>NC_064853.1:34312751-34637751 GCF_024139225.1 Suncus etruscus | reverse complement strand
ATGAGCAAGACTCTGGCCTTCATCAGCTTAGTATCTGCTGCGTTAGTTACTGTTGATTTATCTGTTCCACAGAGACATGTGGGTTTTTTTGTTTTTTGTTTGTTTGTTTGTTTTTTTTGGGGGGTCACACCCGGCAGCGCTGGGGGGGGGGGGCTTATTCCTGGCTCCACGCTCAGAAATCGCTCCTAGCAGGCTAAGGGGACCATATAGGATGTTGAGATTTGAACCAATGACCTTCTGCATGAAATAGCCTTATGCTCCTCCATGCTATCTCTCAGGCCCCCACAGAGACATGTTGAGAGCCTCTTCCATGCCAGGCAGAGTGCAAGAGCTTTTTTTTTTTCCTACTTTACTGATTGATTAATTGATTGATTGGTTAGTTGGTTTGGGGGCCACACTCAGCAGCTCTCAGGGTTCACTCTGGCTCTGTACTCAGAAATTATCTCCGGCAGATTGGGGGACCATATGTGGTGCCAGGAATCGAACTGGGTCCCTCCTGGGTCAGCCACATACAAGGCAAACTCCCCACCGCTGTGCTATCTCTCAGGCCCCAAGATCTTTCTAAGATAACCAATAAATAGATATTTAATTAGTCATACCCTGAGATGCTAGGAAGGCTGTGTATGGAAGCTGACAAAGTTTGACTGGTAGAGCACATAGAAAGGCATTGTGGAAGATTTGGTGCCAAAGTCAGGTTATGGGAATAAGGGTGAAAGGTCAGATGAAAGGAGGTTGACTCAGAGATAAGCAGGCCCAAGGGCTTGCCTACAGTGGATGGCTGGGACTCAAGAGGTAACACAGTGGGTCTGGCACTTGCCTTGCATAAATCTGACCCAGATTCCATCCCCAGTCCCCGATATGGTCCCAGGACCCTGCCAGGAGTCCCAGAGTAGAGGGTCAGAATTTAGCCCTGAGCATAACTAGATATATCCCACATCCTCCCTCAAATAAATATTTTAATTTGAGAAACAAGGAAGAGAATAGGGCAATTACTGAACATCTTGTCCAGTCAAGAATTCTTGGTAATAAGGAATGCTGAAATTAACTATTACGCAACTGATTGTGTGGCCTGGTAGATACAGAGGCTCTGGTGTGAGATATGTTGGGGTGTCCCTGTACCCTCAGAGGCTTCCCAGGCCATATCTCCAAGCAGAAACTAAGCTTATTAGGGCTGGGTGAGAAAAGAATGTGGGGCCATCTCATCCTGGGATGCTAACCCCACATTCACACATTGGCCAGGTGCCCTAAGATGTAGTATACTTTGTTTTTGACACCATTCCCTGTGTCTGACCAGGCATTTGCCTTTGGTGGGCTCACCTCAAGGCCTCGAAGCCTGCTGCAGGTCAGAGCAGCAATAGCTTGTTCTGGGAGATCCTCAGAAATGCAGACTCTCAGGCTGGGAAGATGGCTCGAAGGGCTGGCATGCATGCTTGCCATATGAGAACCCAGATGTGATATCTGGCAGTGCATGGTAGTCTAGGCACTGACTCTTGAGCCCAGAGCACAGGATCTTCTGGTGACTTGGCCCACAGACCAATCAATGAGGCTGTGGTTTCTGGAGCAGGATCACTGCTCCTTTGGCAGCCCTTGGTGATAGGGACAGCATCAGTGCCTGTGCTGCATGTGACACAGAAGAGAGAAAGGCAGAAGCTGTGGAAAGAGAAGCTACTGTTCAGTGCTGGACTCGGAGCTTGCTCACTGCCCCCACAGCTCTACTGCTACCCACCCTCCTAGCTACATAGCAGAGGACAGAGCTGAGGATGGGTTTCAGCTATCAGCAGCCAGGTCTGTTCCTGATTTGTTTGTTTGTTTGTTTGGTTTTGGTTTGGGGGCCACACCCGGGTTACTCCTGGCTATGCACTCAGAAATTGTTTTTGGCTCAGAGGACCATATGGGATGCTGGGGATTGAACCCAGGTCCGTACTAGGAAGCCACATGCAAGGCAACGCCCTGGCTCTGTGCTATCATTCTGTCCCCTCTTTTTTGGTTGTTGTTGTTGTTGTCGTTGTCGTCGTCTTCACTTCCAAACCCCATTCTTGATTTTTCAGCCTAGGGCTCAATTTTTAGAAATTCCCCCCATGCCATTGGGTCAGGACTAAGTTCCTTCTCTCTAGACCCCACTCCTCTATCACAGCAAGTGGTCAGCAGTCCACACTCTGCCCAGAGCCCCTAAATTCTAAAGTCTTCAAGAGCAGATGCCAAGTCCTACTTTGTATGTAACTCAGGGAAGTATATGGCACACAGTATTCCATTGTGGTGTGAGTGGCAGGTGAGTGAGAGACATAAGCAAGAGAAATGAATTTGCATTGGCTAGAGCAAGCACTGAAAATCAGTTCATTCTTCTGTTTCCCTTACTGTGTTATTCACTGTGTTCCCTTGGGCTGCTGGGAGCAAAAATCTTGTTTTCTAACTGCAGCCCAAGGAGTTAACAGATCCTTTATTAATAAACTCAAACAAGTGAAGGAAAATGTTTAAAGTACAGCACAGAATTTAAGTGCTCCAGAGGCCAGGAGCCAAAACTGCCAGGATCGGAATCCTAATTCCGATTCTTGCTAACTCTGTCTTCTGGGGAGGTTGCAGAGTTTCCCTGTACTTGTGTGTCCTGTTCTGTAAAATTATTACTGTGGTAGCTTCTACTCCCAAGATTATCATGCTGCTTCAAGGTACTAGATTTATAAAGGGCTCAAAAATGTGGTGGTGTTACTGCTGACACTGGAAAGAGCCTGGGCTGATGGGAATAGAAGTTAGAGCTAGAGACTACCCAAAGGTAGGTCAACTGGTACTTGGAGGGGTTGAGTTTTGAGTCAGGAAAGATGCCTCCTACCCCCACCCTGAGGGAAGCAGAGAGTTCTCCTGGGTACAGGCCCAAACTCACCCATTGTCTGAGATTCTCAACCCCCAGCCAACCCTCTGCACGCCTATCACTCATTCATCTGTACCTACTCACTTGTCCTTTTCTGCAGGAGAATGTCTCTCTTATCAAAGAGATTAATGAGCTTCGCAAGGAGCTGAAGTTGACCCGATCCCAAGTCTATGATCTTGAAGCTGCTCTGAAACTAATGAAGAAAATGCGTCTGCCAGAGGTTCCAGAGACAGGTAACATCTTTAGTTCCCTCCTATACCTGGGCACATATACCCCCTGGTGTTTGGAGAGCTTCTTCATGCCATTCACCTGGTCACCAAAGGACCTCAGGGACCCTTCCTGTAACCAACATCTCTCAGCTCTTAAAAATCCTTGGGATTAGCTGTGGTTTCTGGATTCAGAGTTATGCAGATTTCAGAAAGAACATCCTCAAGTACCATATGTTATGTAACACGAAGGAGTGTTTTGAGGATTGGTTTAGAATTTAGAGCCAGCAAAGTATAACACTTGCTGCATCAGTATTCCTGCCCTCCAACTACTTTTCACACACACACAACATGGATTATTCTGAGGCAAACCAAATATCTTATCACTAGCCTGAAATAATTTTACTGAAGGAAGGTTCACTATAACCATTGATGACAGATGTTATCAACCATTTGTCTTGATCATGTACCACCTAAGTAAGCCTGCCTTTGATCTTGAGTAAAGAGGTATTAAGACTGATTAGTGCAAAATATACACCTCAAATTGTTTAAGAAATCCATCCATTTAGTTATGGGGTTTAGGGTTTGGTTTGGTTTTTTATTTTTTTTTTTTGGTTTGGTTTTGTTTTCCTTTTTTGAGTCATACCCAGCAGTGCTCAGGGGTTCCTCCTGGCTCTACACTCAGAACTCGCACCTGGCAGGCTCAGGGGACCATATGGGATGCTGGGATTCGAACCATCCTTCTGCATGCAAGGCAAACGCCTTACTGCTGTGCTATCTCTCCGGCCCCTTGTTTTCCTATTTTTGATCATTGTTTTTGATATTGTTATGGGGAGTGGGTGTCACATGCACCAAACTAACTGTGATGTTTATATATTTTTTTATTAGCTGATCTTTAGGAGGTATTTATCTGAACAGGCCAGGTTGCCATATACAAGCTTTTATTTTGGCTTTAAATATTAGTGTGCATTCACAGCATTAACAGCAATAATAGACATAGCTGCTTTTTAAAAAAATTATTTAAATGATATCATTAGAACTTCTAATTAAAGATAGCTAATTAAAACCTACCAAAGAGACATAATTCAATCATGAGATTAATGGAAATAAAAGACATAAACATGTGAAAGCTAAAAATTGAATAGATGAGTGATGAGTAACAATTTAGAGAGCCAAGAAATCCAAATCCCAAACAACATTAGGGAACCTAGAGGAATCTTTTTTTTTTTTTTTTTTAAATTTTGGGCCATATCCTGGTGACACTCAGGGGTTACTCCTGGCTATGCGCTCAGAAATCGCTCCTGGCTTGGGGGACCATATAGAACACCAGGAAATCAACCGTGGTCTGTCCTGGGTCAGCTGCGTGCAAAGAAATGCCCTACCACTGCGTCATCGCTCTGCCCCAGAAGAATCTTGACTATAGTGCAGAAGCCTCAAAAGGCTTAGGAGGGCTAGAGAGACGCTAAAGGCTGAGCATTCCCTCTGCATGCTTGAGGTCCCTGTTCTTCCCCCCTCAGAGTCCCTGTAGCACTACCAGGAGCAACCACTGAGCACTGAGCATAAAATAGCCCAGTATGGTTATGATATGGCCTCCAAAATAAATAAAAAGTTTACAGATTTTTTAAATCAAATATATTTGGATGTTGGGGTGAAGATGGGACTAAAAAGAGAAGTGTTTGAGGCCAGAAAGATAGTACAAAAGGTAAGGCACTTGCCCTGACTCAGTTGTTCTCAATTTGATTCCTAGTAGAGCATATGGTTCCTTGAACACAGCCAGGAGTAAGTCGATGTAGTATAAAATGTAGGGGGTTGGGGGAAAGAGGAAGCATTTTAAGAAGCTGCTGCATCCACCAAGTATCTAATGCAGCAGCAAATACGTCTAAATCTTATCCATCATCATAGAAGTTCAGGACAGCTACAGCTAAATGAAGTGTTCTTCCAAACTGCCAGAGAGGATGGGGAGATTTTTGCAAAGAATAGATTTCAATTGCAGAAAACAAAATCAACACAGAAAAATCAGTTTTATACATTTATAATGAATTATCTAAAAAGACAATTAAGAAAGCAATTTATTTACAATGGCAAAAAAGAATAAAATATTTAAGAATAAACTTAATCTGGGGCTGGAGAGATAGCACAACGGTGTTTGCCTTGCAAGCAGAAGATCCAGAACCTAAGGTGGTTGGTTCGAATCCCGGTGTCCCATATGGTCCCCCGTGCCTGCTAGGAGCTATTTCTGAGCAGACAGCCAGGAGTAACCCCTGAGCACCGCTGGGTGTGGCCCAAAAGCAAAAAAAAAAAAAAAAAAGAATAAACTTAATCAAGAAGGCAAGGACTTGTGTTGAAGACTGAAGCATTGCTGGAAAATGAAAAAGATGCCAATAAGTGAAAAAATAACTTGTGTTCATGAACTGGAAAACAATATTGTCAACTCAATAGAAACCTGTTAAGATTCAGTGTTTTATTTTTTCAGAAATTTTATTTTATTGTGTTATTTTTGGAAATAGAAATTTCTCCCTAAATTTATTATAGCATCTCAAAACACCCTGAATAACTTACAAAAAAATTATTTTATAAAGTTGGGGTATTCACACTACTTTATTTTAAACCTTACTACAATACTATAATATTCAAAAATAGTTAAAAATCCTGGAAATCTGTTGTGTATGTAAACATTTTATGGGATTATTAGTTACTGACCCTACCCTGATCAGTGATTGTGCCCTACCCTAGGGTGTGACCTGGCATTCTGCCCCCACCCTAGGGTGGTACCTGATTCTGCTTCCACCATTGGGTGGTGTCTGATCCCACCATTGGGTGGTATCTGATTCTGGGGGATAAAAACAAGGGTCTGTGGAAGGCAAGGGGCTTTTGGCTGGAACTGATGCTGAGGCTTTGGACTTCAGTCTTGTCTACCGAATAAAGCTAATATTTCCACAAGCCTGACTGTCTGCGAGCTGTTTACCCGCCGCTTCACCTCAGAACCGCCGGCTGAACAGGGTGGCAGACGCATGTTCTGAGCTGGAGGGGAAAGACCTCATCCTCCATCCCTCCATTAGTCAACCTCTTCAGAGGCTGACTTGCAAGAGAAATCAAGATGGATATATAGATAAATAGGGACAACTAAAGAACCTAGACATAAACTCTTACTTATAGGCAGCAAAATGATTTTCAACATAAGTGCCAAGACCATTCAGTAGCAGAGAGAACAGTCTTTTCAAGTGGGAAAATTGGACATTCACATGCAAACAGATGAAATTGGACTCTTGCCTTTCACCATGAATGGAAAAGATCTCAAAATGGATCAGAGACTTAAATGTAAGCACTAAAACCATATAACTAGTAGAAGAAAGTATAGGATAAAAACCTTACAGCAATTGGTTTGGTAGTGATTTCTGAGTGAGAACATCAAAAGCACAATCAAAGCCAGAGTGATAATGCAGTGGGAAGGGTGCTTGCTTTGCATGTGGTAGATTTGAGATTGGATCCCCAGTAGCCCAAATGGTTTTTTGAACTCTACCAGGAATGAGCTCTGAGCACAAAGTCAAAGTAAGTCCTAAGCACAGCCAGGTGTAGCCCCAAGCAAAAACAAAAACAGAAAAAACATACTCAAAGAGGATGAATAGGTCAGTTCGATTACATCAACTTTAGTTTTATATGCATCAATACGCACATTTCAAAAATACACATAAGAGTCAATGAAATAGTACAGGAGTTAATGCCTTTGCTTTGCACACAGTCAACCGGTGGTTTGATCCTGGACAGCTCATAAGGTCTCTTAGGCATGGCCAGAAATGATTTCTGGAGTACAGAACTAAGAGTAGTCCCTGATCACAACTGAATATGGCCCAACAGCCAAGGAGAGGAGGAAAGAAAACTAAAACCATTCAGTACTGAGAGGAAAATATTTGTGAATTATATAGGAGAATATTGATATCTAGAATAAGGAATTCTCAACCAAGAACCAACCAAGAAAGATCAAATAACGATGTGTATGTGTGTACATCTGTATATACATTTATGCATATTTGTGTATAGGTGAGTGTTTGGGGGCCATATTTGAAAATATTTAAGGATCAGTTCTAACTGGGTTCCTGGCCTAAGTTGACTGTGTACAAAGCAAGTATCCTATTCTCTATACTATTTCTCTGGCCCCAAATAAACTTATTTCTTAATTAGCAAAGGATTTGAGTAGGCATTTATGCAAAGAAAATATAAATTTTATATTAAACATGTTAAAGTTGTCATCAGATATATACAACTTTTACCATTGAGCTAGCACTTCATATCCATTGTGATGTTTATTCTTAAAAGAATAAAAAACGAACTGGAGTGATAGCACAGTGGTAGGGCATTTGCTTTGCTTGCTGCTGAGCCAGGATGAACCTGAGTTTGATCCCCAGCATCCTATATGGTTCCCCAAGCCTGCCAGGAGCAATTTCTGAGCACAGAGCCAGGAGTAACCCCTGAGCACCACTAGGTATGGGCCAAAATGCTAAAAACAAAACAAAACAAAACAAAAAAACAAGTATTAGTGAGGATACCCAGGAAGGAAGGAGGAAAGGGAAGGAGGGAGCGGGAGGGCTGGGTTTACCTTTTAATCTAGTAAAAGGAATAATCCAAAAATTGTTAAAAGCTTGCCTCCCCCACCAAAATGATCATTTTAAAAGTGACACGAACAGGAAATACAACAGAAATGAATCCAAAGATGTCAGTAATCATATTCTTATTTTCCATCTTCTAAAGTCAGAACTTAAATGACTCTGGACAGGATGCAGCAGGAGAGACTCAGGAGCTCTTGACAGAAGCAGAGGGCAGGGTGAGCAACACAAGGAGAGAGGAGAGTTGTGTGGGCCAGGAGTTGAGACCCAGCTCCGCACTCATGGAGTGGGGTGAATGGAGAGTGTATCACAGCTGAAGAAGGACCAACAACTGCTGCCACCAACCAGACTGAACCCAACAACGATCAGAGGCAGTTTGTTATGAAAGAGATGGGAATAAAAGAATGAAACAGAGGAAAAATACCACCCACCACCTCACTATCTTCCCAGATAGGAGATAGGGACAACAGAACAGATGGCCACGGCAGAAGCCCCCACACTATGTCCCATGTGGGTGTCTCCAGAAGGCAGAGCTGCAACCTGGCAGTGTCACCAGGTCAGGCAAGTTCTCTGAGAGAAGCAGCCTCAGGGATCTCACCACATCCTGCTGCACCCTGAAGGGAACCAGCCCCTCAACACCACCAGGAGAAGCACCTAGGTAGAGAGTCAAAGAGGTTGTTGCATTAAATAATTAACGATGGATCTAGAGGTGGCCCGTCCTCCCAGTGACAGGGCAGAGAAAGGAAACTTCCACTTGTTGGAATATTTCAGGCTCAGTTCCAATGGATACCTCCAGGGTTATGTCCTCACACAGGCCAGGCGCCCTTGGGACAGCCAGGTGGTAAGTTGGCATGTGTAACAGTTCAGTGAGATGGCCTGAGTCTGCACACAGGCTGTGTGGAAACAAGGAAATAAGTCACGAGGGAGCACTGGAGTCAAAATCACAGAGGAGGTACAGGCCCCAACAATGCCCAGCACCAGCCCACAGTTTGACTGAAGGACAGCCAGCAGCAGAGGGAGCATGGAAAGCCTAGAAAGTACAGCAAAGGAACTGAATCAAATTCAAAGGCAGAGTGAGAAGGGTTCAGACTCAACATGTGATGGTTGGCTTGAGTCAAGTCCTCTGAAGCAGTCCTATAGGCCATTCAGAGGCCCAATGCAGGAACACAAAAGAGAGCATTGCTAACCATGTCCTCTTTAAATTACTGCTTCCCTTGTCCTACAACCTCCAACTCTTCTTGTTTTATCCTCCATACATAGGGGAAGAGGCTGGAGAGATGGCATAGCTGTAGCCCATTTGCCTTGCATTCAGCCACCCTGGGTTTGGTCCCATGTTGACACCACCTATCATCCCTTGAGCAGTGCTAGGAATGATCCCTGAGTATAGAACCAGGAGTAAAACCTGAGCAGTGCCAGGGGTGGCCTAAAATTCCCCTCATTGGTTCAAAAAGAACAATGAAAGTACGAGGAAGGATGAATAGTGACTAGGGGAAAGCCCTTGCCCTGGGAAGAGCTTGTGTGAGAGAGGAAGTTGGAGACAGGTATGCTCAGAGAGGAGGGTGCCAATAGCAACTATTTAAAGCAGATCAAAAGGTGAATTTGGCAAACAATTTGGGATTGCCTGGGAAGGCAATAAAATAGACATATTAGCCAGAGATTATAGGAGATATTTTTCTTCTGTTGCCTTGCAGACAGCCAACCCTAGTTCAAAGCCCTGCCACCCCTATGATCCACCCACCATCGCCAGGTCATTCCTAAGCAGAGCCAGCAATAGCTCCTGAGCACCACCAGGTGTGAACCCAATCCCCCTTCTGGTAAAAGAAAAAAGGAAAAAGGGTTGGAATGATAGCAGTGTTAGGGTGTTTGCTTTGCTCCAGGCCAACCCGGGACAGACCTGGGTTTGGTCCCCAGCATCCCATATAGTCCCCCAAGCCTGCCAGGGGCGATTTCTAAGGATAGAGCTAGGAGTAACCCCTGAGCGTTGCTGAGTGTGGCCCCCCCCCAAAAAAAATACAGAATTTAAATTTCTGATGGAAGAAGAGCTGGACTAGCGGTGACACAGGGACAAGGGACAGTGGGCAGAGTCTGGGGCACTTTGTGTAGCCCCAAACAAACAAACAAACAAAAACCAAAAAGATAGTAGAGTGGATAGGAAACTTGCCTTGCACTCAGCTAACCAGAATTTGGTCCCCAGCTTTCCATTTGGTCACCAGGATTGATCCCTGGGCACAGAGCCAGGAGTAACCCTTGAGTACCACTAGGTGTAGCCCAAAAACAAACAAACAAACAAAAATGAACTGAAAAGCAGGCAAAGCATGTGGCTCTATGGTGGAGCTCCTGCCTCATCTATGTGTAGCCCTATGTTCAATGACACTGAAAAGCAAATTTTTTGTGTTTGTTTTGGGGCCACACCCAGTGGTACTCAGGAGTTACTTCTGGCTCTGTACTAAGAAATCACTCCTGGCAGGCTCAGGGGACCATGTGGGATGCCAGAGATGGAACCTGGGTCAGCTGCTTGCAAGGCAAACACCTTACCCGCTATGCTATTGCTCTGGCCCCTAAAAAGTAATTTTAAAAAAAGAAAGAAAGCAGAGTCTCTGAGATATTAATATACCCATATTCAGAGCAGCATTTTTAAGAGTAGCCAAAAGGTAGAAGCCATTCAAACATCCATTGTAAGATGAATAACTGTTGCAAGTCAGCCCTAGATGGGGTTGACTGATGGAGGGCTGGAGGATGAGGTCTTTCCCCTCCAGCTTGGAGCACACATCTGCCACCCTGTTCAGCCAGCGGTTCTGAGGTGAAGCGCTGGGTAAAGGCTAGCAGACAGTCTGGCTTGTGAAAATATTAGCTTTATTCGGAGGACAAGACTGAAGTCCAAAGCCTCAGCATCTGTTCCAGCCAACAAGCCTTTCACAGACCCTTGCTTTTATCTCCCAGAATCAGGCACCACCCAATGGTGGGATCAGGTACCACTCAATGGTGGGAGCAGAATCAGGTACCACCCTAGGGTGGGAGCAGAATGCCAGGTCACACCCTAGGGTAGGGCACAATCACCAATCAGGGTAGGGTCAGTAACATAATAATCCCATTAAAATGTTAACATACACAACAACCAACCAAAGCGGGGTACAGAGAACCAGAGAGATCACTCATATTTTGCATAGCAGATCCAAATTCCATCCCAGCATTGCATAACATTAAACCACACACTTAAAATGCTGAAGGTGCTAAATTTTATGTTGCGAAGATTTTTTTAATTCCTTTTACTCCCTTCCCTTCATTGCTGTTTTTACTGTTGTCATGATAACCAGGTCCTCATGCTCATGCTGGCTGTGATGCTCATACAGGTCAGCTATGGTGCCGGGTCACATGCCAGTCTGTGGCGCTCATACATGTGATCACATGCTGTTCATCCATTTTAGTTGTAGTGCTTCCTGAGTTACACTCTTCCCTGATACTCCCACTCACTTGACTGTAGTTTGGCCAGAAATCACTTCTGGTACTGAGTATCTGAAACCATGAGGCCACTGATATTACCCGTTGCACATGAAAGGCCCTAAGGATTTGAATTTATGCCCATATGTCTGCAAGGCATGTGCTCTGTGGCCCTGTGCTATGTCTCTGGGTCCTTATGTTACATGACATTTTTTTTTGGGGGGGGGGCCACACCCGTGACGCTCAGGGGTTACTCCTGGCTATGCACTCAGAAGTCGCTCCTGGCTTGGGGGACCATATGGGACACCGGGGGATCGAACCGAGGTCCATCCAAGGCTAGCGCAGGCAAGGCAGGCACCTTACCTCTAGCGCCACTACCCGGCCCGTTACATGACATTTTAACCACAGTTTTCTTTTTTTTTTTTCTTTTGGTTTTGCAGCCACACCTGGTGGCAACCAGGAGTTCATCCTAGCTCTGCACTCAGAAATCACTCCTGGCAGGATTAAAGGACCATATGGGATGCCGGGGATTGAATTTGGGTCTGTCCTGGGCTCTGGCCCCCTAACCACAGTTTTCATAAAGAATAGAGAAGAGGAATTGGGGGGGGGAGTTTGAAAATGCAGCTGTGGGAATTGAATATTTGCCATCTTTGGACAAGAAATTCAAGGGTGGGGCCCGGAGAGATAGCACAGCGGCGTCTGCCTTGCAAGCAGCTGATCCAGGACCAAAGGTGGTTGGTTCAAATCCCGGTGTCCCATATGGTCCCCTGTGCCTGCCAGGAGCTATTTCTAGCAGACAGCCAGGAGTAACCCCTGAGCACCGCCGGGTGTGACCCAAAAACCAAAAAACAAAACAAAACAAAACAAGAAATTCAAGGGTGGGGGTGAGTGTGGAAATAAATATGTTGACTGTGGGGCTGAGCGATAGCACAGCAGTGAGGCATTTGCCTTGCATGCAGACAACCTGGGACGAACCCAGGTTCAATCCCCAGCATCCCATATGGTCCTCCAAGCCAATGAGTAATTTCTGAGTGCAGAGCCAGGAGTAGCCCCTGAGCGCCACTGGGTGTGGCCCCCCAAAAAAGTGTTGAATGTCACCTGGTCTATAAATCATAGCAGGCCGATGTTGAAGTGGCTGCACTCAATGATTGGATGGTCTGGGGTTTGGGCTGCAAAGGTTTTATGGGATAGGACAGTGGCTGGCAACCTGCGGTTCTCGAGCCACATGTAGCTCTTTACACTTTTAATTTGGTTCTTCTGTGTGCCGGGCGGCTGCTCCAGGAGTTAGGACTCTGCTCCTAGCCTCTGTCAGTGTGCGCCCTGTGTGGCTCTCAAAATAAATTTCAATCGTGGTTTTGATGAGATTTGGCTCAGTTGAAAAAAAAAGGTTGCTGACCACTGGGATAGGAGACAGAAATTAGAATACAAGGGTACCCATGAAGAAAACGGCAGAGGAACCTCCTGAGGTGTGGCTGAGGGCACAGAAGGGGGCATGAGTCTCCAAGGTGAGATGAAGATGAGGTGTAAGTGGCTGGGAGATAGTACAGCATGCAGGGTACTTGTTTTGCGAAGTGCTAACCTAGGTTCCATCCCAGGCACCCCATAGGGTTCCCTTCCCCCTATGCACTGTCAGGAGTAATTCCTGAGCAAGGAGCCAAGAGTACATTCTGTGCATCACTGGGTATGGCCCAAAACAAGCCAAAACAAAACAAAACAAAAAGGAAGAGACTTAAAATTAGTAACAGCAGCTTTGGGGGACCAGAGAGATAGTACAGTGGCCAGGCTCTTCGCTCACCTGGGTTCAATCCCCGCATTGGTGCCTGAGCATATGGTGCCTGAGCCCTGCCAGGAGTGATTCCTGGGCACAGAGCCAGAAACACTACTAGATATAGCGCAAAATAAACAAAAGGAGTCTTGGGGCCATTGCAGAGCCAGGAGTAACCCTTGAGCGCCACTGAATGTGGCCCCAAAACAGAAAAAAAGAACAGGAGTCGTAAGCAGAAGACAGTGACAAAGGTGGTGATAAGAAGCTGAACATGAGGGGAAAAGATTTTTCCAGAAGCAGTGGTCCCCATGTGCCTCAGAAGGGGTGTTGACAATGGCACAGAAGGCAGGAACATTTGTTTGAGCCAATTCAGTCTTGGGAGGACAGAGAACAGGGTGGCCCCTGGGCCTCAGTAAACACAATAGCCCCGGAGGCACTGAGCCGCTGAGGCAGTGACCTCAAGTGATTTCAGGTCAACACCGGAGGCGCTGACCTCAGGTGCTCAGAGAACAGGGGGCATGCATGCAGGAGTCGAGCTGCTGGCTGGGCCAGGGGCAATGAGGCCAACAGAAATGGGGGGAGAAGAGCCTGCCACACCCAGTAACCGGCCCCCTGGGCCTGCTCTGTCTCTCAGTGCCCAATGACGACGTGCCCAGCAAACAGCCCACCAGGAGACTAAACGAGCAAGAAGAAATGGTGAGAATCATTGAGACGCAGCGCCTGGAAATCCGCCGTCTCCGAGACCAGATCCAGGAGCAGGAGCAGGTCCCGGGCTTCCAGGCCATCTCCAACATCCGGCTCCCGTCCATCATTAGCACCGAAGTGGACACTGAGGACTGAAAGAAGCAGCCCTGTGATGGGGTGTTCGCCCCCCCATTCATGGTCTGGGAGGTCATTGGCACTGACCACACCACCCTGGCACCCTGGGGAAGTGGGCCAGAATAAAGGTGTTTGAGCACAACTGTCTTCACCCAGGAACCCCAAAGGGAGGATGGGGGGGGGGGTCTCTCGGACCACAGCAATAGCACAGAAGAAAAGCACTTGCCTTGCACACAGCTGACCCACGCACCCCATATGGTCCCTAAGCCCCACCAGGAGTGATCCCCAAGGGCAGGTGTAACCAGGTGTACACCCTAATTACTACCAGTGTGGTCCCCAAATATGGTTCATCTGAAACCACTGGTGCCTGTGTTTCAGATGTTATGGCAATACTCACCCTAGGCCCCTATTGCACCCCATTACTCTCTGGGTCTCAGGAAGTGATCCCATCCCTAGATCTAGGAGGTGGACTCCCTTCTACCTTCTAGTTTCAGTGCCTGCAGCTTCCAACGTCAATATCGCCTCTGCTGTAGCCCCAAATGGCCCTCAGCTGCTGCACTGCTCAGCTTGGGGCACTGCTCTTGAACAGTGAGAGCTGAGATTGGCTGACATCTCTGCCAGGTGCTCTGGAAGTCTGGGGGCGGGTGGGGGTGTTGGGGAATGAAAGAAAGTACATGAAAAAAAAAAAGTACATGGCAGAAACCAAAGTTCACATGAGGCTTTTTTTTGTTTTTGTTTTTGGGTCACACCCATCGGTGCTCAGGGGTTACTCCTGGCTGTCTGCTCAGAAATAGCTCCTGGCAGGCACGGGGGACCATAGGGGACACCGGGATTCTAACCAACCACCTTTGGTCCTGGATCAGCTGCTTGCAAGGCAAACGCCAATGTGCTATCTCTCCCGGCCCTTACATGAGGCTTTCAATACCACTCTCCTACTGTCTTGAGTGGTCAGCAGAGCCCCAGACCATTCTGTGCTCTGTATGTGCTCTGTTCATTGGGAAACCAAGCCCAGAGAAGAGGAAGAACTGCAGCCCATTGAGAGCTTCCCCCCCCACCTCTACCACCTCCTCTCTCTCTCTCTCTCTCTCTCTCTCTCTCTCTCTCTCTCTCTCTCTCTCTCTCTATCTCTCTCTCTCTCTCTTTCTCTCTCTCTCTCCTCTCTCTCCTCCTTCTCTCTCCCCTTCTCTCTCTCTTTCCTCTCTCTCCCTCTCTCTCTCCTTCTCCTCCTTCTCTCTCTCCCTCTCTCTCCCTCTCTCTCTTCCTTCTCTCTCCCCCTTCAGCTTCCCCCCCCCCTCTCACACACACACACACACATATCTCAGGACTCAGGGTATCCCCTGGATTTGCCTCTGCAGAAAGTGAGTATAAATAAGGCTGAAATGGTCAGGCGATGGAGGTGCACATTAAAGTCAGGGGACTGTCCAAAGGCTAGTGTCTAAGAGTCCCTGCCCCACTCCCACTCATACTTCCCAAGTTCTCACACAGTGGCGTGGCCTCACTTGGATGCCAATAAAAAGCCAATTTATTCCCTCCCCCATTCTGGGGGGAACACCCCAGAGGGGCAAGAGCTCTACCCACTATATTTTGTCTCCAACACCACTTAAATTAAATGTAAGAAGGGCTAAAATAATAACAGTGGGTATGGTGCTTGCTTTGCATGCAGCCAATCCAGATTCAAACTCCAGCACCACATATGGTCCCCTGAGCCCACCAGGAGTGACCCCTGAGTTCAGAACCAGGAGTAACTCCTGAGCAAGATACGCCACCCTGCCCACCCCAAAAAAGAAAGACTGGAATGAGGGCCTGGGACAAGCTCCTCAATGACTGGCAGGGTTACCTCAGCTTTTCTCATCAGTGGGAATCCGGAGATAAAATGGAATCTCTGGCCCAGTTTTAAATTGTCAAGACTATTTTAGGCCAAGCTAGAATCAGAAGTCGCCTCTATCCCAGATATGGGGTGTATTTGGAGTCAAGGAGGATATTCCAAAAGCTGTCTCTAGGGGAGCAGGAGCATGGGGCTTGGTCTCTTGCCTAATGTTCTCCTGTACAGGCCTGTTGAGCAAGAGGACAGTGAACTCATTACCCACAATCCCCAACACCATACAACCTCCCATGCAATGTGAGCATTGCTGCATGCACCACGCTCCACACCCCACCCCTCCGAGCCTTCTTACTGCCTGGCTGAGCTGCATCCCCCACAGCCCCCAGGCTCTCCTTTGGAGACAGAGTTTATCTCTTCTGCCTGTCCTTCATCTCATCTCAGAGTTATTTGATAAGATCTAAAAGCAGTACAAAGGCAGACCTAATCAATGTTTAAACCCAGGAAGCTTTTAGTCTTGTTCCTCCATTCCCAAAAAGTTCCTTTGCTGAGGAGAAAAATCTCCATTTCCTTTTTCTTTTCATTTGTTTTTTTTTGCTTGTTTTTTTTGTTTGTTTGTTTGTTTTTGGGCCACATCCATTGATGCTCAGGGGTTATTCCTGGTTATGCGCTCAGAAATCGCCCCTGGCTTGGGGGGGACCATACGGGATGCCGGGGGATCGAACCTCGGTCTGTCCTAGGCTAGCATGGCAAGACAGACGCCTTACCTCTAGTGCCACCGCTCCAGCCCTGAAGAATCTCAATTTTCAAGTCCAGGCTCTAGGCAGGATATTTAAGCTATGGGTCTGCCTGGGACTGACCCCTCCCTGGGGCCAGGAGGATAAATAAATGTAAGACATATGCAAGGGAAGCACAGATACTGGGAATCCTGCTGAGACCCTACTCCTCTCAGAGAAGGGAATCTTTTGGGGTTTTTTTTTGTTTTGTTTTTGTTTTTGTTTTTTTTGGCTACAGCCGGTGACACTCAGGGGTTATTCCTGCCTATGCACTCAGAAATCGCTCCTGGCTTGGGGGACCATATGGGACGCTGGGGATCAAACTGAGTTCCTTCCTGGATCAGCAAACACCCTACCACTGAACCACCACTCCCGCCCCCAGCAGGGAATCTTTTTATGAAACCTTGTAAAGTGGCAGACCCATAAGGTTGTCCCAGAGTTCCACAGCAGCCAGTGAGATCTGAACAGTCCAAAGAAAATATTGACAGCAGGCTGGAGAGATAGCATGGAGGTAAGGCATTTGCCTTGCATGTAGAAGGATAGTGGTTCGAGTCCCAGCATCCCATATAGTCGCCCGAGCCTTCAGGGAGGGATTTCTGAGCATGGAGCCAGGAGTAATCCCTGAACGCGCCTGGGCTTGACCCAAAAAACAAAGGAAAAAAAGAAAAGAAAATATTGACAGCCACTGAGACCTGAGAGCACTTGAAGTGGGGTCCAAATGAACTGAGATTCACCTAAAGTTTAAAGCATATGGCAAAATGCTGGAGAGATAATACAATGGGTAAGTCACTTGCCTTGCACACAGTTGACCCAAGTTTAACCCCGTGTCCTATAAGGTTCCCCAAAGCCACCAGGACTAATTCCTGAGTACAGAGCCAGAAGTAACTCCTGAACATCACCAGGTATGGTGCTTCACAAAATCAGCAAATAAAAAACTAAAATGCACCCAACTGGGATTGGAGAGATAATATAGCCGGTAAATTACTTACTTGCTTTGCATTAGGTTGGCACAGGTTCAATCTTTGCCATCTCTTAGTTCCCCAAGCTTGTCAGGAATGATTCCTGAGAGAAGAGCTAGGAGTAGCCCCTAAACACTTCTAGATGTGCCCCACCACCACCAAAATATATGCCCAAGAGTGAAATGCCTCTAATTTAGTTTGAATATTTATATACAAATATTTGGAATAAGATGTTGATGAATTAATTTCACTTGTTTCTTTGCACTTTTGTTAAATGGGGCTTCCAGACAATGTATATTATGGTTCATGTCATAACCATGGAAACATCAGGCATCACTGCCCTGAACATATAACTGAGTTCCCCAACCTCCACTCCAGACATCTCTACACAACAAAAAAGAACAAACAGGTCAAGCATGGTTCTTTTGTGAGCTGATAGTGAGAAGGTAATTTTGATTTTGTTTCTTGTGTCTTCACATATATCAGGAGGATCACAGAGGCATTAGAAGGGTTCAATGCAGGATCAACCTATAATCACAGCATTCGAGGCTCCTGTGCACTCCAAGCCCAATTTGCCTTTCCATTGTAAGTGAGCAAGCATTAGTCTACATCTTATTGCTCACAAGTGTATTTCTAGTTTTTTTGAGGGTCATACCTGGCATTGCTCAGGTTTTACTCCAGGCTCTGTGCTCAGGGATAAGTCCTGGAGGTGTTCAGGGAACCATGCAGTGCCAGAGATCAAATGAGGTCAGCCACCTGCAAGACAAGTGCCCTTAGCTACTGTACTGTCCGGCCCCCAAAATATATTTCTTATCATCTCTTTCCCCCTGGGTCTTTACCAAGTCCCTTTATCCTAAAATTCTTTTGCCCTATGTTTGATGTTGAACCAGCTTCAGTTATGGATGAACTTGGGAGAAACTTCTCTTCTCCCTGATGAAGAGTCAACAGCAGGCTAGAGGGAAGTACTCTGAAAGGTTCTCAGGCAGACTCTGGAAAAGAAAGTTGCTTAACCATATCACAGGGATCTGGTAGTCACCCTCCCAGGATCCATGAGCACTGACATAAACCCAAAGAGCCTCCAGACAGAACTCCCTGCTCTACATATCCATGACCATCAATTTCTATCATAACATAAATCTTCTATCAGATAGCCCTGAGAACAAGGTGGGTGTTTTGTTTTGTTTTGTTTCTTAAGAACATTAAGTACACCATCTCAGATTGCTAGAACCTGAATAAACTTTTTTTTTTTTTGGCCTCTTGAGTAATTGGCCTCTATGTGGCAAGCAATTAAATTTGGGTTTATTACCAGAATCTGATAAAGCCAGCAGGAGGCAGCTATGATTCTCAGGATGGCCTGTTCTTCCTGGTTCCCACAGTTGACAGAAGCTGTCCGCAGGCAGCACACCTGGGGTTCCTCGATTCAGTTTGATGGGTGTCGAGATGACCAGTTGTCCTGTGTGTATGCCAGCTGTTCACAGAGAGCAGTCCCAGTAGGGAGAACATTCAGACACCCCGCAGCTGCTGAGATCCTATTTCATCTCAGGACCTTCCCTACTTTTACCCTACAACACCAGCTGCACTAAACTTTATGTCTACCAGGGAAAAGGGGGGATTGAAAGGAGTCAAAAAAACTAGCTAAGTCTTTAATTACAGAACTGGAAGTTCTGAGACCAGAGTGATAGCACAGCCAAAGGAAGTATGCCTTACACACGATGACCCAAGATAGACCTGGGTTTGAACCCCAGCATCTCATATGGTCCCCCCAAGCCAGGAGCAATTTCTCAGCACATAGCCAGGAGTAACCCCTGAGCATCACCGGGTGTGGCCCCAAAACAAACAAACAAAAACAACAAAAAATAAAAACAAAGAACTGGAAGTTCTGTTTCCACTGCTTGGGGCTTTTTGACACCTGGAACTCTGGGGTCATTAGAGGTACCTACAAGTGAATTTAAAGACTTTGACTTTAGATGTCTTTAAGTTTAAATGTCTCTTTTAAGAGACCTGTACCTGTCTCTTCCAAATTATGCATCTGAAGGAGCATAATTTTAATAATTTTTGGTGGTTTTTTTGGGTCACACCCGGCAGTGCTCAGGGGTTACTCCTGGCTCCATGCTTAGAAATTGCTCCTGGGGGCCGGGCGGTGGCGCTGGAGGTAAGGTGCCTGCCTTACAAGCGCTAGCCAAGGAACGGACAGCGGTTCGATCCCCTGGCGTCCCATATGGTTCCCCCAAGCCAGGGGCGATTTCTGAGCACATAGCCAGGAGTAACCCCTGAGCGTCAAACGGGTGTGGCCCAAAAACCAAAAAAAAAAAGAAATTGCTCCTGGCAGGCACCGGGGACCATATGGGACGCCGGGATTCGAACCGATGACCTTCTGCATGAAAGGCAAATGCCTTACCTCCATGCTATCTCTCCGGCCCCAATTTTAATACATTTTTATCATCATTTTTTTTTTGGTTTTGGGGTCACACCCGGCAGTGCTCAGGTGTTACTCCTGGCTCCACGCTCAGAAATCATTGCTCCTGGCAGGTTCCGGGGACCATATGGGACGCCGGGATTCGAACCGACGACCTTCTGCATGAAAGGCAAACGCCTTACCTCCATGCTATCTCTCCGGCCCCCAATTTTAATAAATTTTTAATTGAATCACATTGCAATAGTTACAAAGTTGTTCATGATTGGGTTTCAGTCATACAATATACAACAAACTTCACCAGTGCACATTTTCCTCCACCAATGTCCCCAGTTTCCCTACTACCCTCCTCCCTACACTCCCCACTGCCAACCTCTATGGCAGACATTTTTCTTCTCTGTCTCTCTTTATATATATATATGTATGTATATGTGTATATATGTGTGTATATGCATATCTTTTGTCCTTTTAGACATTGTGGTTTACAATATTGTTACTGAATGGTTATCAAGAAGGAACATAATTTTTGGTTATGTTTTGTACTTGGGTTTTGCTCTGTTTATGCCTGTGTTTGAAATTTAGACTTATTCCACTTTGACTTTGTATTTGGAATTTGGTTTTGTTCTATATTTTGTTTCAAGAAGGATATTTTGACTTCAATACCTCCTAGAATGTTCCCTTGCCCCACAGATTGTATCCTAGCAGGCTGAACCACTTTTAGCTAAGAGTCCTGAGTAAAGTGGAAATTATTTTCTCTTATAACACTGTCTGGTTTGTGTCTATGCTAGAATTTGGAGAGATGTGGCTTCTAAACAGGCCTCTAAGCTATTCTACTATTTAGCCATTTGAATTGTTTTGACAAAGGTCTGACAAATAAGATGAAATATCCTAAGCCAACATTTTTGTTTGTTTGTTCTTTGGGGGTTACACCCGGCAACACTAAGGGGTTACTCCTGGCTCTACACTCAGAAATTGTTCCTGGCAGGCTCAGTGGACCATATGGGATGCCAGGATGCAAGGCAAACACTATGCTATCTCTCCAGCCCCCTAAGCCAAAATGTTTGTTTGTTTTTGTTCTTTTGTAGACCAAGAATTCTCAGGAGGCTGGAATGACAGTACAGTAGGTAGGGAATTTGCCTTGCATGCTGCCAATCTAGGTGCAGTACCATATGATTCCTGAGCACTGCTAGGAGCTATTCTTGAGTGTAGAGCCAGTAATAAGCTCAAGGACCACTAGGTGTGTCCCACACGCACATCCAGAAAACACAAACAGACAAAAATAACTCCTCTTAGAAGAGAGCCCCTTACTGGTGAAAAGGGGAGAATAAGGCACCACTTCATACATAAGACTGAAACCTAGATTGATGAGGATGAAGATGCGAATGAGCATGGAAGATAACAGATGAGGATAGAAATCTCATGGAAGTTTCTTTTCTCTCTCCTGCATCCGCCCTGCACCTTTGTCAGCTTTGTGAAATCACAAAGCTGCCTTCCCTGGGCTGGCCCTATCCATACCATCCAGCTCCTATTAGTAAGGAACTGAGGAATGTGTGGTTCTGCTCCTTCCTTGCTATAGGGAGCTAGGAATGCTTCGGCTCTGCTCTCTTTGCATTGCTTACAGCTTGGAAGTTAGAAAATAGAATTTAAAAATAACTGAGTACCAGAAGAATAAAATATGTATTTAGAGTATAAAAAGGACATGGACATGAAAATATTCTGTTAGAGGGGTCATGGTAAAATTGGTTATTTCTAAAATGTGGGGAGGCATTACAACAGAATATTTTCTAAAGTTTTATGGGGATTTTTTGTTTGTGTTTTTTTTTTTGTTTGTTTATTTTTGAGCTACATCCTATAATGATCCAGGGTTACTCCTGGCTCTGCACTCAAGAATCACTTCTGGCATTGCTCAGGGGACCATATGGGGTGCAAATGATCAAACCTGGATCAGCTGTATTTAAGGCAAGCCCTTACCAACTGTACTCTCTCTGATATGAATATTAAATTAGTGAAGGAACATTTCACCTTCAAAGTAAACTTCCACAATCACCTCTTTGGCCGCAGGGTTCCTCAAACTTTTTAAACAGGGGGCCAGTTCACTGTCCTTCAGACTGTTGGAGGGCCAGATTATAGTAAAAACAAAAACTATGAACAAATTTCTATGCACACTGCATATATCTTATTTAGAAGTGAAGAAACAAAATGGGAATAAATACAATATGTGGCCCACGGGCCGTAGTTTGAGGACCATTGGTCTAAAGTGTATGTTTTCAAAGATTGCTTTTAAAGACCTAAGCTTAAAATGAACCTAAAATCTTTGTTATGGCTATGTGAGCTGACTGAATATAACAAAACTTCTTTTTTTTTGTTTTTGTTTTTGTTTTTGGGCCACACCCAGCGGTGCTCAGGGGTTATTCCTGGCTGTCTGCTCAGAAATAGCTCCTGGCAGGCACGAGGGACCATATGGGACACCGGGATTCGAACCAACCACCTTTGGTTCTGGATCGGCTGCTTGCAAGGCAAACGCCGCTGTGCTATCTCTCTGGGCCCCAAAACTTCTTTTTTAAAACACACACACACACACACACACACACAAATTGATTTTTGGGCCATACCTCATGATTCTAAAGGTTACTGCTAAGGTTACTCTTAGCAGGCTCAGGACTCATCCCATATGGATCGATCCCAGGTCAGCCATGTGCAAGGCAAGTGCCTTCCCTACTATCTCTCTGGCCTCCCCTCAAATAAAATTTATAAAAGAACACTTAAAGTTTAGTGAATATAATATCCTTACAACTGAATAAAATATAGTTTCACTAAACTTAAGAGGGTGGCAAACCCAACTAGAGATGGAAAAGGGGATGAGAACAGTCATTTTAGAACACAAACTGCTAGACAATCTGGCTTATTTTCGTGCTCCTTGGGAATGAGGAGTGGGCGAAGAACGAAGGAAAATGTATGGACACAAAAATAGAAAGATAAAAAAGAAGTGTGTGGGTTTTTTTATGGGGCCGTGGGGTTGAATGCTGGAGCTGAGATTGGAATTAGATTTGGAAATGGGACTGAGGCTAGAACAGGGGACTCAGGACTGGGCCTGAAATGTGGAGTGGCTGCCTTTGGAGCTTGGCCTTCTAGTCTGGGTGTGAAACTGGAGCTGGTGGTTAGGTTAGGGCCCCTGGCAGATTGACCACATTCCAGGGCCCCTGAGCAGGTCTGGGAATTGTGCCTGAGCCCTAACTGCAGCTGACAGCAGCCCCTCCCTTCCCAAGAATGCCTCTGCCCAGCGGAAGGAACAGGCCACATCAGCCAATCGGCTCCAAGGCCTGCCTTGGAAGCACCTGTTCGCCTACCAGCACCCCACACACACCTCCCCGACAGGCTCACCTGGGCGTGTGTTTGGCAGGTGAAGCACCTCCCTCGCCCAACCCCCCCCCGGAAACGGAGCTGGACCGTCCCACCTGGCTGCCCTGACTGCTCAAGTAGGATCCAGCTCTTCCAGGCTTCTTGTAAGTGCCCCCACCATTGCTCTCCTGCCCTACCAGCACCCCCTTTCTCACTGGCTCTCCCACTGAGAACTTGCACCTCCAGCCCCCCAACCCCATCCCACGGTCCAGCACACCTGTGCAGGCACTTTCCAGCAGTGAAGTCACAGCCCTGGGGAATGCTGGGATGACTCCAGGGCCCCGCCCCCAACACTCCCCCGCCTCCCTTGGGGGGGCTAACTGCTCCACATTCCCTGCTCTAGGCCAGGTTGTGCTCTAGAACTGGTTGTGGCTAGCCTCCTGGGGCTTAGAACCCAACTGGGGTAGGTCGTCGTCATGATCCTGCAAGGATCCTTGAGCTGAGTCTCAGGCACAAAGCCAGATTTCTCTTCTGTGTGGTGCTCAGGGGAGAGGGGGACTGGGACTTCCCACTGCAAGAACTCCTTCTGGAGCTGTCAAATGACTTGCCCCTAAAGGTTCCTTTCCCCCCACCCCCAATTCAGATTGGGGTGAATTGACAAGGGTGGGAGCTTTCCTGAGCCTCCTTCCAAGCACCTCTCTGACTAACCCACACTCAGTAAACATTCCTGGAAGGAAACCCAGGGTTCCAGCAGGGCATGGTCCATGAGTAACCACTGGGAGGGCCCTCGCCCAGGTTCCCCTGCATGATGAGGAACCTCTTTCCTAAGGTGACCCTGCACAAAGGCTGAGGAGGAGGCCAGGGATAAGGTGGGGCGTGGGGTGAAGGTAGCCAGGAGGAGGCTGAGATCAGAGAGGTGAAGGGGCAAGGAAGTGACTGGGCTGGAAAAGAGGGAGCAATTGGAGGCGACTCCCCCAGGGATGTGGAAGTGAGAAGCACAGGAGGAGCAGGTTTGGGGAAAGGTGACAAGCTTGGGTGGGGACCTGTTGCATCAGCCATGACTATGAGCATCATAGTGACAATAACTTATGGGGAAGGAAGACCCAGCTTGAGAGAGGGGTATAGAAGCATGGTCCTGACTGGGCATTGGTCTGAAATGGGGAAAGAAAGGTGCTAGAAGTCTGCTGCTAGCCCCCTCACAGAGAGGAGGCAGTGTGACTGAAAGCTTGGGCACAGACTGCCGGGGCCAGAAGAGTTAAGCCAAAGCCCCCCTCCCCCGCACTCCGCCCCTAGGAGCTGGTGGTGACAGCTGAGGCCATGTGAGTGGCTCCTGAATGAGGCTTTATCTCTGACTCTCCGTCCAGTGTCCAGTCCCCTTCGTCCTTCGTGGCCCAGAGCCGCCAGCCGGCCAGCCAGCATGGGACCAGCAACTGAAAGAGCCAGAGAGGTCAGAGGCTGGGCAACAGATTGGAGAAATGGGAATGGCGGGGGGTGGGGGGGTGGGGTGGGGGGGCCTCTCTTGGAATTACTGATCAGGACTTTCCCAGGGGCAGAGGGAAGGGGCTTCCACGGGAGATTTCCAAGGGTCCTCCCAAGGCTTCGGGGAAGTACATGGGTGGGGTGGGAGGTTAACTCGTGTGTTTCTGCCCCTGCAGATGATGCTCTTCATGCCCTGGGCTGTGAGAAGAGCAGGACTGAGGGCCTCTACCTGCCAAGGGGGTTTGGGGGTGCTGCCGGCCCTGATCCCCACTCTCTAATCCTCACACCGACCACTACTGATCCACTGCCTGGTCCACCCTGATCACTCCCAGCTACAGCCATGCCTGCAGGAATGCCTCGAAGTTCCTCAAGACCAGCATTGCCCCCTGACGTGTTGGCCGAGCAGGTGGAGCTGTGGTGGTCCCAGCAGCCACGGCGCTCAGCACTCTGCTTCGCCATGGCCGTGGCTCTGGTGGCAGGCTGTGGGGCAGGCGGTGTGGCCCTGCTCTCCTCCACCAGCAGCCGCTCCGGGGAGTGGAGGCTGGCAGTGGGCACGGTGCTTTGCCTGCTGGCCCTGCTGGTCCTGGTGAAGCAGCTGATGAGCTCAGCCGTGCAGGATATGAACTGCATCCGCCAGCCGCATCATGTGGCCTTACTGCGCAGTGGCGGAGGAGCCGATGCCCTCGTGGTGCTGCTCAGTGGCCTGGTGCTGCTGGTCACTGGCCTCACCCTCGCTGGACTGGCTGCTGGCCCTGCTCCTGCCCGGCCACTGACTGCCATGCTGTCTGTGGGCATCGCCCTGGCTGCCTCTGGCTCACTCTTGCTGCTGGGCTTGCTGCTGTATCAGGTGGGCATGAGTGGACACTGCCCCTCCATCTGCATGACCACCCCCTCTACCCTCAGAGAACACAGTGGCCATGGCAGCGTCTACAGTGTCTCAGGACAGTTGTCTGCGGGCCGACGTCAGGAGACCACCTCCAGCATCGCCAGCCTCATCTGACCAAGCCACACAACCTGCCTCAACATCCCTAGAATTGTGCCAGGGCATGAACATGCATATGGAGTGTGTGGGGGAGCATGAGAGAGTATGTATGTGAGTATATGTGAGTGCATGTGTGCACGTGTGTGTGTGTGTGTGTGTGTGTTTAGGAAGAGGAGAGTGAGTCCTGGCCGGTGTGTATGTGTCCCCAGCACTGCCTGTGACCCCTATGAACCCTGATGTATTTATACCCACACATCTCCTCACAGAAGGGTGAATGTGTCTCCTTATACTAGGTGTCTGTGGCCGTGCAACTGCTGAGAATGCCTGTCAGTATCTGGGTTCTCCAGGCAGTGCAGTGTCAGAGGTCCTGAAGATGTTGGTCCCTATTCCCAGCTGCTTTCAAGCCAGCCCCAGTCAGTGCCATCACCAATGGCATGACAGAAGCGATGCTGCTGCACAGACTGGGCAAACCTTCCCTGAGGAGAGAGAAAAGGCCGGAATGGAGCTCCCCTACCACTGACCACAGGGGAGGGGAGGTCTTAGGCCAGCCACTCACCTCTCTCAGTCTGATTTTTAGAGTGATGGCCATAGGCCTAGGCTTGGGCTGAGAGAAGTAACATGCATGAAAGGTGATCCCGTGGCAGAGGGCCAGGAAAGGTGCCTTGCCCTCTCCTCCAAAGGTCCTCCTCCTCCCCTGTCCACATCCCTTCCCACACTCACACTTATGCCCATCCAGGCTGACCCCAGCTCCATGCCTTATGGCATCTCTCCTTCTGTGCTCAGAAGCAGGAGCAAAGCATGGGAGAGGGTGTGTCAGAGGTGGTGGGTGGTGGGTGTGACTGAGGTGGCTTAACTTCTCTATTTGCTTGGGTGCTTCTTCCTGGGGAAGCCTCCCTGGCAGGATGGGCCACAGGCATCTCTGAAGGTTGCATCTCTGAGCCCCACCTCCACAGCCCAAGCATCCAGGTCTATGAAGTCATTCTATTCACCTCTGGCTCCTGGTCCTGGGAGGAGTGTTTGAATCCTCCTTGATCACAAGAGCCTTCCTGCTCTGCTGTCAGCACAGGGCCACTTCCTGGGAGCCAATGAAAAAGTTGGAAAGACAGCACTCACCTTTCACCCTCTCCTACCTGGTAGGGTAGGGGTTCCCTGCAGTCCTGGGGATCTAAGGGAGACAACTCCTAAGGGATTTTAAACTCAAGGATCAGGGACTAACTTTATGCTGAGCAGACCCTCCTACAGCGATCACTGAATAATGGGTGAGAGAAAGAAGTTGCCACTGAAAGCAGGAGAATTGGGAATGGGGGAACAGGCTTGTCCAGGGACCAGGTATTTCATGGACACCTCAGGCCTGACACATTCAGAATGAAACCCCATTTCTCTCCTCGCCTCTCCTCTGGTTTCTCTGCCTCTTCATTACTGCAGCATTTGGGTCCAAACCTCTGTGCGGTTCCAGATATTCCCCCAGGCTGCCTCCTCATCCCATGTTGTGTCCAATAAACACATTGACTCCTGTGGCTCCTCACATCTCTGTCTGGGCGTCACCTCCATACACATAGCCTCCAGGGTCCTCATCTTGTGTGAACTGGACAGCAGCGTGGCTACCTTTGTTCTTTTCTCCCCTGAAACCTACTTCCTCCTGCCACTCAACCTACATCAGCATCCCAGAGACTATCCTAGCATGTGAGCACAAATTAGTCTTAAAATCTTCCTTTGGGGTCTAGGGAGATGGCTAAAGGGGCTAGTAAGCATGGTTTGTATGCAGAAACCCTAGTTTCATTTCTGGCACCACATGGTCCCCCAGCACCTCCAGGAATGATCCCTGAGCACGAAGTCTGAAGGAGCCCTAGAACACCACGAGGTATGGCCCCAACACTATTTTTTTTTAATTTTTCTGTAGAGGCCAGAGAGATAGCACAGCGGTAGGGCGTTTGCCTTGCATGCAGGACGGTGGTTCAAATCCCGGCATCCCATATGGTCCCACGAGCCTGCCAGGAGCTATTTCTGAGTGTAGAGCCAGGAGTAACCCCTGAGCGCTGCCGGGTGTGACCCCCCCAAAAAAAATCTTTCTGTAGGGGTGGGGATAAAAAAAATCTTTCTGTTGTTTCTCCTACAGACTAACATCCATACTCGTAGCATAATTTTGTACACCGCCACCTCAATGCACCTCAATGCACCTCAATGCTGGTCCTACTGAAGAATCATGACACCCCTTGCACCTCTGCATCCTTTTCATCTTTTAAGAGCCAGGTCTTGAAGGAGCCATGTTCTCTGCAAGTCTCTGTCTCTGCCCTGCAAGCCATGAGTTGCACCTTGGCAAGGCCCAGGGCACTCAGAGCAGAGCCTGTCTCTGTATTCCTGGCTCCCAGTACTGGGTACTGACACAAAGCAGAGGCTTTGCTGCGTGATGAAGGACTTGGCTTGATGGGGGTGACTGCGTGTTGAGGGCAGGGCAGTTCAGGAAGAGATTCAAGTAGATTTGGGAAGGTTAGGAAGGGAGGCCATATTGCACTGCTGGCCCTGAATCTGGACCTCTTGGGACCTTGTGCAGTCTATTCCATGAAGCCTACCTCCTTCTGTATACCAGTAACCCCATTTCTGGGCCAGCAGAAACCAGCACATCTCCTTTCCCTGAAGTAAGGGGATTCTGTATGCTTTCTGCTGAGACGGATTAGATCCTCCCATAATGCTTCTACAAAATGAGCGGGAAAATGGTGGCATATTGGTCAGAATAGGATGTGGAACCTATGAGCCGTTTGACTGGGATTGGCCTCATGGGAAAAAAGAATGAAGATATGGCCCACAAGATGTGCCATTTCAGCAGCTCCTGAGAGATGAGATGCTACTGGCCAAGCTAGAGATTTAGACTATTCCAGAAGGAACAACACAAAGGACACACACACACACACACACACACACACACACACACACACACACGCACGGTTTGAGCGAATGCTCCAGGGCAAGAGGGGAAAGTTCACATAGGGAGGAACTCTGAGAAATCCCAGGACTTCAGAATCTTCTTACGAGGAGCCTCCTCTTGAGGTGAGGGGGAAGACGATTACACACTGAGTAATGATCAGGGACCAAGCTGTGCCAGGAATCAGTGCCAGGTTGGAACTCAGGGTTCCTGCAAGCAAAGCACATGCTCCAGTCCTTTGAGCAGTTTCTCTGGCCTAGGGGGGTAGGGCAGAGAGGTTGGCTTCTTAAGGCCACAGGAAGTCAGTGAAAGACTGTAAACCTAGCTGATCTGGTCAGTGCTACCTGCAGCATAATTCACTGGATGGACAGCAGTGAGAAGAGGAAACATATTGGCTGGTGTTTGCTATTCTCAGACATGAAATGGAACTCAGACTAGAAGGTAGGTAGGTATTGGGACAGAGTGAACCAGATCAAATTCAGTGGACCAGAAGTGGGACCAAAAGGTCTATGACTGACTGAAGAGCTTGGTAAGAAGGGAGAGATGCTACTGTTTAATGTTGATTGTGAGGGAATAGCAGAGCTGGGTACTATTCCACTCCCTGCTGCAGGATGCACCCAGAAGACCAAGGGACAGTAGGGAGCTAGAATCAAAGTGGAAGGAGGGACTGGGCCAAGCCACCCACCACCAAGGACAACAAGGCTTTCCACACCTGGTGGCAGGTATGGGCTATGGGCTGCTGTCCCTGCTGACTCCTTAGCCAACTCCAGGGATCCTCCTTCCCCTGTGCTCAGGGGTTCTGTCAGTGTTTGACTGTTTCTCTAGCTCATAAAAGAGAAATTTAAAAGTAGGGATGTGGGGGCCGGAGAGATAGCAAGGAGGTAAGGCGTTTGCCTTTCATGCAGAAGGTCATCGGTTCGAATCCCTGTGTCCCATATGGTTCCCCATGCCTGCCAGGAGCAATTTCTGAGCATGGAGCCAGGAGTAACTCCTGAGCACTGCCGGGTGTGACCCAAAAACCACAAAAAAAAAAAAAAAAAAAAAAAAAGTAGGGATGCGACTCAGTGGTATCTGAGTATATGGTATATGCCTCCCATGTATGAGGTCCTGGGTTCAATTTCTAGCACATTACATATTTACACATTAACACACACACGGTGTTCAGATTATAAAATTAGAAACATGGCCATTTTGAAAGTCCCTGAGTTGGGAAGCAGGGAGTAGTAACTGATTGAGTTCCAAACCCATTTTGATGAGTGAGAAGGGAGTGTGGATAGAAGTACATGTATGGGCTTGGTCATAAGTAATTGAAAGGAGACCACCCACCCAATAACCATCCCATCTTTGAGACTCAGACTGTTTGAAAAAGCACGTATGGGGAATGGGAAAGGGAAGTGGCAGATGGTCAGAAGGTTTGACAGTCCAAAGAATCACACAAGTTAGCCATTAGGAGAGACCCAGCCTCATCATTCTTTCATTCTTTTTGTTTTGTTTTGTTTTGTTTTTTGTTTTTGGGCCACACCCGATGACGTTCAGGGGTTACTCCTGGCTCTGTGCTCAGAAATCACGCCTGGCTTGAGGGACCATATGGAATGCTGAGGATCGAACTACAGTCTGTCCTAGGCTAGCGCCAGCAAGGCAGATGCCTTACTGCTAGCGCCACTGCTCCAGCCCCACCCTCAATCATTCTTAGCACACACAGATGCCAGGGGAAGGCTTCAGCTGGGTCAAACACCTGCAGTGGGCAAAGCTATGACAATGGAGGATAGGGGCAAGAGTGAGGTTGGTATCATGGGTCATGAACTCTTAGCTGGTATTAGGTGAAGAAAAAAAAAAAAACAGTAGTTCTCCTATAGACTTCTCAATGCCTGGAAGTTGACCCTATAAGAATACAGAAAATGGGAAGAAAGAAACTAGATATGCTTCTCCTGGACTCAAGTCCGATTCTAGGTTCTCAACTATGCATCCTCCCTGTATTCTGTAGGAATGTGTTCTAGAAATTTATTTTTTCTAATTTTTTGGGGGGCCACACTCGGTAGTACTCAGGGATTACTCCTGGCTCTGAGATCAGAATTCATTCCTGGTAGTCTCAGGGAACCATAGGGGATGCTGAGAATTAAAACTGGGTTCATCCTAGGTCAGCTGCATGCAAGGCAAACTACCCTACTGCTGTGCTATCTCTCCAGCCCCGTTCTAGAAATTTTCTGAGAAACAGATCTCTTGAGAAACAGATTTAGATCTCCAGCAGGGCTGAAGCGAGAGAGCTGGGCAAAGCCCTGTCAGAACTAAGACCTGTCCCTGTGTGTGGAGCTATTGCTCTGTGAATGCTGTGGGGAAAGAACTAACACTTGGAGACACACTCTCTTCCTCTTTTCATGTTTCTTTCATTTAATTGTGCCAAGGCAAAGACTATTATGACCCCCATTCTACTGAGAAGAAATTGGACCGCAGAGGGCTTCAGAACACACACACACGCCTGGAAGTGGTAGAGCTGAAACTGGAATGCAGGGAATTTCACTTGACTCAATTCACTTTGCTATTCTGCAGGATTTCTTCAACTCTGTCTTTGGCTCATCTGCTCGCTTGTCTTTAGCTGCCAAAGATGGACCAGGAATACTACAGTCTGGTTTGGGAACTAAGTTGTTTCCCTGTAGATAGATCTGGGCTGGGCCTGAAGTCAGAAGAGACAGATAAGAGAGGTTTGGCTGAGTCCCAGCTGTTCAGCATTCAGGCCCTTTGGACCTATGGACCCAGGACAGCTTCCTCTCTCTGCCAAGGCTAGGCATGCAGAACGGGTGGGAATGAAGGCTTGACAGGGTCCAAGGTCCTTGAGATCTCTGGGCCTGTGCAACTAGATGTGAGCCTCTGAGCAGGCTCTGAGAAATGTCCCCTAGTTAGTTCAACACTCCCTCCATGTTATTCCTGCTATGTTCAGACTCAGGAAAAGGGACTGGCAAGCACACTAAACCCTCACTTCATAGCCTAGATAAGTTCTTGGAAACTGGGACTTGAAACAAACAATGCACGAGGAAGTCAGGTCCTCAAATAACAGTTTTGTGCAATGTTGGTAGGGATTTCTTTGTTTCTCACCAATATGGTCATAAAAGGGCATTAGAGGAAACGGTGGCACTATTCAAGGACCTGCTAGACTGGAAACTCAGAATGGGAAGTCACAGAGACCTGGTAATGCCATCTCATTACCATCTCAGTGATGGTAATACCATCTATTGCCCCTAAAGAACAGGATTAGTGTTTGCTGGGGACCCCTGTCTCTTGCCCTACAGAATCAGCAGTGCTTTGAATTCACCCCAATCCCTTTCCATTGATTGCAACCAAGAAAAATAATATCCACTATCTCTCCCATCTTAAAGCTACTTTCTTGGGCCAGTATGAGTCCAACAGGCTAAAGAGATTCCTGGGTTTGGGTCTCAGGATTTTTGGGGTGGTTGGGGGCACAACTGGAACTTTGGGGGAGGAAGTAGTGACAATGACACACAGCTAGTGGTGTGAAGCTAAACTCTTGAAAAACCATAATGCTGAAAACAAATGATATGCCTACAATATATTAAAAGCAAAAAAGCAAACTGCCTCCTTGCCCCAAACTCCCGGTAGCAACAGGGACCCTATCTTCCTCTTCATCAAGTTTCTGATTGAAGCCTTCCATCCTCCACCCTGCTTCCTCACTTCTCCCCCAACTCCTCAGTCCACAGTAATCTACAAACCCAACAAATATTTACTTAGCATCCACTATGTACAAGAGTTGAGACTCAAAATAGGACTTGAGTATTATTTCAAAACAAGACAGGCTCAGAGAGCAGGAGCAGGGGGCAGTGAAGATCAGACAAGGAGGGCAGAGAAGTTCCAGTGTTACCTCTAGGAGAAAGGGGGAACAGGGAAGGGCTATCTGAGCAGCATCTTCCACTTTGAGTGGCAAAATGGGAGCTCATAAGTAGGGCTCAGGAGGCCCCAGAAGTATACCTGGTGGCACTTGTCCATCTGGATACAATGAGTCAGTGTTAAAGCAATTAAATGCTGCTCAAAGGTAGGCTTGGGGCCACCACAGTACTGGGGAGTAGGGCAGGATGCTGAGGACAGAAGTCAAGGCTTGTGCATGTAAGGCACTAGCCCCCTGAGCTATCTCTCTAAGCCTGAGGAACATTTTTATGCACTAGCACCACTGTGAGAAAATGAAGTGACTTCTTTTTTATTTGTATTTAAAATGAAAATCAATTTATTAATACCTGTGAAAAACAGCATAGAACCATTGAGGTGATCCCCCTTGGCTGGTGAGAAAACATTTCCATAAGAAATGAGGCAAATTGGTTTTCTTCTGCTCAGATGTTCTCAGTTGAGCATGCTGGCAGAAAGACTGGCTACATGGTCAGCCATGGCCTGCTTCAGCCAGGCCTCTCCAGTCACAAAGGATAATAGGAGAGCAGAAGGGCCCAGAGTGCAAGAACAGAGGAGATGGAGAGGTGGCAAAGTTAAGTTGAAGGGGAGATTAAGATGGAGACGGAGGTGATGAAAGAAGGCAGAGAACAGAGTGGCCTCTGCCAGGGGTTGACTTCCTGAGTCTAGCCCTCACTGGGCATCCTCCGGGGAACAGCTGGAAGCCATAGAGAGCCACTGAGTAAGAGAAGTCATTGTCACCTGGTAGCTAGTGTCAGGGGAGGGAAGCTGATCTGCCTCTGCTCAGCCCCTGAGCCCTAGCTACCAAACGTCCCTGAGGCGTGAGACTTCCATGGAGTATCCACTGTTCAACTATTCCTGAAAGGGTCTGAAGACAGGGACTCAGAGGGAGAGTTGGTCCCGGCTGCACCCCGAGCCCATCCCTCCCATCCCAGGTTGAATGTAATTGTCCTCAATGAAACCATCATCATCTTCTTCACCCAGCTGCAAGCGGAGCCCTTTTCCTGTCCTGGGAAGTGGGCGATGCTGGTAGCTGGCTCGGTGTTTGCGGCAGAGGTGGCATTTGGCAGCAAGTGCAATGAGGAGAGAGAGGACTACAGCCCCCAATACAACTCCTACCAGCACAGGCCATGCCCGGGTTCCAGCGCCCAGTCCAGGGGATATGGCTGAGGCCATGGGAAACTGTGACGGTCCCACAGTGGCTGCAGAAAGAGAGAGAGAACACATGGTGGACAGGGTGCCAGACAGATTTCAGTGGGGAAAGGAGAGGGAGTAGAGACCTTCCCCCATCCCAGAAGTAAGATTCCTCCCACCCGCTCCACTCACTGTCATTAGCTGTAGTCATGGAAGGGCTGGAAGACATTGCTGAACCTCTGCCTGAAGTCTCTGCCTGTAGAGCCCTGGCTCCAAGGAGACCCCCCAAGATACCAGGCAGCCCTGGGCACAGAATCCTGGAACACACAAGGGCAGTTCATGTCCATGAGTGTCAGGGTTGGCACCCAGCAATCAATCCAGGCCATGCTCATTGCCTCTCTTTGGGCACAGCATACTCTCTGAAGACCGGACAAGGACGGGACCAAAGTCTGCAGTCAGTGAGTGAGAAATGAACCGAGTACACAGAAATTGGCTTTTTTTACAAAGCTACACTGGCAAGTCCAGCTGTGGAAGCTGCTGAAAAATAAATCAAAGCTTACTGAGCATGAATTAGGTCAGGCATTGGCCAGCGTGCTCCCAGAACTCTGAAAGGTGGGAAACATCAGCCCCCTCTCTAGAGATGAGAACTCTGAGGTCCAGAAAGGGACTCTGCCAGCATCCTAGGACTAGAAGTCAGAGCCCCATGCCAGAGCTGGTCTGCTCCACTGCTGGGGTACAGAGTTGTTCAGAGGCACAAGAATGGCTCCAAGTTAAAAAGCAACATGGAGGTCACGGGGTCAGAGAGATAGCACAGCAGTAAGGCATTTGCCTTGCATGCAGCCAATCCAGGATGGAATGTGGTTCAAATCCTGGCATCCTATATGGTCCCCCTGTGCCTGCCAGGAGCAATTTCTGAATATAGAGCCAGGAGTAACCCCTGAGTGCCACTGGGTGTGATCCAAAAACAAACAAACAAACAAACAAACAAAATATGGAGTTCACACATGGAAGACAAATTTTGCCATATTCTACCAATCCCCCCAATCATGAGGGCTGTAAGGGAAGTAAGTAAGGGAAGCCCTGTCTCCAAGTTCTATCTCCTCTGCTCCTGACACTGGAACCTCTGCAAACCCATCCTGACCCTCAGTCCATCTGGAGCCTCCCGGTACCCTCAGAGAGAGACACATGAGCCACCTAAGTCACTCGGGAACTCCTAGGAGCGGAGCAAAATGAAAGAAAAATATGAGGCAGACCACCTAACCTGGAGAAGGCCTAGAGGAGGCATACCTGGACCATGGGATGTTTAGAGAGCAATACCCAAATGTGGGGAGTATCTCAAGGAAGACACCACAGCTTAGTGAAATACCTGAAGGAGGAGCAGCTAAAGTTGGAGTAACTTGCAGAAGGAGCAGTTCTGTCAGGGGAGTGGCTCAGTCAGGGGAGGAGCATCCAAGGCTAGAAGAGAATCAGCTAGTTTAGGGGTGATCACCATATTCTTTTTGTTTGTTTGTTTGTTTTTGGGTCACACCTGGCAGTGCTCAGGCGCTACTCCTGGCTCTATGCTCAGAAATCATCCCTGGCTGGCACGGGAGACCATATGGGATGCCGGGATTCGAACCACCGACCTTCTGCATGAAAGGCAAATGCCTTATCTCCAGGCTATCTCTCCGGCCTCTCACCATATTCTTCTACCTTAAAAATATTCTCCCACCTCACCACGGGACTGTAGCTTCTTTCCTTATGCAATCTGGAAAGAACTATCCCTTCCTACCCACCCCACTACCACTGCCCAAACTCCCTCATCTTGTACATCATCTCTAGTCAGGGTTTCATAACTGGTCTCCCCATCTGAAAATCCTTCTCCAGAATGATGATCTCCAAACTCCCAAATATGACCCTGCTGTTCTCTATTAAAATTCTCTCAGAGGGGCCAGAGAGATAGCATGGAGGTAAGGCGTTTGCAGAAGGTCAATGGTTCAAATCCCGGCATCCCATATGGTCCCCCAAGACTGCCAGGAGCAATTTCTGAGCCTGGAGCCAGGAGTAACCCCTGAGTGCTGCTGGGTGTGACCCAAAAGCCAAAAAAAAAAAAAAAAAATCTCAGAGATCCCCAGGTCTTTCAGTACTGCCTACACATTCCTGGGCACATCCCACAAAGTCTGGAAACCCAGCATATAACTCTCAAGCCAAATATTTCTCCACAGTTTTCTCCCGTGACAGTCATGCACACACATGCAGGCGCGCGCGCACACACACACACACACACACACACACACACACACACACACGCACGCACGCACATACACACACATACACACACACAATTTCATCCACCCTCTTGCCTTTCAACAACTACTCCTCAGCTTTTTGTTTGTTTGTTTTTGTTTTTTGGGTCACACCCAGTGGCACTCAGGGATTACTACTGGCTCTGAGTTCAGAAGTTGCTCCTGGCAGGCTCAAGGGACCATATGGGATGCGGGGATTCAAACCAGGGTCCATCCTGTGTTGGCTGCGTGCAAGGCATATGCCTTACCGCTGTGCTATCGCTCCAACCCCACTCCTCAGCCTTTTTAACCCAACCACCAAGACCACGCCATCCCTTGAGACCAAATCAGGCCATCCCTGCCTGAGAGATGGTCCCAAAATTCCCCTCTTCACTGCCCAGTCAACTACCAGTCTAGGCCATGTGCTGGATGGGCAGCTCCCTAGGTACAAAACAGGCTGAGTAACCTTCCCTGGCACTGACATTGCTCTAAGCATGCTTGTGAGGCAGGGCAAGCTCCAGAGGGAACATGGGGGAGGGGGCGCCCCAAGAGAGGTAAATCATTCATGGCTTAGCAAACATTCTTTGGGGCCTGTTGTGGGCCCACACTTGGCTCCGGGTCCTCATAAGTAATAAAATACAGTTGCATATAGAGAAACTGTGTTCCTGCGATTTTACTCCTAGTCCTTTCTTCCTCCCAAGGACACACATACAGACTGTCACCCCACCTCCTGGCTCACATTTCCTCTACTGACAAGCACTTCCACCCTCTGGTCTGCACATGCATTCACTGCTTGATTTCCAGTCCCTGTCTTGTGACCGGAGCCATCAGGAATCTGTGTGCCCCCCCCCCCCCATGCCCCCAATGTCTTCCCCTTTGCTCCGCACCTGTAGGAAATGAGCAGTCTCCGTAGGAGGCTTCCGGCAAGGCGCAGGCACGACCTGGACGAGGGGCGGGACCGGCCGCACAGTGCGGCCGCTCAGCTCACCTGGAGACGCTGCAGGCGGGGCTGAACCCAGGAGACGAAGGCGGGCTGGGCAACAGGCAGCGCCCCCTGCAGGAGGACTAATTCTGGAACTTCGCCAACTGAGAACCTGCGGCCTTCACCCCCAAAGAGGGGGGCATTAGGCTGCTGGGACCCGCAAGAGGGGTCCAGTGAGCACCAAAAGGGGGGGCCACACCTCAGCAGGAAACTGCTCAGGTCGGGGGCCAGAGAGGCAAGTGACTTTGCAGAGACAGGTACGAAGTCCAGAGTTGCAGCGTGAGTTTTGCAAACTCATAAAAGCGCTGAGCAGGAACCCAGGGAAGGAAGGAGGGAGGGCACTGGGACATGCGAAAGTGTGTCAAGTATGCTTGCGTGCGTGTGTGTGTGTGTGTGTGTGTGTGTGTGTGTGTGTGTGTGTGTGTGTGTGTGTGTGTGTGTGATGTAGGAGGGTTATGGGGATATTCCTCACCCTCTGTTCTGGGGTCTCCTTGTCTCTTAAAATCAATTCATGGGATGGGGACAGAGAGATAGTACAGCGGTAGGGCATTTGCCTTGCACGCAGATGATCCAGGTGAGATGGTGGTTCGAATCCCGGCATCCCATATAGTCCCCCGTGCCTGCCAGGAGAGATTTTTGAAAGTAGAGCCAGGAGTAACCCCTGAGCACCGCCGGTGTGACCCAAAAAAACAAACAAAAAATCATTTTATGGGGGCCATTTTATTGTAGGAGTCTTGCCTCGCAAGCAGCCCACTCGGGCCTGATCTCCGGCACTTCATATGGTCCCCCCCAACCTGCTAGGAGTGATTTCTGAACACAAAGCCAGAGTAGCCCCTGAATAAAACAAAACAAAAAGATCAGTTCATGGTAGGAGATATACCACCTGAGGGGACTGGGGATAGGACAGGCAGGAGAGAAGGCAAGGTCTATGGTGGAAGGAAGCATTCAACCAGAAGGAGGTGCTGGAAGGTGGTAAAGTGTAATGAATCCCCATCAGCATCAGTACTGTAAACTACAGTGCAAAAATATATATTTTATATGTGCTTATATACACACATATGTGTATGTGTGTGTGTGTGTGTCTGTCTGCACCACTCATAGAATCAGACTGGTAAGTGGGAGAAAAATGGGTTTGTTGCAGGGACAGTATTGGGGAGGGAAATGGACACTGCTGAAGAGATCAGTGTTGAAACATGTACATGCATGAATAACTAACTGTATTTCCACAGCAAATTAAAAAATTTTAATAAATAAATAAAAATTAGTTCAGTGGTCCAGAGAGAGAATACAGTGGACAGTGTACTTGCCTTGTACAAACTGGGGTTCAATTTCCAGCACCCCATATGGATGGTTCCCTAAACACTGCCCTGGAGTGATCCCTAAACAAAGCCAGGATTAAGCCCTAAGCACCACCAGGTGTGGCCCAAAAACATAATAATAATAATAATTGTTATTATTAAACATAAATAAGATTCATTCAGGGGCCAGAGATAGTACAGCAGGTAAAGGTTTGCCTTATATGAGGCCAATCAGGTTCCATCCCAGGCATCCTACATGATCCCTGACCACCACCAGGTATAATTCCTGAATGCAAAGACAGGATTAAACCCTGAACATTACCAGGTATGTCCCTGAAAAACAAAACAAAAAGGATTCAATTCAGATTAAAGTGAGTATAGACAGAAAGTAAAATATCATTGCATGGGAAGGAGGGGGCCTGCTACTACTTTCCACTAAGAAATCCGAAAAAGAGAAGATATGTGACCTGAGATCTGAAGAAGAGTGACATAGAGATGATACCAGATTCTGGGAAGAAGAGTGGTCCAGAAAGGCAGACAAATGGGACAATGACCAAGAAGCAAGAGTGCAGCTGAGTTATTGAAGTCCAAAAGGAGGCCTGCTAGAGAGAGATCAGGAAGAATCCTGCAGCTGCCCTAAACCAGGAGGGTTCAGTTCAAAGAGTGGCTCTTCCTGCATTTGTCTGGATCAGATGGAAAGATGGGTGCGAGGCCATTGGAGATTTGAGCAGAGCACTGATGGACTTACCTCCCTGCTTCTGGAGGACCCAAGGAAAATCTGGGGCTCTCTTAGGGCTGAGACTGCTTCGAGGAAGGAACAGAAAGCCAGCAGGAGTGATGGGAGAGGGCTCTGCTTTGAAGACTCCCACACCCACATGATTTTTTTGCCTGAATATGGATTTTGAGGAAAAGAAAGAAACCAAGAAGGATTCCACTATTTTGACCTGAGCAAATTAGAAGGGCAGGAAGTGGGGAAGATTCGAGAAGGAACACGTTTTGAGGGATCGCAGGACCTCCTCGGCATGGACCCTGATAGAATGGAGATGCCTGAAAGATTGCTGGTAAAGCAGGCAGTGGCATAAATCAACCTGCACTCAGAGGGAGATGGGGGCCAAAAATGAAAATTTGGGGAGCAGATATAACTGCTTGCTTTTCTTTGCTTTGCTTTTTCAGTCTTGGAGCCAGACTCAGAGGTGCTGAGGAAGCATAAGAGCAGTGTTCAGGGGCTCATACAATGCTGGATACTGAACCCAGGCCTCCCACAGGCAAAGTATGTGCTCAGCTCTTCACTCTAGCATCCTGGCCTTCTGGCTGGTTGGTCTGTTTTTTCTTTTGTTTGTTTCATCACAGATGCTAGTTTATTAGTAAACTGAGATTTGTGGGAAACCATAGGATTCATGAATAACCTCATCAATAATGTGACCACATCTGCAATCAAAACCCCCCAAAACACAGAATTCAAATACAATGTTTCTAGCCTTTAATTTCCAAAGCATGATTGTTCATATTTTACTAGTATGAGAATACATTTTTTTCACTGTCAATCATTTCATCTGTGTTATTCTGATTATATGAAAACAAATGCAAAGTGGTGAGACTTCTTTGCCAAAAATGACAAGGCTAAGTGTGTGCCTGTGCATATTATTATGAAATTCCTTTATTTCCTTCTCATCTTCTAAACATTCTTCCTGTCCTCATCTGTGAAGGCATCATTGTCTAGTCACTCAAGCCAAAACTCATTTCCTTCCTCTCTCCTCCTCTAGCCATCAGAGGAGGCCATCATCTGGCTAAGCAAAAAGCCTCTGGATAGCAGACAGCTTTGTCTCTAGAAGTCTTCTCTTTCCATTAGAAATCCCTTCAGCAAGTCCATTGAGATTCTAAATACTTTGCATCAGTTTTCCCTGCTTCTGTTAGTGGCAAAGGCTCCAAGTCTATTTGCTTTTGGTCATGGTCATAGTTTTTCTCAAAACAGCACAAACACAGCTCATAGTCTCCTTCTGCCCAGTGGCCACTGTTGCTAAGCAAGCATGGGAAGTTTAATATTGAGACTTGACTGCTAACAATTCCTTTAAGAGTGTAACTGGATTTTTCTTGCCAGCGGAATCAAGATGCTTACTTTTGATTTCACAGTCCAGCCTGTACTGAATATAATCCCAGAATTAGTTGTCTGGAACATTGTTCCAATTAATCCACCACCACCCCAAGCTAAAATTTCTCTAGGTTGATTTTTTTTCTTTTTTCTTTTTCTTTTTCTTTTTTTTTTATTTTTAGTATATTTATTTAAGCACCATGATTGCAAACATATTTGTAGCTGGATTTCAGACATAAAGAGAACACCTCCTCCCTTCACCAGTGCAACATTCCCACCACCAATGCCACCCCCCATCTCCCTTCTCCCATACCCCTGCCTATATTCAAGACAGGCATTCTACTTCTCTCACTCATTAACATTGTCACGATAGTTGTTAGTGTAGTTATTTCTCTAACTGCACTCACCACTCGCTCTTTGTGGTAAGCTTCATCTCATGGGCTGATCCTTCCAGCCCTCATCTCTATTGTCTGGGTATTATTACAATAATTGATCTTTAGCCGACCACATCTCATTCAAGTGCAATCCCCAGAGAAGTGAAGAGTGAGCAGGGGACTGGGAACTGAGACAAAGGCAGTGCTTCTCAATTATTTTCTGTCATGCCCCCCTAGGAAGAAGAAATCATTTTTCGCACCCCCCCGCGCACGACTGTAAATAGTATCTTTATTAAAAATAACTTTATGGGGCCGGGCGGTGGCGCTGGAGGTAAGGTGCCTGCCTTGCCTGCGCTAGCCTAGGACGGACCGCGGTTCGATCCCCCGGCGTCCCATATAGTCCCCCAAGAAGCCAGGAGCAACTTCTGAGCGCATAGCCAGGAGTAACCCCTGAGCGTCACAGGGTGTGGCCCAAAAACCAAAAAAAAAAAAAAAAAAACTTTAACCTACAAAACAAAAATATATCAAATAATTTGAGCTGATTTTTTCATCAGAGGTGATGTCTGGATGAATGGCTACAATGAGCATGTTTTGCAATGCATAGCTTTTCGAAGCGGGGTCTGGAGCAGGACACAGCGACTCACAGCTCCAGAGACAGACAGAGACATAAACACGGGACTTAGCTTGTTATGACAGTGTTTTCCGAGATCAAATGTGCCCCCGTTTACAGAGCCAGTACAGCAGGGGGCAGACATGTGAGAAAGTTTAGAACAAAATAAAGGACTTCAAAGGCAAACGGCTTGGTCAGCTACGTCAGACGTGGACTATCGATATGATAGGGCGTCTAAGATACAGGCTGAGAACTGACTTTGAGAATGACTTTTTAGAGGTCACTGGTGACCTTGGCAGGAGCAATTTAAACTGGTGTGTTGGGGAGAAATGACTGATAGGAGGAATGTCTGGATATGGGAGAGAGGTAGTAGAAACTCCAAGAAATGTTGCTATAAAAGGAGCAGAGAATAGGGCAGAGGTAAGTATGTAATTAGAGAAGTGTTTTTTTTTCGTTTTTGGGCCACACCCGGCATTGCTCAGGGGTTATTCCTGGCTGTCTGCTCAGAAATCGCTCCTGGCAGGCACGGGGGACCATATGGGACACCGGGATTTGAACCAACCACCTTAGGTTCTGGATTGGCTGCTTGCAAGGCAAACACCGCTGTGCTATCTCTCCGGGCCCATAATTAGAGAAGTTTTTTTTATGAGTTTGGTTTGTTTGGGGTGGGGTGGGGAAGGGACACATCTGGCAGAGTTTGGGCTTACTCCTGATTCTGTGCTCAGGAATTACTCCTGGCTAAGCTTGGAGTTCTATAATAGCATGTCAGCAGTAGAACTCAGTTGATCAGCTGAGTGCTAATCAAGTGCCCTATGTGCTGTATCTCTCCAGCCCCTGGGAAGAATTTTTTATAAGGTAAAGTAACCGTAAGACCAAGAAAATGTACTAGTCAGGATAACACAGGAATGAACAGAGGGGTCAAAGAATATGTAAAGTATGTGTGTGCTATTTAATATTTAATATATATATATTAAATGTTGATATATATTTAATATATAATAAAATATATTTTATATATAGGGGGCTGGCTGTGAACAGGGGCAGGAGAGGCTCTCTGAGGAGGCAAATATTCAGATAAAGTAGTAAGAACCTTAGGGAGTTTTCTTCCTATAACTTGTCTAACCAGAAGTGGAAACAACTTCATCAGTTCAGTAAAGAGGGGGAAAGAGGTGCTAGGGTGAGGTTCCCAGGCTAAGGAGAGAAGAAAAGTTGTGAACTTGGCAGAGACCATGACTAGGCAGCCCGTAATAAATTTTCCAGGTGATGTCTGCCCCTTATCCCCCACCCAAGTGCTATCAGTTTGTTTTTCCAGTCACTCCAAATATAAGTAGAGAGTAGTTGGAGAAAGGGATGGAGGCAGGACTGGTGGTTTGTGGTGGGATTTGGTTAGCCTAAAGCCAGGGAAGGGAGCAGAGCCATAGGCAAGGAACTGGCTGTCCTGAAGCCTCAATCTGGGCAGTGTGAAGCAAGAAGGGCACAGGAAACAGGAAGGGTGAAACCTTGAACAAATGGTAGCGGCTGTTGCAGGCAGAGATTTAAGGTAAGGGTAATGAAAAACATGGTCTGGAACCTAAACCAGCCCAAAGGTATGAAGGCTTCTGAGATATCAGAAACCATCAGGAAGCCTAGAAAACCTTTGAAATCTTGAATTCCCGGCCCAGAACATAGCTGGACCCCCTGGGAAGAGAGGCTCCACCCTTGGAACAAAGGCCCTCTAACACTATCAATAAAAGGCTATGGGGGGGGCCGGGCGGTGGCGCTGGAGGTAAGGTGCCTGCCTTGCCTGCGCTAACCTAGGACGGACCGCGGTTCGATCCCCCGGCGTCCCATATGGTCCCCCAAGAATCCCATATGGTCCCCCAAGAAGCCAGGAGCAACTTCTGAGCGCATAGCCAGGAGTAACCCCTGAGCCTCACAGGGTGTGGCCCAAAAAAAAAAAAAAAAAGGCTATCGGGGTCAGAGCGGTAAGCCTTTGCCTTGCACGTGCTAACCTAGGACGAACTGCAGCTTTCCATATGGTCCCCCAAGCCAGGAGTGATTTCTGAATGCATAAAGTTCATCCTGTTAATAGTCACCCTAGTAACTGGCTTTAGGGAGTATTTTGGGAAAACTGTATATAAACTATCTTGTCAAAAGAAAGGGTACATTTGCCCTCATCTTTGCCTGATATGTGGATCTCTCTTGACTCTAGAGTTCATTTACCCACATCTGCTCCCAGTGTGTGCTTTCTAATCCTGTGTGTGGTGGCATTGGTCCACCTCCCTGACTGTGATATGGACTTTCTTACTTCAGGGCATATTTTCCTGTACTGAAGAAACAGCCTGTATCTGCCTACTCATTCATTTTTTCCATGCTTGAGAAGCCTGTGTTCTCTCTCAAGCATGTAAGCACATGAGAATTTACCCTTATTTCTCAGATAAATTTGTTTTATTTCACTATTCATGTCCTCCTGAACTTCTTTTCTGTGAGGGAAGGGGATGGGCCTGAAAAAGCCTAACTAAGATTTAGGACTGACTTTCTTTTTCTGCAAAGAACAATTCCCTGCTCCAGCCTGATTTCAGGGGCTCTCTGAGAAACCAGGTGGTGGGATCATCTCCCACGCAGGGTAAAACAAGTGGAACTCAGGTGCAGTTTGCCAACAACCTCGTAGAATTAATAATAGGAAAAACGGTCTGTACCGTGCAGTGTCATTGCAGACTCTCATCAGTCCTGGATCTCCTCAGTTCCTTCCTTGGTGACCAAGGTGGGCCATCCAAAAGGAGGCTTCTTCCTCTCCCCACTTCACACAAGCCACCTGGGGAGCCCTGCTCCTTCTGGTGGGAGTCAGATCTCCCATCAGCAGCACAGCCAGGAGGTACATTCGTAGTGTGGTGTTCTAGGCAGTCTATGGCACCTAGAGGCCATACAGAAATGGAGCTTATCCTGGGCCTGCTGTTTTTGATGAAGATAAACCCTGGGGTACAATCATGGAGTGATTCTAAGGCGGGATCTACAAACCAGCTGCGGTTTGATGAGCCAACATATGTGATGAACTCAACTGTCTAAATTACTGTGAACACTAACATGGTTAGTACTCGCCCTGATTAAATAACAGAGTCACAACTCAAAGCCAGGCCCTTTCACTCTATCCCACCAATATCTCTCTGTTCCCAGGAGTAAACTACTATCAGTTGTTCCATCCCTCACCACCTTTAGAATGACAGACAGCAATCACTTCCTTTCAAAGGTCTGATTCTAGGTCTCAAAGGAACCTTGGGTGCTAGCACTAGTATAGGGATGGAAACACTGATAAGGCAAAGAAGGAAAGTCCTGTCTCCACTCACACCTACTCTCTTCTCCATGTTAGCAGCCCTCCAGCAAAGAAGCAGGTACCCCTGCCTTAGTGTCACTGCAGTTCCTTTGAGAAGCTGGTGACAGCAGGAAGATGTCCATACACAGCCAACCACGAATAAGCTGATGGACCTAGCAGCTAGTGGGTGCTCATGGGAAGTGAGTGTGCTGGCTATGGGACAAGATGGATGGACTCTGAGAGGATTCTGCAGAGTGAAATAAGTCTGAGACACTCACATGGAGAAGATAAAGAAACAAACCAATGGAAATGAAGTCAGGTTGTTGGGAAGAGAGAAAAAGGGGCCTGGAGTGTGCCAAATAGGCAAAGAAATAAACTGGGATGTGGTGAGTGTAAATGAGACTTGATCACGATTAGTACAAATATCTAATTCTAAGTGAAGCATCTGAAACTTAGGATGTTAGAAACTAAAGTGACTTCAATTTTTAAAATCCTGGAACAATCAACAGAACTTCTGACTGGAGGAAAGGACAATCAGACTTTCCAAAGGTTAACCCTTTGGAAACTGTTCTATTGCTCTATTCAAAGGGCACTCTTGAGCCCAGAGTGATAGCACAGTGTGTAGGGCATTTGCCTTGCAAGCTGCTGACCTGGGTTCGATCCCGGGCATCCCATATTGTCCCCGAGCATCACCAGGAATGACCCTTGAGTGCGGAGCCAGGAGTAATCATTGAGCACATCAGGTGTAGCCCATGCACGCCATGCACGCACACACACACACACACACACACACACACACACACACACACACACACATGAACAAGGGGCACCCTTGACTGAGTAGAGAACCCCTTTTGTTTTGTGAGATTCCATAAAGGAGAGTTGCCCCCTTTGCTGAATCTGTATACTTTCAGCCACCCAAAGGTGGAGTCAACACCTCCAGGCTACCACCCATTCCCCTGCCCCATTCTCCCTCCTTGGAAGAACAGCTGTCCCTCTGCCACTGGCTATCACTAACCCAGAAGTTGTCCTTCTGGGGACTGGCTTATACAGAGTGAAATCCAGTCCTAAAATCCCTTAAATCACATTTACTGAAATCTTCTATAGGCTTTATGCAGAGCTTCCCAGAAACCCATAGTCTGAGAATCTTTCAGCTCTGTGCCTATCCAGAATACTGCACTCCACAAGGTGCTGCTAGAACTTGCCTAGCTTGCCTCTGTGCCCCCATCCAAACCACCCTGAAACCCTAATTGAATACATCCTATGGTACATCAGATCCAATGTCCAAGTTTATGGGCAATTTCCTCATTATGCTATCAGCTTTCTCTTAACACCTGGCTATAGAACAGTGCCTAATGGGGGGGGGGGCGGAGAGATAGCATGAGGTAGGGTGTTTGCCTTGCATGCAGAAGGACTGTGGTTTGAATCCCAGCATCCCATATGGTCCCTGATTCTGCCAGAAGCAATTTCTGAGCATAGAGCCAGGAGTAACCCCTGAGCGATGCCGGGTGTGACCCAAATCAAACAAACAAACAAACAAACAAACAAAAAAGAACAGTGCCTAGCATGAGAGTACCTTGTGCCCATGCCCCCATGTTTCATGATCTCTAGGGTAAGCAGTAGATGCCAGGGAGCAAGTACATCCTCTCCTACAAGATGTCACAGTTATGCTAGTGGTCCCTCACACAGCCTGACCTTTCCCCCAAGAAACAATCCTATTTCCCATATTACCATTTTCTCATGGGGTGCCTGAAGAGAAAGAAGAGAGGAAACTTGGCATCCACCCAGGACCCAAGAGCAATTACAAGCAGTTGCCATGAAAAGTGCCCTAGTAACAGGTATACCACTTAGCCTGGAAGGTGTGACCCCCTTGGGAACAGAAAGTCCCACCAGGATCCAGCCTCCCTTTGAGGTGGGGCAGTGAATGTCAGTCTCCAGGGCCAGACTGAGAATGTCAGCTCAAAGCCTGAGGCTAGGACCCTTTAAGAAATCTATCAACTTACTAAAATTTCTGCTAGTGCTTTAATGAGTGCATTGGTGACTCAATAATTTTCAAAAATATACTTGCCACTGAACATTTTCTTTCCTTTATCTCTCTTCTCTTTAGTTTTTCTTTCAATTTTCTATTTTTTTTTTTTTTTTTTTGGTTTTTGGGCCACACCCGGTGACGCTCAGGGGTTACTCCTGGCTATGCGCTCAGAAGTCGCTCCTGGCTTGGGGGACCATACGGGACGCCGGGGGATCGAACCGCGGTCCGTCCTAGGCTAGCGCAGGTAAGGCAGGCACCTTACCTTTAGCGCCACCGCCCGGCCCCTCAATTTTCTATTTTTTTAATCATGTTGTTTTTGATCTTCCTGAGACAATTGTGTTGTGATCAGTTATGTCAACTATGTGATGCATTTTCTTCAATAAATAAAAAATAATATTAAAAAAAAAAAGAAACCGGGCTCGAAGAGATAGCACAGCGGCGTTTGCCTTGCAAGCAGCCAGTCCAGGACCAAAGGTGGTTGGTTCGAATCCCAGTGTCCCATATGGTCCCCCGTGCCTGCCAGGAGCTATTTCTGAGCAGACAGCCAGGAGTAACCCCTGAGCACCGCTGGGTGTGGCCCAAAAACCAAAAAAAAAAAAAAAAAAAAAGAAACCTATCAAGGGATCCTCAGTAGAAGAAACAAAGGCCTGATAAGACTGCATGGAGACCACTAGTCCATCTCAACAACGTCATAACAACTGATCCCCTCCCCTCAGTTTGGGGGCCACAATCAATGTATTCAGGGCTTACTCCTGACTCTGGACTCAGAGATCACTTCTGGCAGTGCTATGGGGCACCATATGGTTGATGGGGATTGAACCCTGGTTAGCCACTTGCAAGGTAACCACCATACCCACACTACTATCTCTTCAGCCTTAGCTTAGCAATTGACTTCTCTGCACAAAAAGCCCCAAGCCAGGGCAACTGGAGAAGGGCTTATACAATCATCTTTGCAAAAACAACTGCTAGTACACACCCCCTTCTGGGGCCACTGACATCCCAATTTAGGCTGCACCATTCTTTTCACTCTACTTGCATAGAGTCACTTGTATATCTCACCAGTAGGACAAGGGGGGTGGGGGAGCATTTCTTTCCTCCTTGAGGTTCTCTCTTCTCTATCCTATCTCCTAAATTAAATTATTTCCTTCATTACTTGTCCTTGTTAGTGAGAACAGACACTGACAAAGCCAAGATCTGTTTGGAAACGAGGACTGACTTTTTCATTCCCTGCTAAGAAGCTCTTTTCAGTCTTTGGAGCACAACTATCAGAAAGGGGGAAGAATCTCACTCCCACAGAGCTGTTAAGTGAGCGGGCTCAGCATTAAGTGGGCAGCTGCCCTTAAGGGGTCTCTGGATCTAAAGACACATTTGAGCATGTGGCTCCCAATGCACCCCAATGAAGAGGGCCATGGATGGTGAAGGTAGGCATCATCATGCCTTCAGAGAGAAGGTAGAGGGACAGAGAGATTATACTGGGGCTAAGGACATCATACAGGACAGAGAGACCATATAGGGGTTAAAACTCTTGCCTGGCCCACAGCTGACTCCAGTTAGGTTCCCAACACTACATGGTTCCCAGTTCTACCTCAAGCATAAAATTGAAAATAGCTCCCACCAAGATATGATCCAACATACCTAAGTAGCAGGGTGGAGGGGCCTGGAAAGATAGCACAGTGGGTAGGGCATTTGCCTTGCATGTAGCCGACCAGAGTTCAATTCCCTGCATTCCATTTGGCACCTTAAGCCTGCCAGGAGTGATTTCTGAATGCAGAACCAGAAGTAACCCCTGGGCATGGCCAGGTGTGGGCCACCCCCCCAAAAAAAAAAAAAAAAAACAACAGAAGAATAGAGAGAGAGAGTGGCAGTTGGAAGGGAGTCGGCCTTCAAACATTTCCTATCACCTGTGTCATCATCACAAAGGAATAGTAAATGTTAATGACCTTGTACTCTCAGGTCCCCAAACTTATTTAAAAAAACAAGTGAAAAGCCGGAAGCTGCCCCATCTTCCCTAGGTTTTCCCAGCTCCCGAGTCCTGCAGGAATGTGTGGGTGTGGCCTGTGCTGCCTCTTTTTCTCATAAAATGTGCTTTGTATGCTGAGCTCCACTCCTCACTGTCCTTTGAGACAGAGAGACAAAGAGGCATTTGTGTGGATCTCTATCAGTTCTAGGATTTCTAAGTGACCTGGGATAAGGCAAAGGCCTGGTGTACCTGAAAGGCAAGAAGTCCTTAAAATTGTATTCCTGTCCATCCCTACTGGTCAGTCCTTACTTATTGAAGGATGCCCCTTCTCCCCCCACTCACCAAAACAGCACAGGATTAAGCTATTATTATCCTGGAAAAACCTTTGACTGTCTTCCATGTACCTAAGCCAGCTTCGTTTTGTAAGCACCTGGGAGAGGGTCTACAGGTTGTGTACCACATCTGAATGTCTAGCTGGGACAGTTTAGGAGGCCACTGTGCAGGTCACTCTCAGAGACCAGAATGCAAATTGTCCGAGGTCAAAGCTGAATCCCACCCTTAATTATAAAATAAAATACAGTACTGCATGGATGAGAAAAAAAGGAAAAAACTTCTTTTTTTTTTTTTTTTTTTTTGCTTTTTGGCTACCCCAATGATGTAAGGTTTACTCCTAGCCCTACATTCTGCACTCAGCACTCCTGGAGGCCACATGCATACAATCTACCCACTATACTATTGCTCCAGCCTCAGAAAACTTAAGTTTCTTCACAGTTTACAGTTTAGGGCTACCAAGAGGAACTAGCGAACAGAGTGTTCCGGTTAGTTACCTTCTATCCCGCTCATGCAAACTTGGGTGGCATAATGACAGGTGGGCAGCTGGCAGAGCTCATCAAAGGGAATATTTACATTAAAGTCATAGTGAACAATGATGAGGTTTTTGTCTTTGACTGACATATGGTAATCTCTAACTCCCTAGTTGAATAAGAAATGCTTCATTTTCTCCCGTTAGTGCCCAGGAATAAGCCCAGGGATTCACATGTTAAAAACCCAGAGCTAGGGCCCGGAGAGATAGCACAGCGGTGTTTGCCTTGCAAGCAGCAGATCCAGGACCTAAGGTGGTTGGTTCGAATCCCGGTTTCCCATATGGTCCCCCGTGCCTGCCAGGAGCTATTTCTGAGCAGACAGCCAGGAGTAACCCCTGAGCACTGCTGGGTGTGGCCCAAAAACAAAAACCAAAAACCAAAACCAAAACAAAAAAACCCAGATTTAGTCTCAGCCCCAGAAATAATGCATTTTGAACTGTGAGAGGTCGGCCAGAAGCAGGAACCATTCAGGTGAAGGAGAATGCAAATTAAGAGGTAATTATTCACCACAGTATCTTTTGTATAGATGAAAGTGATGACCTGCATAAAGAGAGGTCTGTAGATGATGCCCCACTCCAGGATTTACAGCCTAGAAGGAAAGTTTTCTTCCCTCACTATGGCTAATTAAAAAGAATCCAACCAATTCACTTTCTCTGTGCCCACATCATTCATCTGAGGCAGCATCATTTCTCTCGGCTGTAAAATAAGTTGTTGTGTTGGTTTGTTTTGTTTTGTTTTGTTTGAGGGGTCATGAAACAATAGTACAGAAGGTATGGCGTTTGCCTTCTATGTGGCCAACCTAGGTTCAATCTCCAGTATCCCATATAGTCCTCCAAGCTCTGCCAGGAGTCATTCCTGAACACAGAACTAGAGGTAACTCCTGAACATCTATAGATGTGGCCCCCAAACAAACAAACAAACTTTGGGGAAGTGTCACACTCTTCAGAGTTCAGGTGTTAAGATCTGCTCTCAGAGATCACATCTGAAAGGATTCAAGGGACCATATGGGTGCCAAGGCCCAAAGCAGGTTGGCTATGTGCAAAGCTAGTGAGTGCCTTATCTACTGTACTATCATTCTGACCCCTTATCTGTAAAACCATTACTGAAATCTATGTCAAAGGCTAAAAGTTCATTAGGTGCAAGCAAGCATGACTTTCCTAACACATATAAATATTCAGTGACTGCTAGGAGCTGTGATTACAGTCTCCAGTGCTCTCTCCAGAGTCCTCTGTGTGCCTTTCTGGTGAATTTCCTTTGTCCAAGGTTAGTACAAGTGAGACTGTACAAGTAGGCCCTGGGCTCTGACGTGTCCAAACCCTCTGTGAGGTATTGATTGCAGCCTTTGGCCTCCTGGGGTTCTTTGAGGCCAAGTGGCCTTTGCCAAAAACAGTTTGTATTAAAGGGACTTCATTCAAACACTGTGTTGGATTAACTGGGGCTTCCTCCAAATAAGAGTATGTTTGCAGAAGCTTTCTTTTTCCAAAAACAGTACAGATTTCAAGCATAAATGGCACTTACAACGCAAGCAATCGCCTGAAACATCTTTGCATATGTCTCTTTTTCTCTATCTCTGTCTCTGTCTTTCTGTCTCTCTCCCCTCCCCCATTTCTTTTCTTTCCTCTCATTTACTTCAGGATTACAGCTTCAGCCTGATGAAACAAAAGGATTTGCTGACAAAACTTCCTCTCACTGTTATTTCCTGGAAAAACAACAGAAAGCTATTTTTGCACTGACAATATGGCTTCAGCTGCTGCTAAAGTTAAGTGAAAGTTTTATTGTTGTGAAAAATCAACCTAAAAATACCTTTAAAGAATGACTTTCTTTTCTTTTCTTTTTCATTTTTGCCCAATGTGAAGAATCGTTTATTAGTAAAGTTGATTTCCAGCAAAGAAGGGATTTAGAAAAGAGATTCACTTGTTGCTTATTTTGACAACAACAACAACAACAAAATCCAAACAAACAAAAACTTCACAATGTTGTTTCAGCAGCATTTTTCTTGACTCTTCTAAAAGAATTGTGACAAACTGTAACTCAAAAAGTGGCTAGAGAAAACACTTATGGAATATGTAGACACCAGCATCTGGGTTGCACTAACAAAGAAATATCTTACATACTTTCCAAAATATTCTAGGAGCAAAGACTCAAGAGCATGTTTTAGGAGAAAAAAGGAATGGAATGGGGAGGGGAGGGGGCATATTGGAACTACCCTTTTCCTTCAACAGTAAGGAGGAAAACAAAGCAGCATTGAAAATACATACATGCTTACACAGTTGATACAGAATAGCTTGATTTCAGTCCCCAAAGGAGCGATGAGGAATCTCAGGAGAAAAAAAAAAACTCTCTTTGATGGCCAGAAGGATAGTACAGCAGATATGGTTTTTGTCTTACATGAGAGGACCCAGGTTTGATTCTTGGCACCACATATGATCCCCTAAGACTCACCTGAGTGCTTTGTGAGCACAGAGCCAGGAGTAAGTCCTGAACACTCCTGGGTATGGCCCAAACAAAACAAATCAAATCTGTTTTGAAAAATAATTGTTTTGCCGGTGAGGTGGTGCTAGAGGTAAGGTGTCAGCCTTGCAAGCGCTAGCCAAGAAAGGACAGCGGTTCCATCCCCCCTCCCGCCGCCCCCCCCCCCCGGCATCCCATATGGTACCCCCAAGCCAGGGGCAATTTCTGAGCGCTTAGCCAGGAGTAACCCCTGAGCATCAAACGGGTGTGGCCCCAAAAACAAAAAAGAAAAAAAGAAAAAGAAAAAGGTTTAGGGATTGGAGAGACAGCATGGAGGTAAGGTGTTTGCCTTGCATACAGAAGGACGGTGGTTCGAATTCCAGCATCCCATAAGGTCCCCCCAGCCTGCCAGGAGTGAATTCTGAGCATGGAGCTAGGAGTAACCCCTGAGCGCTGCCAGGTGTGATCCAAAAACAAACAAACAAGATAATTGTTTAGACACCCAAGTCCAGGAGGATTCCTCAGGAGGAATTTCTGTTTCTTGGGAGAGAACCTATATTCCATCCCCTTCTTATTAATAATTTATTTAATTGACTCACTGTGAGATACACCGTTACAGAGCTGTTCATGACTGAGTTTCAGACATTCAATGTTCAAAACCTATCCCTTCACCAGTGCACATTTCCCATCATATTTCCCCCCCTTTCTGGGGAACCCAGCTAAGCCAGAGCTTCAAGCTGAGAGCTCTATCAATCACACATCACCACTCTTCTGGACCCCAGGAGATTACTAGTCTGATGCTCTTTTTCAGTAGCCTTGATGTTCAATATTGAAGGCACTTCAGAGATATTAATTTTGCACCTCTCCATCAAACTTGCCCTAGCTTTACAATTAATTGACATAATTACTTCACTCAAATGAATCTCCATTCCTCCCCCATTTCATCAAGAAGACTATGGAGATTGTTTACACAAAAAATTAATTCAAAAATAAGGACATTTGGGGCCAGAGAGATTGCATGGAGGTAAGACGTTTGCCTTGCATGCAGAAGGACGGTGGTTCAAATCTCGGATCCCATATGGTCCCTCAAGCCTGCCAGGAATGATTTCTGAGCATAGAGCCAGGAGTAACCCCTGAGCACTGTGGGTGTGACCCAAAAACCTAAAAAAAATATATAAAAAATTATAAAAATAAGGACATTTCTCCCCAAAGCGTGACAAATGTTCCCTCAAACACTGACATGCAATCTAAAATGTCGAGGGTCATCTAAAGAAACACAGACATGGGCCAGAGATATAGCATGGAAGTAGGGTATTTGCCTTGCATGCAGAAGGACAGTGGTTCGAATCCTGGCATTCCATATAGTCTCCCGAGCCTGCCAGGAGCAATTTCTGAGCATAGAGCCAGGAATAACCCCTGAGCGCTGCTGCTCAAAACAAAACAAAACAAAACAAAGAAACACATACACACACACACACACACACACACACACACACACACACACACACACGCACGCACGTGATGGAAAGTCATGGAAGCAACAGAACTCACTTGGTTGTTCAGGAAGTTGGTGGACAGTGGAGAAGGAGGCTATTTTGTCCCTCCTAGATTTGAAGATAAGTGGACAATGGTAAGCCCAGTGCATGGGGATAACCTATGGAATCGTCCTTTATTTTCCTCAAATAAAAGAAAAAAAATTTAAATAGTGATTTGGTTAGCAGCTGAGCAAATCCTCCCAAGTAGAATTTAATTTCACAACCAACCTTTGGCCCCAGAGTATAGCAAGAAAAAAGAAAGAAATTGAGTGGAGAAGGAGAAAAATATGAAAGGATGAGGGCCAAGGGCCAAGTGGTCTCAGGTGCATTGATGGTGTTAAAAAAGGATAGAACTAAATATCCAAGCCAAAGGCAACAGAATGTAATCAAGAGGCCCAAACTTTAACAATCTAAACTTAAAATAGGCCTGTTATACTGGCAGGCTGGGGGGGCAAGGGAGTGTTATGAGATGCACTTGAGGAACATTGGTGGAGAGAGGTCGCCACTGGTGATGGGATTGGACCTGACTCATTACATTGTCTGAACCAACTATGAAGGACTGTGTAAATCAAAATGGGTTCAATAAAATAAAATTAAGTTTAAAAAAAATATCACAACCAGATGGTTTAGGGAAATGGGGGAGAGCTTATTTCAGGGTTACTTCTAGCTCTATGCTCATCTTTTGTGGTGCTGGAGATTGAACTGAGGACAGGCAATTATTTTACTGCTGAGCTTAATGTCTGGCCCCTATGTATAGTAATTTTTTTTAATTATTGATATTGGAGAGACAGTAGAGGCGGTGAGACACTGGCCTTGCATGTGCTATCGACTCCAGTCAATCCCAGACCATATGTGATCTTTCAAGAACTTCCAGGAATGACCCTGAGCATAGAGCTAGGCATCAGCTCTGGTAACCACTGAATGTAGCCCCAAAATCAATCAATCAATCAATCAATGAAGAATTTTTAACACACACCAACTCATAAATTAAAAAAAAAAAAAAAAAAGAAAACACTAAAAATACAGCAGATGGGCCATCCAGCCTTGAACCCTGGATCCCAGACATAGAAACGGCACAGTTCTTCACAACAGCTGCAGGAAACAAATCCCATCCGGGACAGCCTTAATACTGCGGGGTCACCAACAAGTGCCAGCTCTAATATGATATCCTGACAACGAGGAAAATGGGAACAACTTGACCTAAGAGCAGATTATCCTACCTTACCAGCTAACGACAAGACAAAATCAGAAGACTCGTCACCCTTTGGTAGGTCCAAAAACCAAAATCGCGATTTACAGATGACTGGCTGCTAGAACCATGACCAGACTGTATATATCTTGGGACCAATAAAAAAAGCCCTAGTCTAGGGTTTGAACTACGACCTGCACAATAACCATGATCCCCAGTTCCAAAGGTCTGGCAGAGACAATTGTAACGGAATGGGGCTTCTGGAAACACAAAGAAAGACGCTATCCTAGGTGCCATCCTAGGTTCAGTGCAAAGACCAAGACCACCAACCACAGAAGATGGATTAAAATAACACTGAGGGAACAGAACTTCTAGAACCACAAAGACTGACTTCATCATAAGTCCCACCCTGGACCTGTGCAGATACTGAGATCTCTAGATACAGAGGTCTGATTGTATCACCCAGGACGGAGCAGAAGTCTTCCAAACACCACAAAAGCACCACCGGGAGAGTAAATGATCCTGAACAGAGTCTATAGTTAATCCCATAACAATATACTCCAAGGGTGGAGAAACCCCATATCTCTTAGGCCAAGTGAATTCCTTTTCGAATGACCCCAATATTTTCTGTTTGTTTGTTTTTGGGCCACACCTGGCGTTGCTCAGGAGTTACTCCTGGCTGTCTGCTCAGAAATAGCTCCTGGCAGGCACGGGAGATCATATGGGACACCGGGATTTGAACCAACCACCTTTGGTCCTGGATCGGCTGCTTGCAAGGCAAACGCCGCCATGCTATCTCTCTGGGCCCCGAATGACCCCAATATTTACTGTGCCAGGGCAGAAGGGAAAAAAAAAACAAAAAGCACAAAACATTGTTTATTTTTTATATATTATTTTTATCTTCATTTATTATTATTTTTTTTTTATTTACCTATCTATTTTTGGTCGATTTCTTTGTTTGGGTGTGGTTATTGAAGTTGTTGTCCCCAGTTATATATTTTTTTTCTCTTCTTTTCTTTTCTTTCTTTTTTTTTTTTTTTTTTTTTTTTGTGGTTTTTGGGTCACACCCGGCAGTGCTCAGGGGTTTTTCCTGGCTCCATGCTCAGAAATTGCTCCTGGCAGGCACAGGGGACCATATGGGGCACGGGGATTCGAACCGATGACCTCCTGCATGAAAGGCAAACGCCTTACCTCCATGCTATCTCTCCGGCCCTTCTTTTCTTTCTTTATGTGCTATGCCATGTTTCTTATCTCAAGACCATGGCGTTTTGTTTTGTTTTGTTTTTTTGTGTGGTGCTTATCGTTATTGTTGGAGTCCTCACTGGGATATTTGACACTTCTTTTTGTACTGGTGGAGTCTTTCACCTTCTTTTTCTCCTTCGTCTCTCAAATCGATGATGAGAGCCTCTAGAAGGATTCCGCCCATTTTTGGCGTATTAGACTTTTACCCCAGTTTATTACTTTTCTCTTCTTCAAACAAAACCACGTAACTTGAACTAGCTAGTCCTGCCTCCCAGTTAGAGGGGGAAAAAAGGGAGGCACCAAGACCAAACAGGTGCAAGACTACTAAGTAGTAGGCTAGGTACAGAGGGGACCACATATTCTAACAGCCCTGGGGGTGAGGGAAGAGGATTTGGGAGGTAGGACAAAAACGGAGGTGTAGGGAGGACAAATTGGTGATGGGAATCCCCTCTGATTTTATGTAAATATGTACCCAAAATATTATTGTTAACAATATGTAAGCCACTATGATCAAAATAAAAATTATATTAAAAAATACAGCAGATGGGACCAGAGAGATAGATAGCACAGCAGTAGGGTGTTTACCTTGCATGCAGCTGACCTGGGAAGGACCTGGGTTTAATCTCTAACATCCCATGCCAGGAACAATTTCTGAGCACAGAGCCAGGAGTAACCGCTGAGTATTGCTAAGTGTGACCCCCAAAACTAATAATAATAATAAAAATAAAATAAAAATATAGCAGTTATATATAACCTGTTGAGTCTGCTTAAGGGGGAAAATGTAAGAATACACATTTATACTACTTATTTTTGTATAAAGAGGTTAGAAAAAGGGCCGGAGAGATAGCATGGAGGTGAGGTGTTTGCCTTTCATGCAGAAGGTCATCGGTTCGAATCCCGGCATCCCATATGGTCCCCCGAGCCTGCCAGGAGCGATTTCTGAGCATGGAGCCAGGAGTAACCCCTGAGCACTGCCGGGTGTGACCCAAAAGCCAAAAAAAACAAAAACAAAAAAAAAATACCTCACAATTTAACAAAAGTAATTAATTAGAATAAGAGGAAGAGAGTAATGGGAGCAAAAACTTTCACTTTGTGTCACTTATATTTTTCTCCTATCTATCCCCACCATACTATTTGTTTGAGAGGAGAACAAAGTTAGTTAAGGTCTAGAAATGTGGCTCTGGGGTATAAAACACCAACCTGTTCCCTGGCACCACTCCACATAGTGAGAGCACACTGCAACCCCACGTGTAGGCACCCACTACCACCACCAAAATAGCAAAAGGGGAAAGTAAACAAAATTCACTTATATATAATGAAATAAAACGAGCACATAGACTTAGGGGGAGGTTAATCATCTTTTATAGTTACATAGTATTCCATTATAGAATTACATCAAAATTTGTTTAGCTATTCTTATAGTCATTGATAGCAGGTTGTATCTAACATTCTACCATTAAAAACAGTGCAGCAATGAATAACAGTAAATGCCTTTGTTTTATATGGGCTTCCATAGTGATGCTCAGAGACCATTTGAGCCTATACTATGCTGGCAGATATAGTCTCAAATGGCAGGATTGGGATGGGCCTCTAGGCCTTACATGCCTTCACTCCTTTGAGCTATTTCCCAGGCCCAACAGTGAATGCTTTGTTTTTTTTTGTTTGTTTTTTTTGTTTTTGTTTTTGGGCCACACCCGTTTGACGCTCAGGGGTTACTCCTGGCTATGAGCTCAGAAATCGCCCCTGGCTTGGGGAGACCATATGGGACGCCGGGGGATCGAACCTCGATCCGTCCTACGCTAGCGCTTGTAAGGCAGACACCTTACCTCTAGCGCCACCTTCCCGGCCCCAAATGCTTTGTACTGTATAGGTTATCTGTAGGATAAATTCCAAGAGTGAGATTGTCAGTTAGAGTAATAAGTGTGTGTGACTTTAGATGTCCCAAATTGCCTGCTAAGAAAATTATACTGCCAAACATTATACTTTTCTCCATGACCACCTCAGTATTTCTCAACCTTTCTCTGACCAGGGCCCCTTCCAGCCTTATTTCCTTCTTGTAGGAGTCCGCCCCCATCTTGCCAGAAGATCCAATATTCTCATGCTATGCTCCCCATTTGCACAATTTTCACCTGTGCCCCTTCGAATAAGCTAGGTACCCAAAGAGGAGTTCATATGGCCTTAAACTGTGAACTATAAGGGTCCCAAGAGCAGTAAGCATGCCTGACACTTAGATTTAGGGTTTTAATGTCATTCTGGTCCCAAAGACACAGAAACAACTGAATTAAAAAGAAGGGCCTTACTTGCATGAAGATCATTTATTTAAAGAAGTTGTCTGCCAATACAAGCTGTAGAGCAAGTATCAAAAAAGGAAGTAGGGGGTCTGGTCTGATGCTTGATGGGGTGATGCTATAGTCTATACCAATTTAGTAGTATTCCAGAATTCCAGGAAACTAGTGCATTTTAATGAAGGATAATGTTGAGCAAGTGCAGTTAACTGCAGAACATCGAATGGACAGGAAATGGAGGATAAACGTAATCAGGGATGTGTTTATAGGATGCTGATGTGAAAGGTGATGTTAGGCCAAAGAAGCTCTGTCACCCCACCCCCATCTTCTGCATAACCTTACCTGATGGTAAGACCAGCCTATTTCTGGGAGGGGTCCTTGGTAGGTAACAAAAGGATTTCCTCAGGGGCAGGAAGGGGCGGATAGAGGGATTCAGCAAGAGAGAAGGAGAGCTGGCAGGATGGAGGTAGAAGAAACATGTTAAGATGGCAGGGCAGCTGGAATAGGCTGCTTAAAAGGTTAGCCCAGATGGATATGGGCCTTGAATAAAGCTTCATGTCTCCTGAAACCTAACTGCTGTGGATCATTTCCTCACTGCTATCCTGAACCCTCAGACCCGCGGGCTGGAGAGAGTTGGAGGAGCGTGGCCCAGGCCGGCAGAGAAAGGCCCCTCCGTCCATCCCATCACCATCTAGCCCCATCCAGGGATGTCCATCCAGGGATGTTTTTCAACAAGGCTCCACTGCAGGGGCCAGAGTGGTGGCTCAGGGCGTAATGCATCTGCCTTGCGCGAGCTAGCCTAGGACAGACCACAGTTCGATCCCCCCTGCCATCCTATATGGTCCCCCAAGCTAGGAGTGATTTCTGAGTGCATAGCCAGTAGTAACCCCTGATAGTCACTGGGTCTGGCCCAAAAAACAAAAAAAAACAAAACAAAATAAAAAAAGCTCCACTGGGGCTGGAGAGATAGCAGGGAGGTAGGGCATTTGTCTTGCATGCGGAAGGATGGTGGTTGGAATCCTGGCATCCCATATGGTCCCCCAAGCCTGCCAGGAGCGATTTCTGAGTGTAGAGCCAGGAGGAATCCCTGAGCGCTGCTGGGTGTGACCCAAAAACAAAACAAACAAACAAAACAAAACAAAACAGAATAAAGCTTCACTGCACATTCTCCACTGCTGCCTCTTTGGGGCCTGGGGTCCTTATCAGTACAAAGGTATTTGTGGAACTCTGCTCTGGCCAATCCAAGCCCAAAATGTGTTGCAAAGTGACTTCTCAGAGGGATTGGCAGCTTTTAAACAGCAAACATCAGGCCCATCTAATTTTGCTTTTTTGTTTGTTTGTTTGTTTGATTTTGGGCCACCCCCAGTTGTGCTTAAGGCTTATGCCTTGCTCTGCACTCAGGAATCACTCCTGGAAGGGCTCAGCCATCCAAGGCAAGCACCCTACCCTCTGTACTAGTCCTCTAGCCATCTGTATTTTTGCTTTAACACCAGAGATTCCCTCTAAGTTTTTTGTAGAAAGCTGCAAAAAAGTTTTGATTACTCAATTACATCCTCAAATCAAAGAAACCAAATCTTTTTGGAAGAGAGAGTTGATTCTAGGATTGAAGCAAAGAACAGAAAACATGAGATAGGTCTGGAGTATCTTACTAGGTGCCAGAAAAGTAAGAAAATACAGAACAAACAGCAACAACAAAAACTCTACACTGCTGCGAGGGCTGTGAAAAGGATACAGAAACCAAAATAAAGTGTTTTTGGGGCCAGAGTGATAGCACAACATGTACTTTCTTACAGGAAAATTAAACATCTTCATCCAGAGCCTCCTTTCTACTACCCAGCATACTTTGTTTTTTCCTATTTCCTTCCCTCCCTCCAGTGTTCCTCCTCAGCTCCTCTGTACAGAAGAAATGAAAGGAGCCAGGTGGAAGGTAGGCAGTGGTCCCACAGGGAGAAAGCAGCTGAATGCCCCTTTATAGGCAACCCCCTAAAAAGTCCTAATAGGCTTTTTATCTCCAAAGACTCTCATATCCTTGCCTTTCCCACAGCTATACCAGAGATTCTCCTAACCATAACTTTTTTTGTTTTGTTTTGTTTTTTGTTTTTGGGTCACACCCGGCAGTGCTCAGTGGTTATTCTTGGCTCTACTCTCAGAAATTGCTCCTGGCAGGCTTGGAGGACCATATGGATGCCTGGATTCAAACCACCATCCTTCTGCATGCAAGGCAAACGCCTTACCTCTGTGCTATCTCTCCGGTGCCCCTAACCATAACTCAAGGCACAGACAGATGCAGCTCCTGACTTAGACATTATCCTTCAAGCTCATGCTGTTGCTCAAGCAAACCAGTTTTACTTAAATGTTGTCAGCCAGCTGGAACAATAGGACAGTGGTAGGACATTTGCCTTGCATGTGGCCAATCTGGGTTCAATCCCAGGCATCTCATATGGTCCATCGAGCATGCCATCGCTAGAGCATGCCAGGAGTGATTTCTGAGTGCAGAGCCAAGAATAATCCCCGAGGGCCGGTGTGACCCCAAACACACACACACACACACACACACACACACACACACACACACACACAAAGAATAATCCCTGAGTGCTGCCAGGTGTGGCCCAAAAAGTCAAAATAAATAAATAAATAAATAAATAAATAAATAAATAAATAAATAAGGTTGCTATTTAAAAACAAAAAACAAAAAACATGGACATTGGCCCAGCTCTAGTCTGGGAACTGTCACACAGGGTAAGCATTCAAAATCTGACCGCATTTGACTCGGGTTGAGACAGCCAAACATGGCTTTGGTAAACTTATAGAGACAAGGTCAGACATTCCAGAATTCACCCAGGAAGCTGCCAATGGCAAGAGGTGCTCACAGCAATCTTTGTTGGGACTGTTTTTGGGCCATGTTGGGACTGTTGTTGGCCCAAGTCTGACACTGCCTTTGAGAGATTGCCAGAGACTGCTCCTCCACCTCTTCCTATTTCAATCTATTTCTTTTCTTTTTTTTTCTTTTTTTGGTTTTGGGGCCACACTCAGAGATGCTTAAGGGCTCTGCAGTCAGGAATCAAACTGGACTAGCCATGTACAAGGGAACCCTATCCACCGTAGTATCACTCTGGCCCCTCAAGCTGTCTTTCTTACTCCTATAATTCATTCTGGGGAAGACACACACCCCAAAGAAGCACTTCAAGGGTGGGAGTGATAGAGCACAATGGGTAGAACGTTTGCCTTGCATGCAGCCTACCCAGGTTCAATCTCCGGCATCCCATATGCTCCATGAGCCTGCCTGGAGTGATTTCTTAGCTCAGAGCTAGGAATAACCCCTGAGCATTGCCAGGTGTGGATAAAAAAAAGAAGAATGAAGAAGAAGAAGAAGGAGGAGGAGGAGGAGGAGGAGGAGGAAGAGGAGGAAGAAGAGGAGGAGGAGGAGGAGGAGGAGAAGGAGAAGAAGAAGAAGAAGAAGAAGAAGAAGAAGAAGAAGAAGAAGAAGAAGAAGAAGAAGAAGAAGAAGAAGAAGAGAAGAAGCACTTCAAAGTCCAGGCTTCTCTCCTCCCATTCTGGTTCTACTACTTTCCTCATCCCAAGATAGAGCCTCCAGGAACAGTCACATCTTTCAGCACATCTACACAGCCCCTGACAGGAAGAAATCTACTTCTGATCAGACTACTTATCCCCACAATCCCAATCTTAAACTCCCAGCCACCAGAAGTAGGAAAGAAATTTCTCCTGCTTCTACCTCACCTAGATGTCTTCCAAAAAGACAACCCCAGGGCCGGAGCGTGGCTCAGTGGTAAGGCATTTGCCTTGCACACAGCTGACCCAGATGGACCGCAGTTCAATCCCCCAGCATCCCATATGTTCCCCCAAGCCAGGAGCAATTTTTGAGCACATAGCCAGGAAAATAATCCCGGATTTTCAACAGATATGCCCCGCCCAAAAAAAGACAATCACTTAGTTTAGATCAACTATGAAAAATAGACAAGGCTCAGTATCATGAGAAAACCTCAATACCACTAAACAAATACAAAACTGCACCATCAAGTCCACTGTGAAACCAAATGTCTGTGTCACCCCCATGGGTCTTAGATAGTCCCCCAAAATATAAGTAGAGGACCAGAGAGATAGTACAACAGTTAGGGCACTTGTCTTGCCACCTTGGGTTTGCACCCTGGATTCAGGTTTGGTCCTAAGCACAGCATATAATTGAACATTGCAAGGTGCAAATCAAACATACAAAACCAAATAAACAAAAATGCTTTCTTCTGTGGTTGGGGACAAATAATAGCTAGTTTCACATCCTTTCCTTTTTTAGATCCAACCACTGTCTTTGAACACTCAGAGTGAAGAAAATAACAATTGTGCATTTGGAAAACCAATTAGCATTAGTAAGTAGCTCAGAAGCTGATGCCCTGAAGCCCCTTGGCAACCTGGCAAAATTCCTTTATGTGCCCAGATGCTAACAGCTGGCAAGGAAGTGGCTTGTTAGCTTTGATTTATCATCCCCTGTGAAAGAGGTCATGCTACAATTCTTGCTTTTTTATACAGAGATCTTTAAACTTTGCTCCATCATCAACATTTGGGTTTGAAATTAACCTTATAATAAGTAGGGCTGTCTATTCGCATTAGCATTGTTTTTAGCCTTCACCTTTGCAGTAATTGAAACTAAGATACCCCTCCTGGTTTTGTGTTCCTATTACAACAGCAGATGTACACACAGCCCACTCAAATTGTGTTTGTGCAGTGATATATCATTTGAGACATGCTGTTTGTAAACAGATGCTATTTAAATTACTCTCGGTATCATCTCAACACATATAAAAATATATTTTTACACATATAGGATATTGTTTTAGAATACAGACCCTTGTGTATGCACTCTGCAAGATGAGCATTGTTTCTATCTGCAGATCATTACTGTGGTATTTTGCTACCCAGCTGAAAGCAAGGGAGGGCAGATGGCCTGGAATCTGCAGGTGCCCTGCTGTCTCGGGGTCTCAGAATCCCTTCTGAGCAGACACCTGTGCAGTGTCTATGTCATTCCCCAGAACAGAGGCTGCCTGAGAGCTCTCCATGCATCTGCAAAATGACATCAGGCCCACTAGCTTTTCCCAGAACTAAGGGCAAAGTTATACAAAAGTCTACTCAGCCTATGGCTTTGCCGGACAAACTGCTCAGCATTTCCCAGCAATTTTCTCAAGCCAAATTTAGAGATCTTGGCACCAAGATGAACTGAAGACCAGGCCTTCCTCAGTTCACTCCTTCCTATTCTGCCTGAATCTTATCTGGAGCAAGAGCTCCACGACTTACAATGGCTGTCTATGGACCTGGTAGGAAAAGATGGGGTCTTCTTCCTGAACCTCCCTCCTGTTGCTCCAGTAGAGACTTTCTTCTGGAGCTTTGTAAGAGTTATCAGGAAAGATACAGATTGAAACCAGCTCACCCCCCCTGCAGAGCCCCAACCTGTGAGGATGGAGAATGGAATCTGGTGGGTCTGGCCAGAGTCGATCCTTCATGCAAAAACTGGCTCTGGAAAGAATTGAGGGGCACTGCAGATTTAAGATCATAGGGGATTGGCAGCTTTGCCAAAGAGCCGAGACAGTTCCCTACATATGCCACCAGGGCAGGCCTGCACTGCTGCCCTGGTGTCCAGGGACAGGAACAGGGTTCTGCAAAACAGATGACATCAGGCAGACAATGAGCTGATGCCTCTATTTGCTGCTACAGTTGGGGTTAGAAAGACAGGATTCATATCCCTCCCCTGGGTCTGTTTAAAGGCACATCCTTGAAGCACCTATGTCAGGTCATGTTCCTTGCCATAACCTCAAAGGCCCTCAGCCCGGAGGATCTCAGTTTTTCAATCTGTGAAATCGCGTTGAAATTTTCAATGCAAAATAAGGGCTGGAGAGATAGCATGGAGGTAGGGTGTTTGCTTTGCATGCAGAAGGGCGGCAGTTCGAATCCCGGCATCCCCTATGGTCCCCTGTGGAGCAATTTCTGAGTGTAGAGCCAGGAATAACCCCTGAAATCCCTGAGCTTTGTTGGGTATGACCCAAAAACCAAAAAAATAAAAAAAAAGAAAAGAAATAGCGAGTACACAAAATAGCACTGAAGGTTCTCTTTGGTCCTTTGGCCCTTTGGCTCCACATCTGAGTTCTTCCCTTCCTTTACTCATGGATATTTTGGGGTTCTCAAAGATCCTGGTGCTCCAAACATGAACCTAGGGACACATGCGAGGAATGATGTGGCCGTGTTGTGTGTGTAAGCACTGGGAGGGAGGAGAGACCCCAGAACAATATCCTCCCCTTATCCCTCCTCAATAGACGGAAGCTACTCGCTTCCTCCCTTTCCTGCCTCCTATGAACTTCCAGACTGAGGAGTGCAGAGGGGGTGGGAAAGATGGTGCTACCCTACCCCTTGATCTTTATAGCAGACCTTCCCCCATCTCCAGCAGCACCCCTCTCTTCCAGGTCACCCCCAGCCCCAGTCTCATGGGAGCTGGATTGGGGGGGGGGTTATAGGCTAAAAAGCAGGATAAGTGCCCCCACCGCTCTAGTCGGCAGCCCCACCCATTCACCTCACATCATTTCCTTTTCCTTTTCTGCACCAACACGTAGTGCCTAGCAAAGGCCAAGCACCCAGATCCAGAATAGCTGACCGCAGCCCCTGCTTGTCTTCGCAGGCCTAGTCAGCCTCCAGAATATGGTCTGGTTGGGGCGCCTTTTACTGCTCCCCATTCTCTTCCTGGCTTCTCATGTTGGTAAGTTTCTCCCATCCACACCCCCAGTCCTATCCCCCAGGTCCTGGTCTTCTTGCAAGAAGCCCTATATCACCACTGAAAGGGGATCCCATTTAGGACATAGTAAGCCCTAGAAAACCCTATGGCCTGAGGGGGTGGTGGGGCCGTGGCTAGGTTGTATCTTAGGGTCACTGGGAACAGCAGGCCCATGAGTCCCAGGAGGTGTTCTCATGGGGTCAGTTGGAATCATTTCAGTGGTTCACTGGACAAACAACCAAACATCTCTCAAGCACCCACAGAGTTCCAGGAGTGGCTGAGCCAGCTCTGTGGTGGGCCATTAGTGTAAAGCAGCCAAGCCTTCAGATGGTGGAACGAGATGAAAGGGTATTGACCTTCTGGGGTTCAAACGGGGCTCAAATGAGGTGATTTACGCAGAGCAGTGCTTGGCACTAGGGCTGGCTCTGGGTAAGATCTCCTGAATTAGTGGCTGCTGCTTTCCTGAACTGGCCCAAGAACATCCAACACAAAGGCTGCTCAGAGGAGCTGCTCATGATCTTGTAAGGCCAAGACACTCCAGAAGATACTAAGGCATGGGGCCGGAGAAATAGCACAGTAGTAGGGCATTTGCCTTGCACGTGGTTGACCCAAGAGGGACCTAGGTTCTATCCCCGGCATCTCATATGGTCCCCTGAGCCAGGAGCTATTTCTGAGAGCAGAACCAGGAGTAACTCCCGAGCACCATAGGGGGTGACCCAAAAACCAACCCCCCCCCCAAAAAAAAAACCAAAAAACCCTAAGGCATGGACTTGGTGCTCCTCATCCCAGGCAGCCAGGAGCTTTGTGTCTCAGAGGCTTGGAAGTGTTCGAGAGAGGTTACTAAAGGAAACTGCAGGAGAGGTGGGCACAGAAGGGCTCAGAGGCTGAGATGTTTAAGGGCTCATACTTCATACTGAGGGCAATGAGAAGCCATGAGTTGGTAGCGTAACAATCGCCTAAGATGGAGCCTTTCAGGGGATGAATTAGGGAAGAAGTAGTGGGCTTAGTCCAGGTAAACAGGGCAAGAGCACAAGAGGGGTAAGCTTGGGTGGGGCAGTTACATTTTGAGAAAATAGCATGAGTAAGACTTGGGGGTGATGGGAGCAGCCTGTGGATACCTGACTGTGTGATCTTGAGGATCAAATCACCAGCCTGGTTCTGTGGGTCTGTCTGTGTCACTCTGAACCTTCCTTCCTAGGCTAGGGCATCCCTTCTAACACCTGCCTCCCAGGAGAGGAGCGGTGATTAGAAGAGCAAACCTAAGTGTTTTGTGTGTAAATAACTTCCAAGAAAGATCCTGATTCAGACCTGGAGAGTTGGAGAATTCTCTCAAGTGTGTGTCTCCACATGCTGAAGCTGTAAACTAAACCTGGGAGCACCAAGAAGGGCAGGTTGAGGGAAAGCAGGAGGAGGTGGAACACTAGCTGAATGACTGACAGGAAAGAAGGACTGGCTCCAGGAAGCTACAGAATAAAGGAAATCACTCCTCTGTTGGGGACCCAGGCACGCTGGCAGCCAGTTGAGGGAGTTTCTCAAAGAAGAGCCATTGAGAAGCTCACTCAGTGGTTGGCAGTGAACAGACAAGGGCCAAAGGAAGTTCTGGGGAGGCTGGGATCATGGGCCAAGAGCAGACAGCCTTCACCACACTTGACAACACCCTCACAGTAGGGACCCCTCAGGTCACAGTGTTGTTTTTGTGGTACTAGGGTTGGAACCTAGGGCCTTGCACAGGCAAGGCAAGTACTCTGCTACTCAGCCACACTTCAATCTCCTCACATCACAGCTCACTCGGGGTTAGAATGCTCTGTCCTGCCACTCATCTCCCCACCCCACTGTCCCAACAGGTTTATTGCACAGAGGGTGTCTCCTGATCCCCTGCCTCCCATAAGCAAAGTCTATGCTCCCATTTCACTGAGAGTTGACAGGGGCCTGTCCTCCCAGTCTCTGGCCATTTTCTTTCTTTTCCACACTGCCTAGCTGTAAGACCAACCTCTCCAGCACCCCAGCAGACACTGCCAGGATGGCTGGATGTCCGAAATGACAGGCCAGGATTTTGGGTGCTCTTGGCAGCCTAGAGGTGGGGAGTTGGGGCAGGTATTTCCTTTTTGTGGAGTGGGGGGAAGAGTTTTATTGTATTTGTTTGAGGAGGGGTTTAGGGTCATACCCATTGGTGCTCAAGAATTACTCCTGGGGGCCGGAGAGATAGCATGGAGGTAAGGCGTTTGCCTTTCATGCAAAAGGTCATCAGTTCAAATCTTGGCGTCCCATATGGTCCCCTGTGCCTGCCAGGAGCAATTTCTGAGCATGGAGCCAGGAATAACCCCTGAGCACTGCCGGGTGTGACCCAAAAACCACAAAAAAAAAAAAAAAAAAAAAAGAATTACTCCTGGCTCTACACTCAGGAATCACTCACTCCTGGCGGGTTCAGGGGAGCATATAGGTGTGGGGATTGGAATCCCTATTGGACACGTGCAAGGAAAGTACCCTACCCACTGTACAATGCTCTGGGTCTATGGATCTGGTTTTGACCTGTCAGGAAAGGAGAGTGAAGGGGGGTAAAAAGGAAATGGAGACAGGACGCATAGATCATTCTTTCCGAAGTTGCCTTTGGAATCCCCACCCCTACCAAGAGCCTTTGTTTTGCTTTTTCTTTCTCTATCCTTTTGTTTTGTTTTGTTTTGTTTTTCCGCCTAAAGATTTTATTAAGTATAATTGTTTGAAACTTATATTTCGTCTTTTTTTTTTTTTAATTGCACCACAACTAGGTGTTTCTCCCCAATACTGGGGAGGCCTTGCCGGGTGCAGGGACCAAAGGATAAGGGGGTACCTGCCAAGTCAAGTCTGCATCAAAGCCTTGGGAGCCCTCTCCCTGGGGCGAGGCCTTTATTTTTGCTCTTTTAGCCAGGGAAAAGGCCAGCAGCCGGGACAGGAAGGGAGGGAGAGGACGGGTCCTGGGAGGGGGCCTTGAGGCTCGCCAGTCCTGATTCGGTGTGGGTGTTCTGGCCCAGGCGCAGCTGTGGACTTGACCTTGCTGGTTGACCTGCGCCTCAGGGACCCGCAGCGTTTCTACCTCACTTGCGTGTCCGGGGAGGCCGGGGCTCGGGCCGATGCCCCGCTGCGGCTGGAAAAGGACGACCGCATAGTACGCACGTTCCGGTCGGGCGGGCAGCCTTTGCACCTGGCCCACATCGGCTCGCAGCGCCTCACGCTGCGGGGCTTCTCGCAGCCCTCCGACCTGGTGGGCGCCTTCTCCTGCGTGGGGGGTGCGGGGGCCAGGCGCACCCGTGTGATCTACGTGCACAACAGTCTCGGGGGTGAGTGCTTTCCGCAGGCCCAGCAGGGTTGAGGGTGCAGGGAGGGCCTGGCCTGGACCCCTGCCCACCCATCATCTATCTCCCTTCTTCCCCTCCCCACAGCCAACCTGTTTCCCGAAAAGGTCACCTACACTGTGAACAAAGGCGACAATACTGTGCTCTCCGCACGGGTCCACAAAGAGAAGCAGTCAGATGTGCTGTGGAAGAAAAACGGTGAGCGCAGGACTGACTGGGCCCATGGGCCTCAGAGCCCCCCCACACACCCCCACACACCCTATCTCCTGTGGGAGTGAGCTAGGAAAAGGAGAAGCGTTGTCCTGCATAGCCCCAAAGAGGTTATGCACAACCCTACAGTCTCAGCTCACACCCCTTAAATGTGCCCACTCTGGAGGCTCCTAGGAGGGCCTGCACTTGGGCCACTGAATTTGCCTGCCCGCTCTGGGGAAAGAAGAAGAGGTGTAGAGTCCAGGGCACCTGCCCCCACCCCTCATGCTTCTTTATGGGGACAAACCAACATGTTTGGTTTCCAACAAATCTCAGAGCTCCTCCAGGTTCAGGGTCTGCTGGTCCTGGAGGGAAGGTCTCCAGGGACATCCCAGCGGGAAGGACCTCTTGAAGAACACAAACACTTAATCCAGAAAAGGAGAAAGAAGTTTTTAGAAGGATAGATAAGAGCAAAGGCAAGGAACTCTACAATACTGTGGTGTAGGAATGGGGGGCCAGAGTGGTGGCGCAGTGATAGGGCATTTATTTGCCTTGCATGCATCTGACCTAGGACAGACCACACGGTTCAATCCCTCAGTGTCTCATATGGGCCCCCAAGCCAGGAGCGATTTCTTTTTTTTTTTTTTTGGTTTTAGGGTCACACCCGGCAGCGCTCAGGACTTACTCCTGGCTCTGTGCTCAGATATCGCTCCTGGCAGACTCTGGGACAATATGGGATATTGGGATTCGAACCACCGTCCTGCATGCTATCTCCATGCTATCTCTCTGGCCCCTGCGAGGAGCGATTTCTGAGCACATAGCCAGAAGTAACCCCTAAGGGTCACTGGGTGTAGCCCAAGAACAAAAACCAAAAACAAACGAACCAAAAAAACAAAATGCAGGAATGTGGGTGCAGGCAGAGTGTAAGCCTCTGGGGGCACTGGGAATGCAGGGGGTGGGGGAGGAGGGAGACCTGACGACTTTAGTGAGACCTCAATGCCCAGAGGGTGAAGGTGAGCCACTCAGAAATCTGTCAGAGGAAAAGCATTATGCTATTTTCCTTATAAGTGGGAACCTGAGGCAGGAACAGCCCTTGGGAGGAACTGGCAGCATCAGGGCCCAAGGCAAAGCAGAATGCATGTTTTCTCTGCCACTCTGTCTTGGGTACTTGTGGCATGTATGACACACACTACTGTCATGTGGACAGAGATCCAGAGGAGGGGACCCTGGTATTCCTGCGCTGCTGAGCACCCCACTAACCGACCCATCTTACATACCCAGGATCCTACTTCTCCATTCTGGTCCGGCAAGAGATCAAGAACAAGCGGTTCCTGTTGCCTCTCCCAGATGTTCAGCCATCAGCAAGCGGCATCTACAGTGCCACCTACCTAGAAAACAGCCCCCTGACCAGCGCCTTCTTTCGGCTCATCGTGCGGGGTCAGGGGCTGGGGATTCGGAGGGGGTGCATTGTTGCGGGAGGCTGGGACCCTGTAGTAATTATTCCCTGAATTGCCCCCGATGATTGGCTGAGGGCAGCTGCTGATGGTGTGTTTCTCCAGGCTGTGAGGCTGGGCGCTGGGGTCCAGGTTGCACCAAGGTATGCCCAGATTGCCTGCATGGAGGTGTATGCCATGACCTGGATGGCGAATGTGTGTGCCCCCCTGGATTCACTGGAACCCACTGTGAACAGGGTGAGAAGGAGGGTGACACTTCTCAAATCCTGGGAATGGAGTTTGGACATGGAGGATGCCTGGTTCTTCAGGCGGAGATCCATACACTCACACCCGCTTTCCAGCCTGCAGAGAGGGTCGTTTTGGACAGAGTTGCCAGGAGCAGTGTCTAGGCACTTCCGGCTGTCGTGGGCTCTTCTTTTGCCTCCCGGACCCGTATGGCTGTTCTTGTGGATCTGGCTGGAGTGGAAGCCAGTGCCAGGAGGGTATGACCCAACCCACCCTCACACTGCACTCTGGCCTTACTTGCTGAGGTCTCCATAGCCCTATGTATTCCTAGCCAGTATCCCTCCTTTCCAATCCTTCCCTTGTCCCCCATCCCAGCAGTGCCCTCCTTGCCCCTTCTAACCACAACTCCTTTGTCCCCAGCTTGCACCCCCAGTCACTTTGGGGCTGACTGCAGCCTCCATTGCCAATGTCAGAATGGTGGCACTTGTGATCGCTTCAGCGGCTGTGTCTGCCCCTCCGGGTGGCACGGACAGCACTGTGAGAAGTCAGGTAGGAGATCCCTGGAGCTGAGCTCCCTCAGACATGCAGCCCTGCTGGACACACTTTTCTCACCAGCCACAGGAGCTGAGTTATGCCAGGGCAGCTGGGGCAGGGAGGACCTGAGCATTTTCTGGGCACCCAGTAAGGAAGAGACACTGTCTGAAATCTATGTGAAGGACAAAAGGCTGGTTGTTGGGTAGAGGTCAGGGGTTGAAGACTCTGCCTCAGGTAACTGAACATTGGGGTCAGGGAGGGTCAGAGGTTAGGGGTCAGAGGTTAGATTTCAGGAACTGAATTGCAGGCCAAAGGGTTGGGCACTTAATATGAAAGGGCTGGAGCAATAGCACAGTGGATAGGGTGCTTGCCTTGCACACAGTCTATCTGGGTTCGAGCCCTGGCATCCCGTATGGTGCCAGATGTGTAAATGTAGAACCAAGAGTAAGCCCTGAATACCACCTGCTGTGCTCGCCAACCCGAAAATTATAAAAGAAAGGGTGGAAGGAAAGATGGAATAGGCACAGACACCATATATATTTTTAAGAAAAGTGAGTGGAGAGTGGAAACGGAGCCTCCACTTTGCTCAGGGGGAGAGTCTGCAGCAGGGCCCAGAAATTAGGGAGGCAAAAATTCTGGCTGGGAGGCTGTGTCCAGAGAGGAGAGGAAGAGAAGAAAGGAGAGTGTAGGGATACCTACAGGTCTGACAAGAGTTGGGTGAGGAGGCCCTAGGCTGGGTGTGCTCTTCAGGCAAGAGTGGCAGAGCCCTACTTACACACAGGCACAGAGTAAGCAGCCCTTGGGTTGACACATGTCTGCCACTGCAGGGCTCCAAGATGAGTGGTCCCTCTCTCCCCAGATCGGATCCCTCAGATCATCAATGTGGCCTCAGACCTGGAGTTCAACCTGGGGACAACGCCCCAGATCCACTGTACAGCGGCAGGGAACTCCTTTCCTAGTCGGGTCAGCATGGAGCTGCGCAAGCCGGACGGCACCGTGCTCCAGGTCAGATCCTGCAGACCCTGGGCCTTGTCCCCCATCCCACAGTCAACCTCTCATACTCTCCCTCCAGGCCTTTTCGGGTTTTGATTGGTGGGGGTTGACTGACAGGCTGCCTGGCCTCTGGTAGACACTTGTGCGTGCCACATGGATGCTCATGACTTGGCATGTTTCCTTCTGGTGTCTCTCAGTCCACCAAAGCCATTGTGGAGCCAGACAGGACGACTGCTGAATTCGAAGTATCCCAGCTGAGTCTTGGAGACAGTGGGTTCTGGGAGTGCCGTGTATCAACATCAGGTGGCCAAGACAACCAACGTTTCAGGGTTAATGTCAAAGGTTGGTGTTGTACTAGGACAGCAAGGATGGGCAGTGGGCACTCTCCTCTGGGTGGCTTGGACCAAGCCATCCTAGCAGAAAGGCCAGGTCATCGGAGGGCTTAGCTGTGCACCAGGCATGGACAAGAACTTAGATCAACCAGACCTGGGCTAGGTAGTATCATCAGAGCTTGAGAATGATCTCAATCCTCTCTGGAAAGGACATCCCATGCCCAGAGTCTGGGGTCCCACCTGCCTAGGATGTACAGAGTCTTTCATCCTGCTTCTAGACTATTGCTCTCCTGCTGAGTCACACACCAAAGGACACTCACACAGGGAGCTTAGAGGTGACTATCCCAAGTGGTGCCAGCTAGACACAATCTGGCAGATAGGCTCTAGGTCCTCAAAGCCTACCTTTAGTACTTCCTGTAACAAGAACTTGACACTGCTCAGTCAAGCCTACATCTTCCTTCATTCTCTTTCCTTCATTCTTTTCCTCTCTTCCAACCTTCCATCATTCAGATTTCTCTCTACCTACTATCCATTCTTCCTTTCATCCATCCTTCTCTATTATTTCTTCTACCCACCCACTATCCAGCTATCCACAATCCTTCCAACTATCCTTTCATCCATTCACATACCATCTATTCTCCCTTTTAGCCATTTATCCATCTATCCTTCTGTCCATTCTTTCTTTTTTTTTTGTGGTTTTTGGGTCACACCCGGCAGTGCTCAGGGGTTACTCCTGGCAGGCACGGGGGACCATATGGGACGCCGGAATTCGAACCAATGACCTTCTGCATGAAAGGCAAACGCCTTACCTCCATGCTATCTCTCCGGCCCATTCTTTCAACCATTCATTCATTCCCCCACCATCAATCTTCCTTCCATCCATCCCCAACATCCATCTATTCACAATCCACCCATGCTTCCAACCACTTGGATTCTCCCTTTCCCTGCTTTACCTCACACCCTGTAAATGGAAGTGTCTTCCCCCAACCCCTGTCTGGCCATGAAATTCTCTCACTTACCATCTTTAGGGATGCCCATATGTCTTCACTGCCAACCCTTATACCCAAGACGCATGGGGTCAGAACTTTGATCTTCCTGGGCCCACACTGCTACTCATCTTTTAAACTGGTTCCTCCCATATTTACCCAAAGACTCAGAGTTGTCTTTGGACTGAGCAGGCTTCTTGAGCCATGCCTTACTTACCCTGAGTCTCTGGCAGAGCCCCCAGTGCCTCTGACTGCTCCCCGGCTCCTGGCCAAGCAGAGTCGCCAGCTTGTGGTCTCCCCATTGGTCTCTTTCTCCGGGGATGGACCCATCTCCTCTGTTCGCCTGCACTACCGGCCCCAGGATAGCACCAAAGACTGGTCCACCATTGTGGGTAAGTGGAGAGAGTGCAAGGGATAGGACGGGAGAGTAGAGAAAGGGTGAAGGAGGAATAGGAGGAGAAGGAGCTGGGTAGGTATAGAGGGTCTGAGGGAAGATGACAGCTTCCAGAGTGGTTGGGACTTCTGAATAATGGGTGTTGTGCCATTCTACCAGTGGACCCCAGTGAAAATGTGACATTAATGAACCTGAGGCCAAAGACAGGATACAGTGTCCGTGTGCAGCTAAGCCGGCCAGGGGAAGGCGGCGAAGGGGCTCCTGGGCCCCCCACCCTCATGACCACAGATTGTCCTGGTAAGAGACCAAGAACAGTGCTTTTTATCCTCCAAGGGGTTACTATCCTCTGATCTTGGGTTTTGTGTCTTCTCTATTCAGGGGTCCTGCCTATGCTACTGGAGGTGGTCTCTTCCTTTCCCTTTGGGTTCTATCTCACTGGGTCCCAAGGACCCCTGAGACGACTCTGACCCCTTCTCTGGTCCCAGAGCCCCAGTTGCAGCCGTGGCTCGAGAGCTGGCACGTGGAGGGCCCCGACCGCTTGCGAGTGAGCTGGTCCTTACCCAAGCAGCTTGGGCCTCTGGTGGGAGATGGTTTCCTGCTGCGTCTGTGGGACAAGGCTCGGGACCAGGAGCGGCGGGAGAATGTCTCGTCCCCCCATGCCCGTTCTGCCCTTCTGACTGGACTCACACCGGGCACTAGCTACCAGCTGGACTTGCGGCTGTACCACTGCACCCTCCTGGGCCCCACATCACCCCCTGCCCGCGTTTTTCTGCCTCTCGATGGTGAGCTTGGAAGGGAGACTTGGGGTGGGGGGCAGGAGTGGAACCAGGGTAGGAAACACGGAGATTCAAGGGGTTGTGAGGAACCTTGGTGGGTGTGGAGGGAACACGGGCACAGGCAATGGACAGGTGTCTGGCAGTTGCACAGGATTCAGTGGATGTGAACAGGGGAAACACTGAGTGGGGCAGCATAGAACACCAGTAGGAAGTAGCCCTCAGAACCACAGAGGTATGGAGGAACATAGAGGGCAGGGATTATTAAAAAACAGGACTCATTGCGGGGGGCTTAGGGCATCATCAGAATAAGAAAGTGGGGGGCCAGAGTAATAACACAGTGGTAGAGCATTTGCCTTGCATGCGGCTGACCCAGGATGGATCTGGATTCGATCCCTGGCATCCCATATGATCTCCTGAGCCAGGAGCAATTTCTGAGTGCATAGCCAGGAGTAACCCCTGAGCATGATTGGGTGTGGCCCCAAAACAATAACAACAAAAAAGAAATAAAGAACTAGGGGAGGGCCGGGGAGATAGCACAGCGGCGTTTGCCTTGCAAGCAGCCAATCCAGGACCAAAGGTGCTTGGTTCGAATCCCGGTGTCCCATATGGTCCCCCGTGCCTGCCAGGAGCTATTTCTGAGCAGACAGCCAGGAGTAGCCCCTGAGCACCGCCGGGTGAGACCCAAAAACCAAAAAAAAAAAAAAAGAACTAGGGGAAAACATAGTTTGGGGGACTCATGAGAAGGGTCTCAGACATTGGGAGAACTAATACCCCAGCAGTGGGTGTTCTAGGGTGAAGAAAACCACAAGGATAATGAGGAGGGGTCTGTCTGCCATTTCTGCCTGAACACTACCCACCTCTCCCTAGGGCCCCCAGCCCCCCGACACCTCCATGCCCAGGCCCTCTCCGACTCTGAGATCCAATTGACCTGGAAGCGTCCAGAGACTATAGCTGGGCCTATCTCCAAGTACATCGTGGAGGTGCAGGTGGCCGGGGGCTCGGGAGACCCTCTGTGGGTAGACGTGGCCAGGCCTGAGGAGACCAGCACCATTGTCCACAGCCTCAATGCCAGCACACGTTACCTCTTCCGTGTGCGGGCCAGCATCCAGGGGCCTGGGGACTGGAGCAATATGGTGGAAGAATCTACTCTGGGCAATGGTGAGGAATCTGGGCTCCATGTCCCTCCATGCAACACCCCCCCCCCATCCTGAATTTAGGGCTTCCTCCATGTGATTCCAGCCCAGCACTGAGGCCTCTGACCTTGCCTTTTATGAATAACTGTCCTGGGGAAATTGTGGGTCTTCAGTGACCCACTGGCACCAGGTCTGACATCCTTGCCCCCCACCCCACCTAGCCTCAGAATTGGATCCCTGATCTCTCCCTCTGTGGGACCCCCTGTTGGCCTCTGGGTACCTTCACCCAAGCATCTTCTTATGGTGTGCAGGACCACAGAGTGAGGGCCCAGTCCAAGAGATCCGGGCAGTGAAAAAAGGCCTGGATCAGCTGGTTCTAGGTGTAGTGGGCTCCGTATCTGCCACCTGCCTCACCATCCTGGCAGCCCTCTTAACCCTCGTGTGCATCCGCCGAAGCTGCCTGCACCGCAGACGCACCTTCACCTATCAGTCAGGTTCGGTGAGTTTCATCCCTGAATGGACCATATGCACAAAGCCTGTATGATTGCCTGCGTCTGTGTGTGTGTGCGCGCACGCATGGGGGGGTATGTGTGTTTCTAGCTCTGTACACAAGTACTTGGGCACTGCGTGTGTGTGAATTTCTGTATTTGGTATAAGATTAGACTCAATGGCTAAATTCAAGGGTGCAGAATACATATACATATAATATATGTATCAGAACTGAACTCAACAATTTGAGTTATTTCACTGGTGAAACTTCTGATAGTACCAGTTCAGAATCACTCCGTTGTGTTTCTGTTTCACAGCTGTCAATGCAGGACCTCCCCCAACACCACTCCCTTTCTCCACTGGGGTGCTCTCAGCAAGGTCACAGGGTGGCATTGTGGTGGGCCCTGAGCTATGAGGCTGTCCTCTGTCCTGGCAGGCCCCTGAAGCCTGAGAGCTTGCACCCACACACATCTCCACTCATAGCTGCCCTGTGACCTTCTGCCAACAGGCCCCTTGCTGTGAACTTATCATACTCTCCCTCCATTCAAGTCCCAGGCTCTTGGGAAAGCCAAACCCTGGGTGTTTTGCTGGACCCTGCAAAGAATAGCAGATTTCAAGAACCTCAGACTTGTGGCTGCTGACTCCTTCCTAGTTGATTCTACTACTCTAGAGAGGTGCTAGGTTTGCAGTCTCCCCACCATCCCACAGGAGCAGCACAGACCTCCTGACTTTGGGTTTATTTGAACCCTGTCTAGTGACTTACATCCTTTCAACCTATAGAAAGGCACTTGGACCTGACTGAGTACTGGGTCCTCTCAGGGACTCAGTTTCCCCTCATCATGTTCCCTCCTCCCACTTCTCTCCCAGATGGTCTGATACCCTCCCGGCTCTCTTCACTATTGTCATTTCGGTGCCGAACTTTGCCCTTGGTTCTCTCTTGATATTTACAGTCCCGGCTTTGGCATTTTGCAAATAGCCCACTTTCCTCTCTCAAGGGCTGCCTCTGATAGATGCCTAGTGTCCACAGCTAGTGGATCTGCCCTCAGAGACTCAATCAGATTCTTTGTCCCTGCTGGGCACTGCCCCCTCTGCCCTCCCTCTGAGGTCAGCCTCAGGGGGAGGGTTAACTAGCAAGAAAAGAAGATACTGAAGGGAGCTGCCTTTCAGACTAGTCCCACTTTAGTGCAGGTAACTTGTGCAGGGGATTGTGTGTAGGCAGAAGTGCTGGGCTATATGACCTGTTCCTGATTGTCCCCTTGTGTGAGATATGAGTGTCCCTGGACTTGTCTCCCATCAGCACATATATGTACAGCTCTGTGGGACACACCTGCTGTAGTGCATGGACCTTCTGTGTCCTGTCACCCTCTGCTCCACAAAGCTCCAAGTTCAGGGAGCTGGACTTAGAGATCCCTACTGCTAAGTGCCTCAGCCATACTCAGCTCAGCAGCTCTTGGTCCTGTCATCAGCCTGTCCAGGTGGCTGAATGCCTTCACCTTTGGGGAACAGCGAGAACACCCCTGTGTTCTTTTTGTTCTTGTTGGGTTTTTTTTTGGTTTTGTTTTTTTCTTTTTTGCGGGGTGGGGGAACACGCCCTGTGACGCTCTGGGGTTACTCCTGGCTATGTGTTCAGAAATTTCTCCTAAATGGGGCTGGAGCAGTGGCACAAGTGATAAGGCATCTGCCTTGTGTACACTAGCCTAGGACAGACCATGGTTCGATCCCCTGACTTCCCATCTGGTCCCCCAAGCCAGAGCGATTTCTGAGTGTATGGCCAGGAGTAACCCCTGAGCATTACCAGGTGTGGCTCAAAAACTAAAAAAAAAAAGAAAAAGAAAAGAAGAGAAAAAGAAATTGTGGTCCATCCTAGGTTAGCGCATGCAAGGCAAATAGATGCCCTACCGCTTTCACCATTGCTCTGGCCCTATTGTTGGTTTTTTTGTTTTGTGGGTGGGGGCATACCTGGCAGTGCTCAGGGCTTACTACTAGCTCTGTCATCATGAATCTTTCCTGATGGGGATCAGGGAACCAACGACTAAACCTGGATCAACCGCATTCAAGGCAAATGCTTCTCCCCCTGTACAATCTCTCCAGCCCTGTTTTGATCCTTCTGATGTACCTTCTGATATTCGATGGGGGACAATTTCAGTTAACTATGGAGAAGAAAACCCTCCTCTGCTCCTCCACAATTAAAGGGCTCAGCATGAGCAGATGCGCACCAGCCTCCTGCCCAGAGTCTATCCCAGACCATCCCTGGTGACAGAAAAAACCAGACTGTGCAGTCAGGAAGTGCCTGGCTCCCGCCAGTTCTTATTCTAATGCCTTTGTTTTTGTTTTTCAATTAGGAATCTTCCTTCCACCTCTCCAGGGTGTAGTTTCTTTCACCTTCACTCAATTCTTGTTCTTCCAAAGCCCCTTGACCGCTTAGCCCCTAGGTTCCAGCCTCTGCATGTCTTCCCTTGGATTCATGTCCAGGCCCACCTGTCCTCTGTGTGTCTGTCTTAGGGAGTATCCCTTCGTGTACTTGCTGACCCCAAGTACCCTCTCCCTTGGTCCATTTACCTCAATGTTGTTAGTCTGCCCTGCTCTGCCTTCCACTGCCTGTGTCTCCTGTGTAGACTCTCACCCATTTGTCTCGTCCTAAGCAGGGTGAGGAGACCATCCTGCAGTTCAGCTCAGGCACCTTGACACTCACCCGGAGGCCAAAGCCCCAGCCCGAGCCCCTGAATTACCCAGTGCTGGAGTGGGAGGACATTACCTTCGAGGACCTCATCGGAGAAGGCAACTTTGGCCAGGTCATTCGGGCCATGATTAAGAAGGATGGGCTCAAGATGAATGCAGCCATCAAGATGCTGAAAGGTGCACTGGAATGGACCCCTGACCCCCCGGCCTTGTCCCACAGTTCCCATTCCCCCCTGCTTCCTCTAGCAGTTGACCTTCATCCTCCCTCTGAACTCTGAAGGTGGCCCCTCAAACCACCGTATGCCTTTTCCCCAAACTTTTTTTTTTTTTTGGTTTTTGGGCCACACCCAGTGACGTTCAGGGTTTACTGCTGGCTATGCGCTCAGAAATCACTCCTGACTTGGGGACCATATGGGATGCCAGGGATCGAACAGAGGTGCGCCCTGGGTCAGCTGCGTACAAGGCAAACGCTCTACTGCTGTGCTATCACTCCTGCCCCATCCCAAACTTTTTTGACCAAACTGATCCTGAAAATTTTTTTTGGCCACACCCAGTGGTGCTCAGGTCTTCCTCTTGACTCTACATTCAGAGATCATTCCTGCCGGTGCTCTGGGGACTATATGGGGTGCTGGGGAGCAAACCTAGGTTGGCCACTTGCAAAGTAAGCACTGTAATATTTCTCCAGACCTGATTTTGAATTCTTTTCCCAGAGTACGCCTCTGAAAACGACCATCGTGACTTTGCTGGTGAACTGGAAGTTTTGTGCAAATTAGGGCACCATCCCAATATCATCAACCTCTTAGGGGCCTGTGAGAACCGAGGTGTGTCCCCTGTCCCTTCCCCTTCATTTTAGTGTAGGTGCCTCTATTCCTTGGAAATTGCATGCGCCTCCTCTTCCAGGTTACCTGTACATCGCCATTGAATACGCCCCCTATGGGAACCTGCTGGATTTCCTACGCAAGAGCCGAGTCTTGGAAACAGACCCTGTTTTTGCCCGAGAGCATGGGACAGCCTCCACTCTCAGCTCCCGGCAGCTGCTGCGCTTTGCCAGTGATGCTGCCAAGGGCATGCAGTACCTGAGTGAGAAGCAGGTGAGTGCATGATATGCAGGTATCGGTATGAGATAGGTATGAGATAGAGGCACCGCCTGGGCTGGGTTAGAAGACAGTGTCTGCAGGCTGCCGGCCCTTCAGTGAGACAAAGGGATAAGGGAAAGAACTCTTAAGACTGGATCTGGCTAGGAAAGCTTGGTGAGAACACAGATGAGAAAGGAATGCAGGGGAAGACATTACATCCCAAATCATTGAGGGTATCCTGGGGAGGAATTGAGTTCGTTTCATAAATGCAGGAACCCAGGAGCAAGGCCTGGACCAGTGCCAGCAATCTGGGGACCGTCATCCCACAGTAGTGTCTCTATATAGGGATGAGTGAATAAGACCTACAGGAGAGGTGGGAGGCTGGAGTTCAGAAGAGGCCCAAGCTCAAGGATAGCCACAGGGATGAGTGAGTTAAAGTTAGCCAGATTTAAGCATCTTTAAAAACAGTCGAAGAAGGGGCCGGAGAGATAGCATGGAGGTAAGGCGTTTGCCTTTCATGCAGAAGGTCGGTGGTTCGAATCCCAGCATCCCATATGGTCCCCTGTGCCTGCCAAGGGCAATTTCTGAGCATAGAGCCAGGAGTAACCCCTGAGCGGTGCCGGGTGTGACCCAAAAAAAAAAAAAAGAATTCTTGTATTAGGGGCCAGAGCGATAGCACAGTGGTGAGGCATTTACCTTTCATGCAGAAGGTCATCGGTTCGAATCCCGGCGTCCCATATGTCCCCCGTGCCTGCCAGGAGCAATTTCTGAGCATGGAGCCAGGAGTAACTCCTGAGCACTGCCGGGTGTGACCCAAAAACCACACACACACACACACACACACACAAAACAGTCGAAGAGATAGCATGGAGGTAGGGCATTTGCCTTGCATGCAGGATAGTGGTTCGAATTCCAGCATCCCATATGGTCCCCCAAGCCTGCTAGGAACAATTTCTGAGCGTAGAACCAGAAGTAACCCCTGAGCGCTGCCGGGTGTGACCCCCCCAAAAAACAAAAACAAACAAAAAGACAACAGTGCTGAGGGGAAGAAGCTAGCACTGAGGGAGTGTTGATGAGGGGGAAGGTGGAGTGGTGCGTGGGTAGGACCTGGAACTTGAGGGAGGGGCTCAGTTTGGGCAGGAGAAGGGCCTCCCCTAGTCTTACCAATGAGGGTAGGTTGGGTGGTAGGGAAGGTGAGCAGGGAGCGTGCAGAGAGGGAGGAGCTGGCCGTTAGGGAATTTTTGAGAAGCCCACAGTGGTCCCCAGGCATGGCCAGCTCTATGTCAGAAGTGATAAGAGCCAGCCCCAGCTTTTTTCAGGCTAGACTCATGGACTCAGTGTGAGGTGGGGTGGGGGGGGGCAGAGAAATGAGAAATACTAATGACTATGATACTAATGACATGAAGGGCGCCTACAAAGATCTGCCCAGGACTCTCTCTCTCTCTCTCTGACTTCTGATTGGGCCTGCAGTTTATTCACAGAGACTTGGCTGCCCGGAATGTGCTGGTTGGAGAGAATTTGGCCTCCAAGATCGCAGACTTCGGCCTTTCTCGAGGGGAGGAGGTCTACGTGAAGAAGACGATGGTAAAACTCAGGCCTCCTGCCCAGGGCCTGACCCTGCCCTCCCACACACATACCCCCAAGGCTGTATGTAGACCTCCCTCTACACCTGAACACTCACCCCCACTGTTTCCCAGGGGCGACTCCCTGTGCGCTGGATGGCCATTGAGTCTCTCAACTACAGCGTCTACACCACCAAGAGTGATGTGTGAGTGTGGGTGCAGCAGGGTTCGGGCCATTAAGGAGGCAGGTGGGGCTGGGCTCATGGCAGAATTGGCTCAGGCAATGAATGTCCCTGGAGGGTGGATGGAGAGTCCACGTGACACTCACTACCCTAGTAGGAAGACAGAAGATGGTTGGAAGTAATTTTGAGTTGGAAGATATTGTAGGGACAGTGCTAGGTAAATCAGGGCTGTGTTTGCACCTTGGAGAGAGTTGAGCAATGGTGGAGAGTAGAGGGTGGAGGGTAGAGGATAGAAGGTGGAGGGTTTGCCCCACATGAATTCCTTGTACTCCCAGGCTTGTCCTCCAAAACTCTTCAGCTTTCTCTGTTCCCTGCCCCAGGTCACAACCTCTTTGTCCAAAGACTTGCCTGCCCACCCCTGACCCAAAGCCTTTTGTCCTGCCTGCCCAGCTGACTTCCATACAGACCCCCTCTGACCACCCTTCTCCCCTTCTTGTTTCTCCCCATCAAGTCCCTCCCTCTCTGGGAATAGCCCTGCTGCTGAGATGGCTATGCTACAAGAGATAGATCTGGCCCACATCTTCAGAGGCCCTCCCAAGGACAAATATTGGTTCACTATTTCTGTTAGACCCAGGGCAAACTCACCCATCTGGTAACTCAGTGTCTCCATCTATAAAATGGAGAGAATGCCAGTAGTGTTCCATCGTTAGGTGTGGGAAAGTTAAAGCATTGTCTCCTAAAGTGGAGGTAGAGTATAGGGAGGGTTGATAATACCTTTGGGTATAATTGGGGGGAGGGTGGATTACTTTTTGTCTGTGTTTAGAGAAAGTAGATTGCCAGGATAAATTTTTTGTAAGTTAGGGACCCTCTGGTTCAATGAGTGCCTGGTATGTAGTAACCCACTTTGCTAACATTACTGTTAGTTCAGAGGGCTGTGAGAGAGCTTTTTCTGGGGCCCACATCTGGCTCTGTGTTCTAAGGGAGCTTTATGTAGGACAACAGTTGGCTAAGGCTAGCAGCCCTTGCAGGGGTCTCAAACTCAATTTACCTGGAGGCTGCAGGAGGCAAAGTCGGGGTGATCCTTGAGTGCAAAGTCAGTAATAAGCCTTGAACATTAGGGTGTGTGACCCAAACAACTAAAACAAAACAAAACAAAACATAAAAAGATTCCTCTAGGGCAGGGCCACAAAATGTTGTACGGAGGCCGCAAACGGCCCACGAGCCACGAGTTTGAGACCCCTGCAAGGTAAGCCTGGTGAGGTACACACGATGTGTGTGTGGGTGGGTGGGAGGAGTGTACAACACTGATGCTGGCTGCATCCGGAACACTCAGTACATCTTCCTCATTTCAGCTGGTCCTTTGGGGTCCTCCTCTGGGAGATCGTGAGCCTTGGTGAGTCCCCTACCCCTAGCCCTCAAGCATTCCCCTCTTCCCTTCCTGGGTCCCCAACTGAGAGCCATGTTCTCCATAGGGGGCACTCCCTACTGTGGCATGACCTGTGCTGAGCTTTACGAGAAGCTGCCGCAGGGCTACCGCATGGAACAGCCTCGTAACTGTGATGACGAAGTGTGAGTTGCCCATCCCTGACCCATCCCTGGAAAGACTACCCGGACCCTGGGATAGGCCTCTCCTGCCCACTGGCCCTTGTCCCTCATCTCAGCAATGCCCTGTGTGCAGGTATGAGCTGATGCGCCAGTGCTGGCGAGACCGTCCATATGAGCGGCCCCCCTTTGCCCAGATCGCGCTGCAACTGGGCAGAATGCTGGAAGCCAGGAAGGTAAGAAGAAGAATGGGGAGTGGGGAAAGAGGGCAGGTACTGGGGTTTACAAATTTAAACAACTCACTTCCATCATAGCTAGACTGAACCCAGGTATGTGACCCTACTTCCCAGCTTTCAGGAAGCTGGACTCTGGGCTCCTTAATTTGCTTCCAAGGCTACTTCTTAGCCCTAGCAAAGACTTCCACCAGGGCTTGTCCTCCCCTGCTGGGACCATCAGTTACTCTCATCTTACACACCTCTTCTCTCCTGGTCCTGAGTCAGAGTGGGTGCAGGAATGGTCCACCAACCAGATGGATAAACAAATGGACAGGTGGATAGATAAATGCATGGGTGAATGGATGGATGGATAGATGGATGGACAGACAGATGCATGGGTAGATGGATGGATGCATGGATAGATAGACGAATGACAAAGTGATTGAGTGAGCAAAAAGAACTATTGAATAAATGTTCTAATAAATCATATCAACGATTAAAGAAATATAATAAAGTATATCAAAATGTGTTCATGTGGAAATATCTTCACATGAATGAATAAGCAGTATGGATTAATAAAGTATCTTAAGAATTTTAAAAATGGGCGCGGAGAGATAGCACAGCGGTGTTTGCCTTGCAAGGCAAGGACCAAAGGTGGTTGGTTCAAGTCCCGGTGTCCCATATGGTCCCCCGTGCCTGCCAGGAGCTATTTCTGAGCAGACAGCCAGGAGTAACCCCTGAGCACTGCCGGGTGTGGCTCAAAAACCAAAAAAAAAAAAAAAAAAAAAGAATTTTAAAAATGGTTCAGTAACCATTTAAATGAGTAAATTATCCAGAGTAGCCTTATGACTAGATGGACAAAGGAATGAACGCATGAATGTTGGCATAGACATTCTTTGAATGTGGGCATGAAAAATCTTCTATTGAACAACTGTGTCAGGGTCCCTTCACCTAAGACCTCCCCTCCAAGGGAAGGGGATGGCTGATGCTCTGGGCTGGTAGGAGCCACCTTGGCCAAACTTTCTAGAATCTTTAGAACTCTCTAGAATTTCCAGAATAAATTAGTGTCTCTTCAAATGTCCAAACCTCATGGAGGCTCAGATCTTAAAACTCCCTGGCCCTGGGCCCCACTGAAGCTTGCTTTGCCTCTGCCCCCCAGGCCTATGTGAACATGTCGCTGTTTGAGAACTTCACTTATGCGGGCATCGACGCAACTGCAGAGGAAGCCTGAACTGCCCTCGCCTGATCCTGGCTCTGCTGGCCAGAGCATCTATCTGCCCTCTGACCTGTGACTCTCAACCTTGGGCCTGATCAGCCTCAAGGACTGATTTTAACTTAAGGAAGAAAAGAGGGATCCTGGGACGGGTGGGTTTAGGGGAGCTGGGTTCTCATTCTTTGTATTTGCTCCATGCCTCCTGCAGTTAAGGCTTGATTTCATGTTCTTCCTTCCAGTTCTACTTCCCCTACATGTCCCCTTCTGTGACCCACACTTAACCTCTCCATGTCCCTTCTGTGACTCCCACATCTAATCCCCTACCTGTTCCCTTCTGCAACTCCCTTCCCTCAAGTTCCTACTTTAGCCTCTTGCCAGCATAACATGCCCTTAGTTCTTGCCCTGCCAATCTTGTAATCAGAACAAATAAATGCTCTTAGGAGTTCCAGCTAATGGCTCTTCTTTTACTGCAGTCAGTTCCATGGGGGAAAGTTGAGCCAAAGAGGGTGAAACTGGACTTCCCATGAAAGGGGCCTCTCCCTCAATGCACTGCCTTCTGTGAGCTGCCTTGTCATGATGAAAGATATTACAAAAGGCCAGTTGACTGCATACATCATGCCCCACATCACTTACCACAATGAAAAAAATCTCTTTCCCAGGATCTATTCCTGCTCTTCAACCTTCAGCATCAACAAGTCTTGCTAGATGTTTAAGTAGCCTCCAGCTGAGGGTTCTGTGCTAACAATCCATAAGATCTGTGATGGCCCGGCCTGAAGGAGCACTGAGCCCTCAACCCTACAGAGGTGCTGATCTCTCTGGAGCTCCCACTTCTCTTTCCCTCTGTGGACAGCCTTGCTGATTGGGCACCTCACTAGCCAGACCAGGAATCCAAAAGGAGGAAGGCAGGGCTCATCCCCAACTTTACCCAGTACAATAAAATCCCTTTTCCATCCCCAGGACCACAGTCTTCTAGAAGTGCTAAAAGCCCATCCCAAATCTCCATCCCACACTGTATGGCATTCAGAACTGCCTATCTTGGAGTTGTCCTTGCTGACCTCAGATTTCTCTCCCACAAGGAATTGAAACTTGTCTGACTTTACTCTTTGTGTGCCTGTGTGTGCACACTTGTGTGTAACTACTACAGATATATATTTTACTATAGTTAAGAACACAGATTCGGGGCTGGTGAGGTGGCGCTAGAGGTAAGGTGTCTGCCTTGCATGTGCTAGCCAAGGAAGGACTGCGGTTCGATCTCCTGGTGTCCCATATGGTCCCCCCAAGCCAGGAGCATTTTCTGAGCACTTGGCCAGGAGTAACCTCTGAACATCAAACAGGTGTGGCCGGGAAAAAAAAACCACAGATTCTGGGCCATAATTCTGTGAGTACAGTCAGTAGGGTACTTGACTTGTACATGGCTGACCCAGGTTCAATTCTTAGCATTGCATATGGTCCCCTGAGCACTGCCAAGAGTGATTCATGAGCACAGATCCAGTGGTAAGCACAGAGTACCAGTGGGTATTACCATCCTTCCTAAAAAAAAAAAAAAAATCTGGGGGCCTGAGAGATAGCATGGAGGTAAAGCGTTTGCCTTGCATGCAAAAGGTCGGTGGTTCAAATCCTGGCATCCTATATGGTCTCCTGAGCCTGCCAGGATCGATTTCTGAGCATAGAGCCAGGAGTAACCAGTTGTGACCCAAAAACAAAACAAAACAAAAAAAAACAAAAACAAAAACAAAAAATCTGGAGCTACGAGCTCAGAAGGTATAGTGACCCTGAGCACAAGGTGACCCCAGTAAACAAAACCCCTATAGATTCTGGATTCAATGTCCCATTCCTGCTCTATCACTTACTGTCTATGGTGCTGGTCAAGTCACTAAGTCACTTACCCTCCCTGAGCTTCAGTTATTGTCTCTGGAATAGGGTTAACAATGTCAGTCTCACAGTTGTTAGCATCAGATGAGATCACACAGGCCCTTTCTTCAGAGTTCTGGGCTTGGTGCACAGTCTGTGTTTATTGTCAGATTCACTGACAGTAGACATACTGGCAAGAAATTGGGGCCAGGCTAGTGAGGATCAGAATTTGTATTCCAAAACAACATGACCGGATGGTAGGGTGGGCTGAATTAAAGAAGAAATTAACTGGGGGCTGAGAATGTTCAGAGAAAAAGCACTTGCCTTACCTCTGTGAAGTTCTGGGTTGGACCCGAGTTTTGCAAAATTTGTCCAAAAGAAGAAGAAAGCAATTTCAGGCTATGTAGGATGAGGAAAATGGGATTTGCTAGAATGAAATTTCATCTTGGAATTCACTGCAGAGATGTTGCCAACTCCAGCAGTGGCAACATCCTCAACTCTTGAAAGTTATCCCTGCTGGAGATTGACATATGAACAAGGATGCCTGTGTGGGATGGCAGATGGGTACGCAAACAATGACTTAAAGCTGTGTGTGATGGAAGAGAGGGAGGGAGTCTGGGGAACAGCAGAGAAAGGAAACGGGCGAGAAAGTGACACTTTTAGCCAACCTGCCGTGAAAAGGAAGCCATAACTCAGCAGAGCTCAGATCCTGGCAAAGAAGACACTGCAGGAACCTTATGGCATGTTCAGGAATTGCCACATGTTTCTATGGCTGGGAAAAAGGGTCAACAGAACGTTGTGCGGGTATTGAAGACAGAGAGGTATGGGGCCAGCCCTGCTGTTCTCAGAAGCATCTTTAAACTAAAATGTTAATCCTGAGGCAGAAAACAGTCCAGAGAAAGCTCTGGGCTGTATGTATCAGGATGAGATTTGTTGCATATTTTTGTTTTGTTTTGTTTTTTTGGTCCATACCCAACAGTATTCAGGGGTTACTCCTGGCTCTGTGCTCAGAAATTACTCCCTGGCATGCTCGGAGTACCATATGGGATGCCGGGAATCGAACCCAGGTCCATCCTGGGTTGGCTGCATGCAAGGCAAAAGCCCTACTTCTGTGCTATCTCTCCAGCCCACTTTTTTTTTTTAAGATTATTGTGACTATTAAATGGAGAATGATTATAGAAGGGGGTAAGGTGTGGGGATAAAGCTTAGCAGTAAAGTGCATGCGTGAGGCCTTGGGCTCAATCCTGCAATCACAAAAAATAATAAAGTATGTGAAGAAGTCATATAACTCAATAGAGACACATAATTCAATTGTTTTGTTTTGTTGAGGTCACACTTACTGCTCTCAAGGCTCTGAGTTCAGGGATGACTCCTGGCAGCTTTGAGGAACCATATGTGGTGCCAGGAATTGAACCCAGTTTAGCTGCATGTAAGGCAAACACTTAATCCTCTGTTTTATCCTTCTGGCTTCTAATTCAATTTCTTAAATGAACAAAGGAGATATGACTGATAAGAGAAAAATATGTTCAACATAGTATCAGGAAAATGATACAACTTCATACTCCCTGAGGTGACTATATTCATGAAGTGAGAAGATAAGAGTGGTTGGCAAGGGGACTGGAGCGGTAAAGCATCTGCCTTGCAAGCGCTAACCTAGGACAGACGGTGGTTCAATCCCCCAGGCATCGCATATGATCTCCCAAGCCAGGAGCTATTTCTGAGCGCATAGCCAGGAGTAATTCCCCTAGCGTCACCAGGTGTAGACCCCCCAAAAAATTTTTTTAATTTAATTAAAAAGAAAAAGAATGGTTGGCAAAGAGAAATCAGAAACCTACTGCTAGTAGTTACATAAAATTGTGCAACCTTGGGCTAGGAAAACCACTTAAAGGGCTAGTGCAAACATTTCACACAGGGAATGCTAAAGGCCTGGGTTCAGTTCCCAGCACTGCTTGCTCCCCTCACTCCACCACACCCCCAAGTACTGCTGAAAACAACTCTATACCAGTAAGCCTGGAGCAGCCCCATGTATCACAGGGTATGACCCAAAACTAAACAAACAAAAAAACTGTGCAACCTGTTTGGAAAAATTTGACAGTAACTGAATAAGACTTTAGCAATTCTGCTTTATCCCCAAGAGAAATGAAAATACAGGTCCACACAAAAACTTATACATGAATGTTTATTCACTGTGGTCAGAAAGTAGAAACAAACCTCAAATATTCATTAAGTGACATATGAGGAAACAAAATGGTTCAGATGATCACCAGCCAAGAGCAAGCCCAGAGCACAGATGGGTGTGGTCCCCAAACAAAAACAATTGAATTATTTGTTTCTTTAATGAGTTGTAAAACTTCTTACAGTATTTGTACATTTGAACATTACTTAATCATTAGAAAGGTATAAAGTTTATGCTATAATATGGACCTTGAAAATAAGCTAAGTGGGGGCCAGAGAGATAGCACAGCGGTGTTTGCCTTGCAAGCAGTCAACCCAGGACCTAAGGTAGTTGGTTCGAATCCTGGCATCCCATATGGTCCCCATGCCTGCCAGGGGCTATTTCTGAGCAGATAGCCAGGAGTAACCCCTGAGCACCGCCAGGTGTGGCCCAAAAACCAAAAAAAACAAAAACAAAAACAACAAAAATAAGCTAAGTGAAAAAAGATTACATGTTTTTACATTTTTATGTATATGAAATGTTTAGAACGGGCAAATTTATAACAATAGAAAATAGATTAGTGGTCTCTTATGACAGGAGGGCACTAGCTGAAAAGTATTGAACTTCTTTTTGAGATGACAAAAATAATAAAGATTAACTGGTTGCAGGGCCAGAGAGATAGTAAAGGGGTAAGGCACATTCTTGGTTAGTCAAACGTGCTTCAATCCCCAGCACCACGTTTCCCTGAGCATCTCCACTGCTGCCCCAGAGGCCCCCTAACTTCGGACTGAGTGTCACTTAGGATTCTCAGCACTGAATTTACTGGATCCTCAGATCCTCAAACTTGGGCCACAGGCAAGTTTATCCAAATTTACCAGACCTGGGTTCTTGAGTTCCATATGGAGCTCCCCTTTCCCCTAAAAAAAGAAATGAAAAAGGAAAAGATTAAGTGGTTGCACATATCTGTGAAAATAAGTTATTAAACTGTATGGGTTTTTTTGCGAGGGGGAGGGGCCACACCTGGTGATGCTCAGGGGTTATTCCTGGTTCTTCGTTCAGAAATTGCTCCTGGCTTGGGGGACCCTATGGGACGCTAGGGATCAAACCACAGTCTGGTCTAGGTCAGCCGCATGCAAGTTAAATGCCCTACTGCTGCACCACCACTAAACTGTGCTTTCAATATACTTTCCATGTACTATCCCACACATGGTGTTATTTTTGAAAAAGAGGGTCAGGAAAAAAAAATCAAAAGGTTGAACACTTGCTTTGCATGCAGGAGGCATGGGTTTGATCTCTGGCATTGCATTTCACCAGAGCACTACAGGGAGCAATCCCCAGAGTACAGATCTGGGAGAAGTCTCAGATCACCATGAGATTTGTTTTGTTTTACTGGTTTTTCTGGTTTGTTTTTGGTTTTGGTCCACATCCGCAGTGCTCAGGGTTTACTCCTGACTCTACATTAAAGAATCAATCCTGGCTTGCTCAGGGGTCCATATGGGATGCTGGGGATCAAACTCAAGTCAGCTGTAAGCAAAGCAAGCACCCTACCCACTTGCTTTATACTGTTGTACTTAACCTGTACTGTTGCTCTGGCCCTGAACTGCCAGATTTGACCACAAAATGAAATAGTAGAGAAAGGGGTTAATTGAGAGACTCTTCCAGTAGAGCAGGGGTAAATAACAAGGTGGAGAACTGGAAAAAATAGTGAGATGAGAGGACAGGGGCTGAACATGGGTGTGGAAGAGGAGAGGCTAGGATCACTGCCAAGCTTCTGTTTAGCTGGCAGGGTAGATGGAGAGGCCGCCACTGAAAGAACAAAAACAGTTCATACTTACATGGAACAGCCAGGCCCCGTCCCAAGCACTTTTTGCCTCTTAACTCTTTACCTCCACAACCAGCCTGACGGGCAAATACCACTGTTAATATGCCACATTTACAGCAGCAAAAACAGATTCAGAGAGTATAAGCCAGGGTCTGACAGCTAGCAAAGGCCCAGGTATGGTTCCAACGAGCTAGTTGGAAACTCCAGGGCTCTGGGTGACTTCTCTGGCACAGATAAAAATAACCAGATTGTACCATACACAATTACACAATTATTGTGTATCTATATATATGTACACTTCTCCAAATATATATAAAATGCTAATCACATATTACAGACCAAGTCCTAGCCTGAAGCAGATCCCAGAGCACTCTTCTCAACAGAAGTTCCCCACATTTCCACAGTAGCCCAGGAATCCCACTACAGACAAGTCCACTGTTTGCCGTGGGGAGTATCTCATCCTCACCAGCAACACCACCTGCTGGCTTCTGTTCTTGCTGCTTCACTCTACAGAGGAGACCACCCAGGTTGGGCAATGCTTGGGTGAGATACCATCCCAGCAGCACAGACACTTTTGTTTCCTCAAAAAAACAGTGGAGAAGGGAAGAAGAAAAGCAAGACACACCTCACAAAGTGTCATTAGACTGGCAATAGGTCCATGAGAACCTCCACACTTTACCGGAGGGGCCTCACTGGTCCTAGCCACAGAAACGGAACTGCCACCAGTCAGTCCTGAGTCATTCCACCCCCTTGGCCCTCCAGGAAGGAGAATTTCCTGCAGGCCCTCTGCTAGCTCATGCTCCTCCCCTTCGCTGTGTTTTTGTCCTCTTATCTCTCCCAGGCTGCTCCTTCTCCCTCTCCTGGGTCAGCAGGCCAGAGTCTGACTGTCATGGCTGGTTCTCAAGTTTACTTGGTTGGCTTTGGATTGAGGGCAGCTTCAAAGGACAGGCTGACCCACTTGAGTCCTCAGCAAGTCTCCAACAGGGCAGTGCTGGTCCTTGTCTACTTGACTTCGATCTCTTCTAAATTTTGTATTAAAGCCAGCCTCATCCTCTGGGAGATACACATAACAGGCCCCATGCTAAACACCTACATATTAAAAAGCAATCTGGTCTTGATGAGAGGTATCCATGTAATGACAATGATAATAATTAATAATAATAAGTTTTCTGATCAAACAGACCCGAATCAAAGAATCTAAAGTTTTTCCCATTTATAGTGTTCTTGGACTCATTGTATTCATCTAGCCTTTGTTTTCTCTTCTCAAAGTAAGGACAAAGCCTCTAGTAGGCATCTGAGACCTAGAAGTCATATCCCTAGTAGTACAGTGCTGTCGAGTTGCAAGCATTCACTAAGGGAAATTGGTAGGATGAAGACAGGATAGGGCATTAGGAAGAAGGTCCTGCACACACACACACACACACACACACACACACACACACACACACACACACACACACACACACACACCCCACTGCCATTCCCCATGGTGTGAGTGAAGGTGACAGGGCTCAAAGAAGGGGGGTGCTTCTGTCTTGTCTAGCTAACTAGAATGAAAGCATAGGTTTGCTATCACATATAAAAACATCCCAAGAGAGCCGGAGTGATAGCACAGTGGTAAGGCACTGACTGACCCAGGACGGATTTGGGATCAATCCCCAGCATTCTAAAGGGTCCCCTGAGCCAGGAGCAATTTCTGAGTGAATAGCCAGGAGTAATCCCTGAGTGTCGTTGGGTGTGGCCCCAAAACAAAACAAACAAACCAACAAACAAACAAAAACATCCCAAAAAACATAAAGAAAGGACAGAAATAATAAATCCAAGCCATGGAGTCAACAACAATGAAATACTATACCCAGACTTTAACAATAAAATAAAATAAAAAAAATCCAACTCTTAGGGGCTGGAGAGATAGCACAGCGGCAGGACATTTGCCTTGCACACCAACCCAGAATGGACCTGGGTTCGATTCCCAGCATCCCATATGGTCCCCCACACCTGCCAGGAGTGGTTTCTGAGCACAAAGCCAGAAGATGACTTTTTTTTTTTTTTTTTTTTTGGTTTTTGGGTCACACCCTGCAACGCTCAGGGGTTGCTCCTGGCTCTATGCTCAGACATTGCTCCTGGCAGTCTCAGGGGACCATATGGGATGCCGGGGTTCAAACCACTAACCTTCTGCATGAAAGGCAAATGCCTTACCCCCATGCTATCTCTCCGGCCCCAAATAAGGTGACTCTTATGAGGACTAGCTAAGGGAAGTGGGATGGTGGCATGGGATGGACTCTTGGGACATTGGTAGAGGGAGGTTGACACTGGTTTGGTGCTGAAACAATTTATGTGTAAAACTTAACTATGAATAACTTTGTAAATCACATGCTTTAAATTAAAATTTTTAATAAAATAAAATCATCCTGAGCCGGAGAGATAGCACAGTGGCGTGTTTGCCTTGCAAGCAGCCAACCCAGGACCTAAGGTGGTTGGTTCAAATCCCGGCATCCCATATGGTCCCCCGTGCCTGCCAGGAGCTATTTCTGAGCAGATAGCCAGGAATAACCCCTGAGCATAGCCAGGTGTGGCCTAAAAGCCAAAAAAAAAAATCATCCTAAGAGAAACACAAAATTCCTAGAGAAGGAAAGATTATATGTATGCAACCTAATGTTCTCAAGATTTACAGCCTTTTAGAGCCATCTCTTTCATTTCTATCAATTTAGATCACTCATTCCCTGTTCCATCCCATGTGGGAAAGCATCATGTACCTATGGGTGAAACTCCTGAAAAGTCACATTCCTCTGAACAAGGTGGGGTTTTGAGTTCTCTCTCATCTGAATTTCTACTCTTCTCACTTGGTCACTGGGTAGCTCACTTTCATTTTCTATTGACTCAACAGCCATCACGACCTGGCTCCTTCTCCTGTCCCTAAAAATCATTAATATAAAAGTTTGTATATAGGACACACTTATTGAATGTTTGAAGATACTACAGGAAAACTAAGTATAGGGTATGAACTTAAACAGGTATCACTTCTGAAATCTGTCAACAATTTTCTACTGGAATTTTACCTTGGTTTAACTTTCTTCACCTTATTGCCTCACACTAGTGAGATTGACACACATCAAAAAAGTGTGGATATGTTGGTAGGGATGTGGGCAAAAAGGAACTATCATCTTCTGCTGGTGGGAACTTCGACATAAAACCTCTATGAGGCTTCTCAAAAAATTAAGAACAAGGTTTCTATATGATCCAACCATCCCGCATGTTGTCACCTACCCCAAGAGCCCAAAAATATTAATTCAGAAGCTAGAGAGATAGTTCAGCCCATAGGGCACTGGCCTTGTGCACAGCTGAACTGGGTTTGATCCTTGACGCCCCATATTGCCCCCTGAGTCCACCAGGAGTCATTCCTGTGTGCAGAGACAAGAGTAAGTCCCAAGTACAGCAAAGTGTAGCCCCCAAACAAACAAAAAAGTCTCTCCTTCAAAAGAAAAAAAAAAGTCATTCATTCAAAAAGGTGTTTGCATTCTTATGTTCACTGCAACTCCAGTCACAATAGTTCTGATCTAGAAACAACCAGGTGTCCAAGAACAGAAGAGAAGATAAAGAAGTTGTGGTAGATATACACAATAGAATTCTACTCAACTATAAAAAAAAAAGTCCTCAATTCTGCTGAGACTGCTGCATAGACAGAACTGGAGGGTATTCAGCTGAGTCAGGTGAGTCAGAAGGACAAATCCTGTGTGACTTCTGTTATACGTGGTATACAAAGAAACAGAAGAGGAACCAGATAGATAGCATAGAGGGTAAGATACTTGTCTTGCATGTAGCCTACTCAGATTTGATCCCTGGAACCACATACAGTCCCCCCAAACCACCAGTGATCCTGGTGATCCTAGTGAATGCAAAAATGCTAATAGTTATCCCAGTAGTGATTCTATGAATGCATAGCCAGGAGTAAGCCCTAAAAATAGCTGGGTATAAAAAAATAGCTGGGTATAACCCCCAAACAAAAACAAACAAAACAGAGTAGGGGGATAAGCAATGACCTATGGTATAAGATCCCAAGATTAGGTCTATTCAACTGACTTTGCAGGGCTGGAACTGTAGCACGGAAGATAGGGTGTTTGCTTCTCACACAGCCAACTGGGTTCAATCCTCAGCATCCTATATGGTTCCCCAAGCTTGCCAGGAGTGATTTCTGAGTGTAGATCAAGGAATAGCCCCTGAACACCACTGAGTGTGGCCCCAAAACAAAACCAAAACAAACACACAAACAAAAAAGAATTGAGTTTGCTATGATGGAGGGTAGAGGGCAGGTAAAAGGGGACCTAAAGACAGTGGTGGAGGGATACTGACACTCTGGTAGTAGTTGTGGTATATCCACATTGTCTCCTTAACAAAATAACAGTATGGTTAACCACAATGCCTAGATAAAAAATTTTTTTCGAGGCCGGAGAGATAGCACAGCGGCGTTTGCCTTGCAAGCAGCCGATCCAGGACCAAAGGTAGTTGGTTCGAATCCCAGCATCCCATATTGTTTCCTGTGCCTGCCAGGAGCTATTTCTGAGCAGATAGCCAGGAGTAACCTCTGAGCACTTCCAGGTGTGTCCCAAAATCCAAAAAAAAATTTTTTCCAATATAAAACATGGCCAAAAAGATAATACAGAGATTAGAGCATATACCTTGCATGTGGGTGACTCAGTTTCAATTGCTGATACCATATGGTTTCCCAAACATCATAAGATATAGCCCCTAGAGATCCTGGTGTCCCTGGATGGTCTGAGCAACACCATATGCTTCAGGACCTAGTTGTGAACTGCTGGCCTTGCTAGCTAAGTATCTGCAGAACTGGTCCCAAGATTCCCTAATCACTGCTTGGGAAGTCCTCCAAACAAATTTCTTATATTCCTTCTTTTCTTCTCTAATCTTCATTCTTTTTTTCTGGGATTTCCACACCCTACTCCAAAACTTCCACCCATTTTATGTTCAGGAAATTTAGATCTCTTAGTCCTTTCTATCAAGACCTATCCCAAATATTCACCATGCTGTCTACTTGCATAAAAAATCTGTGGAAACTCGAAAGGAATAGGAAATGGAATTTCTCTCTCTTTTTTTTTAATTTTATTGAAATCATTGTGATTTACAAAATCCTTCATAGTTGGATTTTAGACACACAATGAATCAGGCCCAATCCTGTCATCAATGTTGAACTCCCACCACCAATGTTCCCAGGGTGCATTCTATAACACCATTCTTTGCCCCCAGCCCTGTCAGTATAACAGGCTCTTGTTCTATTTGGTTTGGTTTATTTTGTTTGTTTGGTTGGTTGGTTTGCTTTGGTTTTGAGGCCTCACCTGGAGGCCCTCAGGGGTTACTACTGACTCTGTACTCAGAAATTACTCCTAGCAGGCTCAGAAGACCATGTGAGATTCAGGGTTCGAACCTAGGTCCATCCTGGGTAGGCCATGTGCAAGGCAAATGCCCTACTTCTGTGCTATCACTCCAGCCCTAACAGGCCCATTTTAAGTTTAGATTATTGTAGTTTGGGTTTCTTGATTCTTTTTTGGGGGGGGGGCACACCCGGTGACACTGAGGGGTTACTCCTGGCTATGCACTCAGAAATTGCTCCTGGGTTGGGGGACTATATGGGACACCAAGAGATCAAACTGTGGTTCGTCCTAGATTATTGTATGCAAGGCAGATGCTCTACCACTTGCACCACTGCTCCAGCCCCAGGTTTCTTGATTCTATCATTGTTGACTTTGGCTTGGATATTTAGTTCTATCCTTTTATATCTCTACCAATGCAATTAAGACCACTTGGCCCTGGCCCCCATCTTTCTTTTTCTTTATTTATTTTATAGAAAATGCATAAATATAGCACTAGATTGTGAAAATAGGACAACCAACCTTTATCTCCAAGAAACACTGTGAACCAAAAGACTAAAGAGCTATTATAGGTATATTAAGATGAAGACACTAAAACATTCCTATAGTGAGCACTGTAGTGGAAGTCCATGACTTTCAAATACATTCTGCACCTGTTTCTGTAAAGAAAAGCATTTGAATAATATTATAGACATCGATAAAGAGCAGTTCATTGAACACCTGCTCAATCTAAACAGCTGTCGTTATTGCTGTAGGCATCTTTGACATATAAAAGAGAAGATAAGCTTTTGTGTTTCTCCTCTCCCACTCAGTTTCTTTCTTTCTCATTATACTCTGAAGTCAATAGTGTTCAAGACAGGAGCCGGAGAGATAGCACAATGTTAGTGTGTTTGCTTAGCATGCAGCCGATCCAGGTCGGACTGTGGTTTGAATCCTGGCATCCCATATGGTCCTCCGAGCCAGCCAGGAGTGATTTCTGAGCATAGAGCCAGGAGTAACCCCTGGAGTAACATCCGTGTTACTCCACCGGGTATGACCCAAAAAAAAAATAGTGTTTAAGATAATTCCCAGGGCTGGAGAGATAGCATGGAGGTAATGCATTTGCCTTGCATGCAGAAGGTCGGTGGTTCGAATCCCGGCATCCCATATGGTCCCTGAGCCTGCCAGGAGCGATTTCTGAGCATAGAGCCAGGAGTAACCCCTGAGCACTGCCAGGTATGACCCCCCAAAAAAAAAGATAATTCTCATTTAAACCATTGTGTTTTTTCATGCAGTTATTCTAAATACTACATATAAGTGATGTCATTCTTTATTTATCCTCTGGCTCACTTCATTTAACATATCTTCCAGTTCCATACATGTTGTTGCAAATTGCATAATTACATCATTCCTTACAGCGAGGTAGTATTCAGTTGTAGATATGTACCACATCTTCATGATCCACTCATCTGTTGTTGGACATCTAAAATGATAATGGCCTTTTATCCCATTATATACAGTGGAGAAATAAGAAAAGACTTCCAAGAGGTTTTGGCTTGAGGAGAGGTCTTTCTTAAATTGTAAAAGTCCAACAAGCTGGGGCCGGAGAGATAGCACAGGTGATCCAGGAGGGACAGTGGTGTGAGTACCAGCATCCCATATGGTCCCCCATGCCTGCCAGGAGCAATTTCTGAGCCTAGAGTCAGGAGTAACCCTGAACGCTGCCAGATATAACCCAAAAACAAAGACCAAAAAAAATGTCCAACAAGCTAATGGATTGGAAATTTCTGTGCCTGGGAAGCAAGGACACAAGGACCTATGGCAGGAAAGAGGACTGTGCTTGAGAAATAGTAAATAAAATGGAGAGAGAGACAGAGAGAGAGACAGAGAGACAGAGACAGAGACCAAGAACTTCAGATGAAAAGCCAGATGATCTCATGCTCCAGCTTTGAAAGTGAGTTTTGATCCAGAGAATCATGTAGAGCCCAAAAGGATGCCAAGCAAAGATGAATAGAAATTAATTTGAGCTATGAGGGAAATACAAAGCTCTAACACACTGCTAGATGTATAAAGGAACAATAACTCAGGAAGAATTTTGGCAATGCTAAGAAAAGATGAGTCATAGAGAGGGAATCCAAGTTCCTAGAATTTCTCAGGTTTTGACACTAGATATAAATGACCAATATTCGAAAATTTGGCATCATAAGGATATGGGAGTAAGGTTGCAGAGCAGACTCACAAGAGTCCTTTCTCTGTCCAACTCATTCTGTTTTGTTGTTGTTGTTGTTGTTGTTAGGTTTTGGTTTTTTTGGATTTGGGGGGGGAGTTTGGTTTGGGGGCTTTGTGGGTTATATTTGTTTGGGGATTTATATACCCAGAGCTTCTCAAGATTTATTCTTGACTTTCTGCTCAAAGATCATTCCTGGCAGTACTCAGGGGATCATATGAGGTGCCAGTTATAGAATACAGATTGTGTACTATCTTTCCAGCCCTCTAACTCACTATTCAGGGTTATCATGATAGTTCATTAAAATTGGCCATGGTGGGAATATTTAAACTACCCCCAAAGAGCAAATGCTACACACTAAATGGAGCTACCTGAATTCCAGAACACAGATTGCCCCTGAGCTAATTTACATGTAAGAACACTTTTTACTTTTCTGAGCAACAGTGTGCAGAGCTAGGCTGGGGCTCCAGCTTTCTATCCCAACACAAACTGAGTTCTGGAAACTCCTTTGGAGCTTGAGAAGCCAACAAGATTCTCTGGCCAGAGTAAACAGACCTAAGTGGTCTCCTTTCTCCTTGGCCTAATTCCGCCTGTCCTACTTGATATATCAAATTTGTAAAGAACCTCTTTGGAAAATGACAGAGATAAGGAGGTAAGTAGCTGGGCATGAAGGCAAAAAAAAAAGTAGCTGAATTTGCTTCCATGAAGAAGCTGAAAGTTCCCATCTCAATTTTCTTATAGTCATAAACAAGCCTGGTTTGTGAGATCTGAACCTTTAACCATTTAACCATTGTTCTCTCTCTCTCTCTCTCTCTCTCTCTCTCTCTCTCTCTCTCTCTCTTGTTCTGTGTGTCTGGGTGTGCACACAACAAAAATTGAATACAGGATCTCATACGTACAAGGTAAGTTATCACTGAGTTAATCCTCATACCCCTGTGATCTACTATTATATTGTCTCCCAATAGAGGTCCCAGAACTAGGAAAGTAAGGACTTGGAAGAATGGAGGGAGAATGAATATATGAAGATAACCTTTATGCTTAGAAATCAACTAACCTGGGGCCAGAGCGATGGTACAGCAATAGGGTTTTTGCCTTGCATGCGGCCGACCCAGGACGGACCCAGGTTCAATCACCAGCATCCCATATGGTCCCCTGAGCCTGCCAGGAAAGATTTCTGAACACAGAGCCAGGATTAACCCCTGAGTACTGCCAAGTGTGGCCCCAACCCCCTCCCCCCAAAATGAAAGCAACTAACCTATGCTGAGGGGCAGAGCAGAAGAGAAGATAGTAAGGAATGTATGAGAGTTAGTAATGATTCTGTTTGGATCTTGTGAGTTTGAACAAAAAAGGTAAGAGTGGGAGCCTGAAGTGAAAGCACAGTGGGTAGTGTTTGCCTTGTACTTGGCCAACACAAGTTCAATTCCCAGTACTTCTGAGTCCTGCCAGATTGTAACCCCCACAAAAAATTTAAAGATGAAAAGTTTCTCAAGTAATTGAAAATGTGATTCAGAGAACGAGATAAATAATACAGCAGGTAGGGTGCTTGCATTGCATGCAGTTGAGCTGAGTTCAATCCCCATAACTACATATGATCCCCAAGTTCTACCAGGAGTGATCCCTGAGCACAGAGCCAGGAGTCAGCCTTTAACACAGCTGGGTATAAACCCCCTCAAGAGAAATAAATAAAATGTAACTCAAGAAGATGAAAAATTCTTGGTAGATAGATGAAAGTGAACTCTAGAATCATTATAAAGTAGGAAGCAAGGTGCCCTGGAAAAGGGCAACATTTAAGAGGCGAAGGAAAGAAACAAAGGGCTTTTTTTTTAAGAGGGAATTTTTTAGAGGTAGGAAAAAAACAGAAGACCACAACAAATTGTGGAACCCAAGGAAGAACATTAAGATTGTGAATACTAAAGAATAAGATAAAAGACATCATGAGGTTCTTGTGGCTAGTTGAGAATTAAGAAGATAGGGGATGAAGCAATTGCACAGTGGGTAGAATGCTTGCTTTGCACTTGGCCGACCTGGGATCCCATATAGTCCCCTGAGCCTGTCAGGAGTGATTCCTGAGTGCAGAGCTAGGAATAACCCCTAAGCACTGCCAGGCAAAAATGAGAGAGAGAGAGAGAGAGAGAGAGAGAGAGAGAGAGAGAGAGAGAGAGAGAGAGAGAGAGAGTTAAGATGGGACTGAAATAGAGAAGGGCAGATCAGATAGGACTTTGAACATGAATCTTATTCTAATTGCAATAGAATGTCATTCCTGGCATTTCATGTGTTCCTTCAAGCCTGCTAGGTGTGATTCCTGAGCACAGGATAAGGGGTGACCCTTGAGCACCTCCAAGCATTTCCCCAAAACCAAAATAATGATAATAATAATATTGTCATTTTTAGGAGTAAAGAAATGGGATTTGCATTTTCTATTCCTCTCTCTAATAAGTGGAGGATGGCCTGAGAAGAGCAGATTAAAAAGTATTAGGAAGGACCGAAGAGATAGCACAGCGTTTGGGCGTTTGCCTTGCACACAGCAACCCAGGACGAATGGTGGTTCGAATCCCGGCATCGAATCCCGTGCCTGCCAGAGCGATTTCTGAGCGAAGAGCTGGTAGTGGCCCCTGAGTGCCACTGGGTGTGACCCAAAAACAAAACAAAACAAAACAAAGTATTAGGAAGCCTGAATTTGGATGGAAGTAGCAACACTGGTTATTGGTATTTAAATTCAGAATATGTCTGGAAAAGAAGACTTGCTAGTGATTTGAATGTAGGATATAGTAATAGGATCTGGAAATAGTTTTGTTTAGTTTTGCTTTGTTTGGGGCCACACCTGGTGATGCTCAAGGGTTACTCCTGACTCTTCTGGCAATTCCTAAGGGGTGCAAGGATAAAACCTGGGTTGACTGCATGCAAGGCAAGCATCCTACCTGCCTCTCTCTCTCTCTCTCTCTCTCTCTCTCTCTCTCTCTCTCTCTCTCTCTCTCTCTCTCTCTCTCTCTCTCTCTCTCTCTCCAGTTCCTGGATCTGAAAGTATTGAAGGTTGAGGTTTGATGAACTTAAAGAGATGGTGGTGCCCTTTACAGAGAGGATTAAAACAAAAATGCAAATCAAAGGGTTAGGGATAGGAACCAGAATCAAGAGTTCTACTTTGGGGCCGCCGGGAAGGTGGCGCTAGAGGTAAGGTGTCTGCGCTAGCGTAGGACAGACCACGGTTTGATCCCCTGGTGTCCCATATGGTCCTCCCAAGCCAGGGGTGATTTCTGAGCGCATAGCCAGGAGTCAACCCTGAGCGACACCGGGTGTGGCCCAAAAAACAAACAAAAAAAAAAGAGTTCTACTTTGGGAGACAAAGAGATAGTACAGTTGGTAGAGTGCTTGCCTTGCACACAGCTGATCTGGATTGGATCCCTGGCCTCCCGATGATTCTCCAAGACCACCAGGATTCCTGAGGGCAGAGTTCTGAGGCATCACCAGGTATGCTCCAAACATCTATACCAAAAGGAGAATTTTGTGTTGGTTATCTTAACTATGAGAAGTCCATCAGACAGGCAAGTAGAGAAACCCCATAGGTCAGTGTACTTCTGAATCGGAGCCTGGGAGCAAGTCCCAGTTGGAAGTTGCTGTTTTAAAATCATTAGCACTCACATAACATCCAAGTCATGGAACCGTGTGAATGTAAAAGCTGTGTTTCTTCTCTCCTTTAAACAAAAGACATAGGGTCACCTTTGCACCAGAAGTTGTTCCTATAACCTAAGTATCTCATAGGTATCTGGATAAACTTGGCTTAGAGGAACCTGAGCAATAGTACAAGTAATAGTGCATTTTCCTTCCCATGCACTCGACCTGGGTTCGATCCCCAGCATCTATCCCATATGGTCTCCCAAGAACTGCCAAGAGTAATTCCTGAGTGTAGAACCATGAGTAACCCTGAAGCATGACAGCCAGGTATGAAACCACAACACAATAAGACAAACAAATGAAAAAGACAGTTCAGAGACTCCTCATTAAGAAGTTAAGAGTGGGGTCGGGAAGGTGGCGCTAGAGATAAGGTGTCTGCCTTGCAAGCGCTAGCATAGGACGGACCGCGGTTCGATCCCCCGGCGTCCCATATGGTCCCCCAAGCCAGGGGCGATTTCTGAGCGCATAGCCAGGAGTAACCCCTGAGCGTCAAACGGGTGTGCCCCCCCCCAAAAAAAAAACAAAGAAATTAAGAGTTTGGGGTTGGGGGCTGGAGAGATGGGCATAGCGGTGGGGCATTTGCCTTGCAGGCAGCTGATCTGGGACTGACTTGGTTTGAATCCTGGCATCCCATATGGTCCCCTGTGCCTGCCAGGAGAGATTTCAGAGCACAGAACCAGGACTAGCCCCTGAGTGCCGCTGGGTGTGGCCCAAAAACAAAAACAAAAACAAAACAAAATAAAGAGTTTCGGGTGGGGGTGAAGGAGGGTTGAAGGATCTCTTTTTACCTTCTATTTCTATTCCTGCTTGCCACACTTTTACACTTCCATTAGCGACACAACTTGAAAAGATAAAGAAAAAGTTGGAATTGAGACCTCTTAGTCTGGAGAGCCAATAAGAGGTGCTAAATATAGAGCTAAAGTGGCACGCTTTTTCTCTTTCCCCAAACACGCCAACCCCAACCCCCACATGCACACACAAACACACAAACACATAAATACTGTATCCCACAGTAATCAAAGCTAAAAGTTGGCAGAAAAAGTCACCTACACTTATCATACTGCCCCAGGAGGCCTGAGCTTTGGACAAGAACTCACACACTCTATCCTCTTACTACTTGAAGATGAGCATGAGCTGAAGAACTGAGTTCAACCAGAAAAAAGTAAGGAAGGACAGAGATTCTCAAATTTTAATGAGTATTCATCTTATCTGGGAGTTGGGATAAAGTACAGATTCTGTTTCAATAGACGCTTGGGAAAGTCTTAAGATTCTGCATTTCTGGGCCCGGAGAGATAGCACATCGGTGTTTGCCTTGCAAGCAGCCGATCCAGGACCAAAGGTGGTTGGTTCGAATCCCGGTGTCCCATAGAGTCCCCCGTGCCTGCCAGGAGCTATTTCTGAGCAGACAGCCAGCAGTAACCCCTGAGCACTGCTGGGTGTGACCCAAAAACAAACAAACAAACAAACAAACAAACAAAAAAGATTCTGCATTTCTAATAAACTTTCAGGTTAATTCTGTTGCTGAAGATCTTTAAGTATAAAAGGACTAGCAGGTGCAATGCAGGTCAACTGTGGTGTGTGAAGGCCAGGAGAAGGTGCCTATAAATGCACAGGTCCCATCCAAGTCGAAAAAGTTACTATTTATTTTTTCCCTGGCTGTGAGACATGCACTATTGCTTGCCCAGTTACGCCTTCCATCAGCAAAACATGCTTGAAAGGCTCTAGGTTCCAAAGCTTCCATTTCCGAACATCTCCTGTTAAGGCAGGTGAATTTTTAACTTCTATGCCTCTCAGTCTCCTCATCTCTAAAACAGAAACAGTAAGACTGTTGTGCAGAAGAGTTGGCTCAGTAAACATTGTTATTTTTATCGATTGGCATTATCACAGACACACACAGAGAGTCTGCCTTGGAGTCACAGTCAAAGACATAAACCTCAATTATCTCCCATCAAAGATTGGTATCCCCTCTCTCAAATTTTTCTTACTCTTTGGGTTGAGTGATAGTACAATGAATAAGGTGTTTTTCTTGAACGCAGCAGATCTGGTCTATTCCAGACACCCCATAAGGTCCTCTGAGTCCCACCAAAATTGATCCTAAGTGCTGAGCCAGGAGTCAGCCCTGAGCACTGCCAAGCCAAGGGTGACCCAAAAGCAAAAAATAAATAAAATAAAATAAGGCAAATTTCTCATACTCCCCTGCTCTGTCCCACTCCCCCCTGCCCTGGCCCCTGGCCCCAGTGTGGTCTGGATGGGCCTCAGAGGGGCAGGGACAAGGACAGGACGTGGGGCTGTATCTGACAGGAACCTGCGGGGCTGGCCCGGGAGGGGATTGGGGCCCAGCTTCCTGAGGGGAGGATGGGCGAAGGCAGGCACACAGTGCTGGGGAAGATGCCCTCCTGGGCCCTCTTGGTGGTCACCTCCTGTCTCCTCCTGATCACCTCCTGCCTCCTCCTGGCCCCCCAATACCTGGCACAAGTCACCAGCCAAGGTGAGGTGCGTGGAGGGTGGAAATCTCCTACACCCAGAAAGAGGGAGTCATAGGAGGGGTGCAAGGAAGGAGGTTCCCATTGGCCCCACAATTGCCCATAAACAGACTCAGGGAGTGACCAGAGCCCAACTTACTGACTGTTCCTCAGATGTTTCCTTGCAAACCTCAGACTCAGAGCTCCTGAGATGTTTCTCTCGAACATTTGAGGACCTCACTTGCTTCTGGGATGAGGAAGAGGCAGCAGCCAATGGAACATATCAGCTGTTGTACGCCTATCCTGGGTACGTGTGGTTGGGCCCCATCCTTCCCTACCCCAGGCTCCCCTCACTGTGCCAGTCATGTAGCCTCCCTGCCCTTGCCCCATTAGAGGACTGCAAAGGCACCCCCTTGAGAGTTAACAAGCACTCCATTGGTGCTTTGACTCACCTTGGGCACCCAAGTCTGACCCATCCGAAACCCCTCACCCCACTTCTCCCTGGAGTTGAAATAGAGCAGTCAGTGGGGCCAGGGTCTGGGTCTTTAGGGTGAGCCTGGCAGCCATGTGACTACTCTCCCCTTAGGGAAGAGCCCCGGGTTTGCCCCCTGAGGTCCCATCATGTGGTCCCCTCTGGAACTCGATACGTGTGCCAGTTCCCAGCTCAGGATGAAGTGCGTCTCTTCTTTCCACTGCACCTCTGGGTGAAGAATATGCTTCTCAACCATACCTTGGCCCAGCGGGTGCTCTTTGTGGACAGTGTGGGTAAGGCTATCTCTGGTGCCCATGACCTGCTTCTAGGAGTTGAACTTGGGGTCACCTAGATACCATCTTTTACCAAATTCCAGGTAGCATGTCCAGCCCCAGACACTCCTCCCCAGTTTCACCGTCCCAAGCTGGTTTTCAGGGATTTTGACCTTAACCAATCCCTTTACTCCCCCTTTAGCAGTTCAGGATGTACTCTGTGCCAGGTCTGGGGAGGAGGGACAAAGACACTGAGATGGAAAGCTCCCCCACTCTTGAGAAACACCAAGTCCAACCCCTGGGTACTCTGGTCGCCCCTCCCATTAGGACTACAAAACAGGGTGCCTGACACCCTGCTTTCCAGGGAATACAAGTCCTGAGGGCTAACTCCAACCCAACTTCCAGCACCCCTCTCTAAGTCAACCCTAATCTATTCTGAGAGTTCTAATATACGTCGTCCCACCTTTAGGCCAGCCAGCTCCCCCCAGTACCATCAAAACCCTGAGTGGAAGCCAACCAGGGGAGCTCCAGATCTTCTGGGAGGCCCCAGCTCCTGAAATCAGTGATTTCCTGCAGCATGAACTTCGTTATGGCCTTAGGGATGCTGAGAATGCCACGGGCCCCACAGTGATACAGCTGCTGTCCACAGAAACCTGCTGTCCAACCCTGCAGAGGCCAAATTCAGCACTAGGCCCACCTCCCTGTGTTCAGACCGAGGAGTCCCAGCACAGAGGACCTGAGAGGACCTCCCCAACGAGAGAAGTACCCTGACCTTCTTTTGCTCTAACTCCTCTCCTTGCCCCCAATGTTGTTCCAACCAAAGATAGGTCAATCATTAGGGATTCCAGACCAGGTTGGAGTGAGTGGAAGATGGTTTCTCTAGGATCTCCCATTTAGGTCACTCATACCAACACAGGTGAGTGCTTCAGGCTTCCAGATTATTGGTCATATACTTGGAGCCCCCTGAACACTTGCCAACCTGATGCCCCATCTATTCACATGTCCATGCAATGAGGAGCTGAGGATTTCTCCACAAGCCTTCTGGGGGGCTTCAAATGAAGGAGATGGAGGCTGTCTCAGCAGAGAGGCAGATTTGGCTTCTGAGTGTAGGACTCTTCTCCCGAGGTTCTGTCTCTGGCAGTAAAGGGTGGAAGCTGCCTCATCCCAGGGCTCCAGCCTGGTAACTCCTACTGGCTCCAGCTGCGCAGCCAACCAGATGGGGTCTCCCTCCATGGCTCCTGGGGATCCTGGTCCCTTCCTGTGACTGTGGACCTCCCTGGAAATGCAGGTGAGTCAATGATGAAAAGAGGGAAGAGGTGGGAGACATAGCAGAGATTTCTCAGGAGTTTTGGGCTGGATGTAGAAAAGCTCTTGGAGCCATGACTGCTCCTTGCCACCAGAGAGAGAACCAAGAACAAAAGGAAGTGTTCTGAGTGATACATCTGAAGTTGATCTGGATACCTAGAGAGTATTCTGGATCCTGTGGGCCTTAATGGGATTTTCTACTTTGATCTCAGTGGAAATTGGATTGCAATGCTACACTATGGACCTGAAGAACGTCACTTGTCAATGGCAGCAACAGGACCATGCTAGCTCCCAAGGTTTTTTCTACCACAGTAGAGGGTGGTGCTGCCCTAGAAACAGGTGAGGTCAACTGATGGGTTAACAGGTGGGGTCAACTGATGGGTTGAACTTAATGTCATGGGAGAGGCACAGTCTGGCAGAAAGAAGGGAGAGATTGTTCTTGGTCCTTTCATGCTCCTCTTTTGCCCCACTACTAAAGAGCCTCCATGCTCTTGTTTTCTTTCTTTCTTTTTTTTTTTTAGTTTTTGGGCCACATCCAGTGGTGCTCAGGGGTTACTCCTGGCTGTCTGCTCAGAAATAGCTCCTGGCAGGCATGGGGGACCATATGGGACACCGGGATTCGAACCAACCACCTTTGGTCCTGGATCGGCTGCTTGCAAGGCAAACGCCGCTGTGCCATCTCTCCGGGCCCTTTGCTCTTGTTTTCTAGTGGATATTGCATTTACTAAGTATTTCTGTTCCCACTGGAATGCCTTGGGGCTTTGCTAGCCTAAATAGCTAAGAATTTTATTCCTGGGCAGGTGAGAGTTTCATTGCCATTTAATTTATTCCTTTTAGTGCTGACAGAGCAATCTTGGCTAAATTCAGATGCTGTGTGGCCTTCCCCACCCATATGAATACTGTCACCTCCCCCTATCCATCAAACCTAATTACAATTTCAACTGCTCTTCAAGAATTTCCACCCAGCATCTCACTGGTCTTCACCCATTCCATAAGCAACTCTATTAAATACGACCCAAATCTACCCACTTTGGTTCAACATGGTCATTTCCTTAGTAGAAGTAGAAGTCATCACTACCTCTCACTTGGATTCCTGCTAAGATTTCCCAATGGGTTACCTTTTGAATTATTCTCCACTTAAGAGGCAAGAGTAATAAAAGTACAAAAATGAACATACTGTTCCCTGTTCCAAAGCTTCAATAACTTCTCACTTACTTAAGGTAAAAGGGGAGATCTGTGACTTAAAAGGAACTGGGGAACTCAACACGCCTCACTTCAGCTTCACCTTATTCTATATTGCCTTTTATTCTTTTTTGGGGGGGTTTTGGGTCACACCCGGCAGCACTCAAGGGTTCCTCCTGGCTCTATGCTCAGAAATCACTTCTGGCAGGCTCAGGGGACCATATGAAATGCTGAAATTCAAACCATCGACCTTCTGCATGCAAGGCAAACGCCTTACCTCTATGCTATCTCTCTGGCCCCTGCCTTTTCTGCTTTCCCCCCTAATCCCAATATTTGTTATGCTTTTGGACCCCCTCTCATGCTGATGTCCCAGTCATCTTCTTGATCTGATTTTAACTTATCCTCCAGATTTCAAACCAAACATCACTTTCTCAGGGAACCCTCCTCTAACTTTCCTCTTTACACCCAATCGCATAGGCATATGCCTTTGTTGTACCAAGTACCTCTCCTTTTTAAACATTGTCATAGATACAATTTTATATTTATACTTTATTTAATTACTTTGTTGGGAATACAATCTGTCAGAATTCCAACTGAGAGAGACTGATCTTTCTCAAGTGCATGTATGCTATTTAGTTATGATCCATGGGGGGGCAAAGCCAGTGTCTGTTATAAATTATTGCATCATTTCCACCTACCATTGCCTGGAATATAGTAGGGTATTCAGCATAAGAGAAAGGAAAGGAAGAAAGAGAGAAGGAAAGAAAGAAAGAAAGAAAGAAAGAAAGAAAGAAAGAAAGAAAGAAAGAAAGAAAGAAAGAAAGAAAGAAAGAAAGAAAGGAAGGAAGGAAGGAAGGAAGGAAGGAAGGAAGGAAGGAAGGAAGGAAGGAAGGAAGGAAGGAAGGAAGGAAGGAAGGAAGGAAGGAAGGAAGGAAGGAAGGAAGGAAGGAAGGAAGGAAGGAAGGAAGGAAGGAAGGAAGGAAGGAAGGAAGGAAGGAAGGAAGGAAGGAAGGAAAAATGGGAAAATGGGAAAAAGGAAAAAGGCAAAACACCATAAATAGGGTAGAGAAAGAGCTCAAAGGACCTGCCTGGAAGGCAAGAAACCCTGTTTTATTTCTGGTATTCAGGGACCTCGAACACCACCAGGTATTACCCTAGTGATTCTAAAGTAGTACTGGATTATTCCTGGTGCTAGCACTGCCAGACTCAAGTAGCACTGCAAAATTGGGTCTAATCATAGAACCATCAGACACACACAGGCAGACTGGGTATCACCAAGAATGGCCCTTGGATCCCCTGAACAATTTTTAGGAGTCTGCCCAAATATGAAAAATAAGTACTGAACATAGTTGTTTTTTAAAAACAGCATTAATAGTTTAATTTAAAAAATTTTGGGGGGGGTTTTGGGTTACACTCGGGAGCACTCAAGGATTTCTCCTGGCTCTGTGCTCAGAAATCTCCCCTGACAGGCTCGGGAGACCATATGGGATGCCGGGATTTGAATCAACGTCCTTCTGCATGCAAGGCAAATGCCCTACGACTGTGCTATCTTTCCGGCCCCAGGAAAAAATATTTTAATGATTCTACTAGTTTTTCTTTTCTCTTCTTTTCTTTCTTCTGTTTTGTTTTGTTTTTGCTTTTGGGCCACACTCAGTGGCACTCAGGGTTTACCCCCAGCTCTGCACTCAGAAGTCGCTCCTGGCAGACTTGGGAGACTATATGGGTTTCAGGGGATAGAATCCAGGCCAGCCACATGCAAGGCAAACGCCCTACTCGCTGTTCTATTGCTCCAACCCTTTTCTTTTCTTTTTCTTTTTGTTTTGGGGGTCACATCCAGCAATGCTCAGGTGTTACTCCTAACTCCACACTCAAGGAGTACCCCTGGGCCCGGAGAGATAGCACAGCGGCATTTGCCTTGCAAGCAGCCCATCCAGGACCAAAGGTGGTTGGTTCAAATCCCGGTGTCCCATATAGTCCCCCGTGCCTGCCAGGAGCTATTTCTGAGCAGACAGCCAGGAGTAACCCCTGAGCACAGCTGGGTGTGGCCCCCCCCCAAAAAAAAGTACTCCTGCTATCATTTGCATATGTCTACAATATTTAAAGGGTTTTATTTAAGATTTTATGGGGGTTAGGCAACACCTAGTGGTACTCAGGGATTTGCTCTGTACTCACTCGTAGCAGGAGTAGGAGGTGGGGGGGGGGGTGTGAGTCACATAGGATGCCAGAGTTCAAAACTAGATTGGCAATGTACAAAGCCAGACAATAGTACAGCAGTAGGGCTTTTGCCTTGCATGTTGCCGATGCAAGATGAACCCATGTTCGATCCCCAGCATCCCATATGGCTGCCCGAACCTACCAGGAGCTATTTCTGAGCACAGAGCCAGTAGTACCCCTGAGCACTGCCAGGTATGGCCCAAACATATATATATATATATATTGAACAGACCACATAAATAGTACAGGGGCTAGGCACTTGCCTGACATGCAGACTGCCTCACTTTGATCCCTGATACCACATATTTTTCCTGAGCTCCACCAGAAATGATACCTGAGCACAGAACCAGGAATAGCCCCATTTCACTTCCACAATCTTGGAAATTATTATCCAAAAGAGTAACTCATTGTTTTTAAACAACTACATAGATCTGCACAGAATAAAGATACCATTATGGACCAGAAATAGGCAAAACTGGTCATTATTTGCTCTTCTCTTCTCTTAGTGCCTGCATCTTTGTAGAAACTCATTTTCCTGGACTTGAAACTTGGAAGCCACTCTAAAATTTCCATTTCTACACACTCACATTTCTACTCTAGGTCAAATCAGAGGCAGGCTTTTCTTGTCTCTTCTCCCTGTTTGGTGTCTCTTAAACACTTTTATTACTGTTGCCAACTTTCTGTTCATGTAGCTTCACACATGGAAAACACTTATAATGTCTTCATAGGCTTCCTAGTTTCTAGCTCACCCTTGCAATTCTTTCTATATAGAATAGATATGCTGATATTCTTTAAGTGCAAATCTAAGGATGATATTCTTATATCAAATCCCAAAGTGTTCACAATTTAGCTACCAGGCTAAAAAGCCTTTTGGAGGGCTGGAGAAATAGCATGGAGGTAGGGTGTTTGCCTTGCATGCAGAAGGATAATGGTTCGAATACCAGCATCCCATAAGGTCCCCCGAGCTTGCCAGGAGTGATCTCTGAGCATAGAGCAGATGTAATCCCTAAAAGCTGCCAAGTGTGGCCCAAAACTCAAAAAAAAAAAAAAGAAAAGAAAAGAAAAGAAAGCCTTTTGGAAGTTCTCTTTCAAAGCACCAATGCATTTCTGTACATGCATGAGCACAGAGGCCTCTTTATCCCATTCTCTGTCATCTTCACAGTCAAAAACTCAGTCTAATCCCTGCCTAGTCCAGGAAAATGATCCTCCTAATTTTCCCAAACCAATTTGCTCACATCATACAAAAATACTGTCTTGGGGGCCAGAAAGATAGTGCAGCAGGTAGGACATTTTCTAGTACTAAGATGACCTGGGTTCAATTCCCATTATCCCATACAGTCGGTCCCCTGAGACTGCCAGGAGTGATTTCTGAATGCAGAGCCAGTAGTAACCCTTGAGCATCATCAAATATGGCCCCTCAAAAAACAAAAACACTGTCTTTCTGTCTTGCTCACTGAAATGAAGCCTGCTTGAAGATGATTCTTCTGTAAGAATATTATTTTGTAATATCTTTCTATAGGCATATTGTACCTGGCACTAGTACCAATGACTTGTTGAATGGATGCATCTAAATGTATTTTTGTTGTTTTAAGAGAACCATACCTGATGATTCTAGTTCTGTGCTCAGGAATCACTCCTGGTGGGACTCAGGGGTTCCAGGGCTCAAATCTGTGTTAGTCACATGTAAGGCAAGCACCCTATTCACTGTACTATCACTTGGGTCCCTAAATAGATGTTTAAATGATAGTTTTAGTAATAACAAGTGATTTAGGGATTGTAAGAAGGGAACCGTATTCATATATCCAATAAGTAATTATTGGGTCAAAGAAATAATTCAGTGGGTTGAGCAAGTGCTTTGCATGTAAGAGCCCCAGATTCAATGTACTACCTACATAATTCTGAGCTGGGAGTAGCCCATGAGCACAGGAAAGTGAAGCCCCCAAAATGAAACACAAATAAAAAGCAATTACTGGGTGACTAGGTATCAGGCATTGGGGATAGTGGCAAATGAAATAGAAAAGTTTCCAGCATTTTTGTTTGTTTATTTGTTTGGTTTTGGGCATACCCAGTGACACTCAGGGGTTACTCCTATCTATGCGCTCAGAAATCGCTCCTGGCTTGGGGGAACCATATGGGATGCTGGAGGATTGAACCACGTTCTGTCCTAGGCTAGCGTGGGTAAGGCTTACCGCTTGTGCCACTGCTCTGGCCCAGTTTCCAGCATTTTAGAGCATAGAAAGGAAGAAAACAAACAGAAAATTGAGGAATGAGGTTTCTAAGGGGTGGGTGCTAATGTAGATTCAATGATCAAGGAAAATGGTACCAAGGAGAGGAGACATAAGCTGACAAGTGAGAGTGGGCCAAGGTGACAAGAAGGAAAGAGAATCCTGAAGATCAGGAGTGAGAGCAATCCAGGGCAAAGGTGAAGTGCAAACAAATGGTGCTTTTGACATATCTGGAGACTAGATAAAAGACCTCTGTATGTGAAGGATGGTAAATTCACTGTGAGGTTTCTAGGAGATGAGAATGGCATAGTAGAAAGGAGCTAAATCATATAGAATCATGCAAGCCACGGTATGTTTGGATTTTATTCTTTTTTTTGTTGTTTGTTTTTGGGCCACACCCGGCGGTGCTCAGGATGTTACTCCTGGCTGTCTGCTCAGAAATATCTCCTGGCAGGCACGGGGGACCATATGGGACACCAGGATTTGAACCAACCACCTTTGGTCCTGGATCGGCTGCTTGCAAGGCAAACGCCGCTGTGCTATCTCTCCGGGCCCTGGATTTTATTCTAAGTGCAGCAAAGAGACATTGAAGAAGTTTAAGTAGAAGAGTAAAATGTGGTTTACATTTTAAAAATACCTGTTTCTCTGTGAAATGATAAGGTAAGAATATAATTAGGATCACTAGGTTCAAAATCTCCCTGAATCCAGCAAAAGGATGGTATGACAATGATAACGATCAAAATAGGAGAGATAGCACAATGCTCGCTGCCTATCCCCTGAGCATCAGGAGTGGATCCCTGAACACAAAGTCAGAAATAAGCTCTGAGCACCAGCAGCTGTGGTCCCAACACTTTCAAACACACACACACACACACACACACACACACACACACACACACACACACACACACACGATTTAGAAAAATAAAATAATAAGGATTTATGATAGATTCTGGACATTATTAGATCAAGATTTTGGAAGCAGATTCTGGTAACCTTGTGGATATAAATTGAAGGAAGTGGCAAAATTAGTCAGAAAAGCCCATTTAGGACACTACTGTCATAATTTAATAATAGGTTCACAGAGGCCGGAGAGATAGCATGGAGGTAAGGTGTTTGGCTTTCATGCAGAAGGCCAGTGGTTCGAATCCCGGTATCCCATATGGTCCCCTGAGCCTGCCAGGAGTGATTTCTGAGCATAGATCCAGGAGTAACTCCTGAGCACTGCTGGGTGTGACCCCCCAAAAAAATAATAGGTTCATAACATACAGCGATAACTTAGAGATCTATTAAAGGATAAAAGATAAAATATACAAGGCTGCTTTCCTCCAGAAAATGTATGTAGGATTAGATTCTTTAATATTTGAAACAACTCTGTGAAGTAGGTGCCAGAGCGGTGGTGCACGCGATAGGACATTTCCCTAGTACGCGCTAACCTAGGACAAACCTAGATTCAATCCCCTGGTGTCCCATATGGTCTCCCAAGCCAGGGGTGATTTCTGGACGCATAGCCAGAAATAACCCCTGAACGTCAGTCACCAGGTGTGCCCCCCCAAATGAAACAATTCTCTGAAGTAGATATCTATCCTACAAATGAGAAAATAGGAAGAAACAGAGCACTTGCACATAAGACAAAATGTTAACTTTATCTTTTTGTTTGTTTGGGTGCTTGGGGGTCACACCCTATGATGCTTCGGTGTTTCTCCTAACTCTGCACCCAGAAATTAGTCCTGGTAATATTTGAGGGACCATTAAACCCAGCTCAAGTGCGTGGAAGATTACCACCTCACCCCCATACTATTGCTCCAGCAACAAGACCTTAACTTTATATCTCATGTCATTTCCAGTATTGTGGTTTCATGTGTCATATCTCTAAGTGGACAGTAAACACCGAAGCAAACTTCAATTAAAAAAAAAAGCAAAAAATCAAAACATGCATTAAGTTTAAGAGAAAGTCCTAGAGGTCTCTTAAGGGAAAGAGATTATACGGGTTATCTATTATTATCTATACGGGTCATTACTCTGGGAGGGTGGGGATGGGAATCAGTTTCAGGGGCAGGTCTGATTTAGTAACTCTGATTTTAGGGATCCTGTTTGGGAGAAGTGTGAAGAGGAAGAGAAAACAAGTCCAGAATTACAACCCTATCCACTCTTCCGCTGCCATTTCAAGTCACAAAACGAAAGTATTATACATGTCCTTGTGGAGGTGACTACACTCCAGGGCACTATACATAGCTACCTGGGCTCCCCTTTTTGGATTCATCAGGCTGGTAAGAACTTTATTTCCTTCTCTACCCACACATTGTTTATCCCTAGCATCTCAGACTCCATGCCCAGGATTCCCAACTCTGCCACTTCTTACCTGTGGCTCTAGTGCATGCTGTCCCAGGCACAAAAGGAAGGGCTTATGTCAGTTCCTGCTAATGTTCCTGTAGTGCTCATCCCCACTCCCAATTTGCACTGGAGAGAGGTGTCCAGCGGGCGGTTGAAGTTGGAATGGCAGCACCCCACCTCCTGGGCAGCCCAAGAGACTTGCTATCAGCTTCGATACACAGGAGAAGGCCATCAGGACTGGAAGGTACTGTTAAGGATCAAATACCCACAGACCTCACTATGCTGGCTCTTTGAGTTTCACCATGTCTGCTATCAGGAGTGAAGGTGCCCCGTGTCAAGTCTGCACTTGTCTTTCTCAGCTTATCTGATTCAGCTGGCATCTCTCTGTATCACTCTTCCTATCTGACTCGATTAACTCTGCTGACTGCAAATATTCTCTTCTCTTTTATCCTTGGAATATTAGTCTCCTATCTCTCTGACCAATCCTCTCTCTCCTCTACCATGTCCCAAGGACCTCTCCCACAATACCCCTCCCCACTCTGTGGAAGCTCAGTTCTATAAAAAAAATCTTGGGGTTTTTTTTTGGGGGGGGTCATACCTGGTGGCGCTCAGGTGTTACTCCTGGCTCTTCGCTCAGAAGTCACTCCTGGCAGGCACGGAGGACCATAGGGGATGCTGGGATTCGAACCACCATTCATTTGTCCTGGATTGGATGTATGCAAGGCAAACACCCTATCGCTGTGCTATCTCTCCAGCCCCAGACAAAATCTTTAGTTCTGATTACCTCGGCTACTTGTTGTCCCCTTACTATGTTTATCTTTTTTTAAGTCTCTGATGTCTTAATGGAGCCACATCCTAGAACCTTTTCTCTTCTGGTTAAATAAATATGTATAATCTACCTAAGTGAGCACTTCATCTGCATAGTTCTAACAACTATTAATCACCTTAATTTTATCATTTTCAACATCATAGAGAAAGAAATTTATAAACTACAGGCAAATTGTTTATTTTTTTGTTTTGTTTTGTTTTTGTTTTTTTGTTTTGGGGCCACACCCGGCGGTGCTTAGGGGTTACTCCTGGCTGTCTGCTCAGAAATAGCTCCTGGCAGGCACAAGGGACCATATGGGACACCGGAACTCGAACCAACCACCTTTGGTCCTGGATCGGCTGCTTGCAAGGCAAACGCTGCTGTGCTATCTCTCCGGGCCCCAATTTTTTTGTTTTGTTTTGGGGCCACACCCGATAGTGCAGAGGGATTACTCATGTTACTGCATCACCAGGAAAGAAAAATCACTCTTTGGTGGGCGTAGGAGATCATATAGGATGCTGGGGATTGAACCCAGGTCAGCTACATGCAAGGCAAGCATCCTACCTCTGTACTATTGCTACAGCCCAAATTATAAATATGTGTGGAGTCTAAATTTCCTTATTGATGAAATAAGTTTATCTATCCCAAAGAGTCAGAATAAAAAAATATGGGGGGATTTGGGTCACATCCAGTAATACTTAGGGATTACTCCTAGCTCTACACTCAGGAATCACACTCTTGGCAGTGTAGAGCACTAAATGGGATGCCAGGGATGAAATCCAGGTCAACTATGTCCATTGTGCTATCTCTCTAGCCCTAGACTCAAAAAAATTAATACTAAAACATCTGTCCCCCTTTTAAGAAATTTCAGACCCAATATGTGAACTGAATTACCTTCCTCCCTAAACTTATTTCTCTTTTGTTTCAAAATGATGTATATGAGTTTCCTAAAGTACACAAACCTTGAATACACAGTTGATTTGTACATATGTATTTACACATGTAATAATTATCCATGAAAGATACAGAGTATATCTAGCATCTTGGAGTTCCTCATACCCTCTACACCCTCTTCACTAAAGAAAACATTTTGACATTACCAGTAATAATGAACTTACTTTTCCTCTATTTCCCATCGTTAGCAATGGCACCACCACTTACTTAGTTACCCACATCTAAAAGAATCTGATTCTTCTTCCTTTTCTTTGATCTCTTCCCCATATTTATCAACAGGGAGGTACATGTATTGTCAAAACTATCCTCAAAACCTTTCTAGAGCTACCTTACCTCACCTTTTACCATTCAACTTAGCCACTTCGTGTCAAAATACCTTCTTATCCCAACCCAGAGTTCAATGCAGTCTTTAACATTCCCCTGTGCTCATTGCAAGCCTACTGGCAATCATTATTATTACATTAATGACTGTAATTATTTACTCATTTGAACGTCTACCTCATTAGATATACGAGACCACATTTATTTTTTTTCCTGTGCCCATCTCAATGCTTAGCAACTCACATCCAATTCATAAATGTTTGTCAGATGATTAATAAAGTTTCCCTGCTGTCTCCTTCCTGCTGCTTGAAATTTGTCTTTGTAATCCAGCACAATTGTTGCACCTCCACTACACAAACGTAATTTATGGCATATGTCTATGAGATCCTGCCTAGCTAAATGTGTCTGGACGTCTGGTGAGCGCTTGGGGCCGGACCCTCTGTTTCTCCGGGTACTAGGATGTCTTTCAGGTGGACTGTTTGTACTTGTGTGAGGATGACTAGTTCTCCAGGCAGATGAAATCTGTGTGTCACTTATTTATCACTGTGTGTCACTGAGACTGAGAGCCGGGTGTGCCTTGGGCAGGACGAGACTCTGGGTCTGGGTCGGGAGGTTCCATCTCGCAAGCTTAGGCTGGGATGAGTGTTTGGGGAGTCAGGAATGCTCTTTGGAGACATCCGGGAGGATTTGGTCCAACAGGTTCGGGTTTGTTCTCTGCCTAGGTGCTGGAGCCGCCTCTAGGGGCCCAAGGAGAGACGCTGGAGCTGCGTCCCCGCTCCCGCTACCGTTTACAGCTGCGAGCCAGACTCCACGGCCCCACCTACCAAGGCCCCTGGAGCTCCTGGTCCGAGCCAGTGAGGGTGGAGACCGCCTCCGAGATGGGTGAGGGCTCCACCCCGGCCCTCTGGGGCTGCGTGAGTGGGGGGCTCCGGCGCAGTGAGGGCCGGACTCGGGCAATTCTGGTCAGCAGCAGCCTCGGAATTAGGCGACACCTGCCTCCTCGAGATGCCCAGGGCCTAGCCTGGGTGAGGCCTGGGCAGGGCCTGGAAGGCTCGGGTGGGGCCCTGGCTCAGGTCAGTCTTGATCTGACAGTTTCTGTCTTACAGCCTGGATCTTCTTGGTGATTACTTTGCTACTCGTGCTGGGCCTCAGCGTCATCCTGGGCCTGCTGCTACTGCGGTGGCAGTTTCCTGCACACTTCAGGTACTGCCCCGTCAAGTGGAAGACTAGCAGAGGTCCAGGCGAGGAGGCCGCAGAGGGCTAAACAGCCATCCCAGGGTGGCTCTGACACCCTCTCATCGGATTATGGAATGTCCACCGCTGTGGCTTCAAGCCACTTTCTACCCGTCTCCCCTTGAAGTCGTGCCTCCTCCTTACACTATTATATATCTTTTAAGTTGGGCACCCCAAACCTCATAGCCCCACCTCATAGCTCATCTCCATGACAAGGCTGCTATGCACTCATAACCCTACCAGAATCAGGGTGTTTGCCTTGCATGCAGCTGACCTGGGTTTTATTTCTGACACCCCATATGATTCCTGGAGCACTGCCAGGAATAATTCCTGAGTATAGAGCCAGGAGTTAAGCCCTGAGTTTCATTAGGTGTGACCCAAAAGCCAAAACAAAAAAGCAGAACCATTAGAAGAATTGACCTGATCTAGCCTGGTCATGCCACCTCCTAAACTCTGCTCAATATACCCTTTACACACACACACACACACACACACACACACACACACACACACACACACACACACACACACCACCTCTTCTTCCACTCTAGCACCCACAGCCCTCAGGAACCAGGTTTTTTTTGTTTTTTTTTGTTTTGTTTTTTTTTTTTTTTTTTGTGGTTTTTGGGTCACACCCGGCAGTGCTCAGGGGTTATTCCTGGCTCCAGGCTCAGAAATTGCTCCTGGCAGGCACGGGGGACCATATGGGACGCCGGGATTCGAACTGATGACCTCCTGCATGAAAGGCAAACGCCTTACCTCCATGCTATCTCTCCGGCCCCAGGAACCAGTTTTTTAAAAAAGCATACAGGGACGTTCACTTTCTTCCCTAAATCTTATGTATTACTCCCAAGATAGAATTCAGTCTGAAATGACAGGTGGGCAAATTCTTGCCCCTGCCAAAGTTTCCCCTACCCCCCTACCAATAGATGTTTGTTTGTTTGTTTTTCCAACAGATGTTGATTTTTTTTTAATTTTTGGGCCACACCCGGAGTCGCTCAGGGGTTACTCCTGGCTGTCTGTTCAGAAATAGTTCAGAAATAGGGGGAGGAGGGAGGGCAGGGAACCATATGGGACACCGGGATTCTAACCAACCACCTTTGGTCCTGGATCAGCTGCTTGCAAGGCAAACGCCACTGTGCTATCTCTCCAGGCCCCAGATGTTGATTTTGTCCACACACAAAGTCAAACAGTTTTACTTCTCAGGGCTTTGGTACATAAAGTCCTCTCTGCCTGGAATATCCTCCCTGGATGACTAATACCCATTTATCTTTAAATAGCTTTCTTCACCAACTCTGAGGAAACCTTTCCTAACCCCTGCCTACTGGCTGCTCCCTCTGTGCCCTGTACAAACTTCTGGCATAGCAACAGTAGCAGTTTCCCGTGTTCCTTTATATGTCTTCCCTCTTCCTTACTTGGTCATGCTTAAGTCCTCAGCAGAGTACCTGCCAAATAGCAGGCCCCAGAATAACTGTTATTAGTGAAGAACTCAGTTGTGTGAGAAGACTGAAACTGAGGAGAAATGTCACTGGAAGTTAACAGCACACAGGCTAGGATCCATAACATCTGAACCCTTATATGATAATGATTTTTGGTTCTTTTTTTTTTTTTTCTTTTGGTTTTGGGGCCACACCCGGCAGTACTAAGGGGTTACTCCTGGTTGTCTGCTCAGAAATAGTTCCTGGCAGGTACAGGGGACCATATGGGACACCGGGATTCGAATCAACCACCTTTGGTCCTGGAACGGCTGCTTGCAAGGCAAACGCCGCTGTGCTATCTCTCCGGGCCCGATTTTTGGTTCTTAAAGACTCTGCTCAAAGGACCAGAGAGATAGCATGGAAGTAAGGCTTTTGCCTTTCATGCAGAAGATCATTGGTTCGAATCCCGGCATCCCATATGGTCCCCCAGGTCTGCCAGGAGTGATTTCTGAGCATGGAGCCAGGAGTAACCCCTGAGCGCTGCCGGGTATGACCCCCCCCCCCCAAAAAAAAAAAGACTCTGCTCAAAAGTCCCCCTCTCTTGGTGTTCCTAAGCTAGGATCTCTTCTGAACTACCATCTCTCCTTGATCATGTCTTTCTTTGAACATTTAATTCACTCATATGAACAAACAGACTGGGCCAGAGCCTCCACACAAAAGGTCAGAGCCAGTAAAAATGCTAGGGGAGAGGAGGGTGGGTGCCACTGAACCAGCCAGACCCAGTTTCTTTCCCCAGTGGTACCAGCAAGTCAGTCCTCCTCCCCTAGATAGGTATCACTGAGCTACTCAAAGTGACCCCAAAAGACTGTTTTGAAAAGTTCCTCCATGTGGAAATAGGAGTGTAAAAAGATGAAAATTTTATCAATATACCTTAATCCATAATCCACATTTTTTCCGGATAGACCACCCTCCCCAATAACTTAATAATAGGGAGAGATAGTATGGGGAAAGTTGTATGACTTGCATGCATGTAGTTTATCCTGTTTGACACACTACATATTCTGCACTGCAGAAATAGCCCCTGGAGACTGGTGGGTATGCCCCCCCAAAAGTGTCACAGATTCTCTTCATCCATTCTGCCTATGAACAAATCCCTTCCTTCCTTCCTTCCTTCCTTCCTTCCTTCCTTCCTTCCTTCCTTCCTTCCTTCCTTCCTCCTTCCTTCCTTCCTCCCTCCCTCCTTCCTCCTTCCTTCCTTCCTCCCTCCCTCCTTCCTCCTTCCTTCCTTCCTTCCTTCCTCCTTCCTTCCATCCTTCCTTCCTTCCTTCCTCCCTCCCTCCTTCCTCCTTCCTTCTTTCCTTCCTTCCTTCCTTCCTTCTTTCCTTCCTTCCTTCCTTCCTTCTTTCCTTCCTTCCTTCCTTCTTTCCTTCCTTCCTTCCTTCCTTCCTTCCTTCCTTCCTTCCTTCCTTCCTTCCTTCCTTCCTTCCTTCCTTCCTTCCTTCCTTCCTTCCATCCTTCCTTCCTTTCCTCCCTCCCTCCCTCCCTCCCTTTTGGTATTTGAGCCACACCCATCAGTGCTAAGGGAAGGAGAGGGCTACTCCTGGCTCTGTTTTCAAGGTTACTCGAGAGACCATATGATGCTGGGATGCAAATCTGGTCTTCCACTTACAAAATATGCATTTAATCTGCTGAGATATCTCTCCAGCCCCTTGCACATACCTTGAACATCTACTATAAGCCAGACACTCTTCTACATCCTCTAGGTACAGGACTGAGCAAGTAAACTCTCTGCTCTCAAGGAATTGTGAGACAGACAAAAACAAATACATATGATAATGTAATACATAATACATCAACCAAGATGTGGAAAAACAAAGCAGTGGAGAAAGAGAATTGGTACTGTTTTAGACAGGGAGATCAGAAAAGGGCTCTCAGTCAAAATGATAGCTGAGCAGAGAACCAAATGAAGTAAGGGGATAAATTGAGTGTTGCAGGCAGAAAGCAGAAAATGCAAAGGCCCTGAGGCATGAATATTTAAGGAAAAATTGTACCACCTGATGTAGAACCTCAGCTTGGCTGACTTTCTTCCCCTAACCAGGTCACCTTTTCTCCTTTGCTCATCTTTATATTACTGCCCTGTCTATACTCTGACCTCTCCAATACTTACTTTCCCACCTCACTATTTCCTGCCTGCTTTAGCTCAATGCTCTCTTCCTTCTCCTCAGCTCACCCCCTGACTTCGCCCCTTCTGTCTCCTAAGGAGCCTGAGGCATGCCCTGTGGCCTTCACTACCTGACCTGCACCGGGTCCTGGGCCGGTACCTTAGAGACAATGCAGCCCTGAGTGCGGTGAGTAGAATCCCCTGCTCACTACCTACCACCAGCCTGCCTTGAAGCAAACCCTGACTACCTGAAAACCATCTCTGACCCTCCTTCCTACACAATCCAGTCTTTCCCCCATCTGATCTATTCTAATCTAGAGCCCTCTCTCCATCTCTCCTAGCCCAAGGTCATCGTCTCTGATGCTTATGAAGAAGTAGAACCCAGCCTCCTTGAAATTCTACCTAAGTCAGCAGAGAAGACCCCTTTGCCTTTGTGTTCTCAGGCCCAGATGGACTACCGAGGATTGCAGCCATGTCTGGGGGCCGTACCCCTGACTGTGAGCTCATTCACTACTGAGTCAGGGTCCTACTGCACCACACACATTGCCAACCATTCCTATTTACCACTCAGCTGCTGGCAGGTCCCTCACTCCCCATACCCTGGACAGATCTAAACCCTTCCTTAGCTCCCTCTGCGCCTACACACCTCTCCCCAGCACAAACATCACAGACCTCACAGTTAGGTTTTATAGCACTAATCTTTCAGTTCTGCCTGTGACATTCATCCAGGCAAGATTTGTTTTTGAGAGCATTGACCTTCTTTCTCCTGTTTAAAGGCAAACTCCTTGAAAAGAAAGCCCCACTTCTCGTTTGTCCTTCAAATTACTTCAATGTGTCCCTCTGAACTTTGCTAAAGGAACTACTCAGGCAAGTTCACCTCAAACCTCCTAATTACCAGATTCTATTGGATCTTGTTAACAATCAATTGAGATGATTTCTCTGTGACATCTCTCTCAAAACAAATGCGTCTCCTTTAAAGTCCACCATGGATTCCATGATCTTATCTCTGTGGTCTCAACTCCTGCTTGAGTATGAAAGTTAAAAACATCAGAGCTGTTCAACTAGTTATTGGTTTTCCTATTGACCTGGAGCAAATAACTTAATGTCTTTGTGTCCCATTTTTTTTTCTCTATAAAACAAAGATAACAGAAGAAAGAGAGAGTTGTGAAAGGGATGACATGATATAATCTAAGTGAAGCGGGGCCGGAGAGATAGCATGGAGGTAAGGTGTTTGCCTTTCATGCAGGAGGTCATCGGTTCGAATCCCGGCACCCCATATGGTCCCCTGTGCCTGCCAGGAGCAATTTCTGAGCCTGGAGCCAGGAATAACCCCTGAGCACTGCCAGGTGTGACCCAAAAACCAAAAAAAAAAAAAAAAAAAAAAATCTAAGTGAAGCATAGAGCCTAGGTTATTATGTAGGGTTTAATGTATCTAAACTACTTCCATCATTCCTTTCCTAATCTTGTGTTTTAGCAGCTCTTTCACCCCAAGTATAGTTGGGGTATAACTATATACTTATAGTTCCTCAAGTATTCATTCTCAACACAATCTTCATTCCTAATCCTTCTCGTAATTTTTACTATATGCTGAAATTCTTATCTTCAGACCAGCTTCTGTAATACTTGAGATAAATAACTCTAAGTCTCTCTCCTACTACTGTTAAAACACACTGGGTCATTGGTTTGGGTTTTTGTCTTCATGTAGTCAAGATTGAGAGCAGAGAACCAGAGAGGAAATGGCTAAGCAGTAGAAAATTCAAGGAAAGAAAGGGAAGGGAAGTGATGTCCAGGGAAAGGTGGAAAGTCTCCTTCCTAGTTTCTTAGCTAGAAGGATGAGTGAACTCTTTTCCATGAGTTTAAGACATGCAAGTTGGTAAGAAGAGTTTGAGGGGCCCAGAGAGATTGCACAGCGGTGTTTGCCTTGCAAGCAGCCGATCCAGGACCAAAGGTGGTTGGTTCGAATCCCGAATCCCGGTGTCCCATATGGTCCCCCGTGCCTGCCAGGAGGTATTTCTGAGCAGACAGCCAGGAGTAACCCCTGAGCACTGCTGGGTGTGGCCCAAAAACCAAAAAAAAAAAAAAAAAGAAGAGTTTGAGAAGGAGTTTGAAAGTATTGTCTGCATATCCGGGTTGCATATGCATTCCACACTGGGGAATTCTCATTTTAAGTTCACCTGCCTTTTCCCTTTCAGCGTTCCCTTTATCACTGTTAGATTGTGAGCTCCTGGAGGGCAAGGGCCATGATTGATCTGTCTTTCCCCAGTCCCATCCCAGCACCTTCAATAGTGCTTGGTGCATGGTAGTGAGCCTTCAATAAATGTTTTCTAAATAAATGAAATCTTCTAAACTATGACATCTCTCCTCAAATCAAAATTCCTTGTCCTTCAAGCCATTTATAGCATAGTTAAATGGGCTTAGGCTATTCTGGTCACATATATATTTCCCTGACATATACAAATTCACAAACAGATTTTATTTATTTATTTATTTATACTCCAAATGTACTCACTGTATCATGGGTGGCCTTGACAGAAACAGATGACATGTTCAAACTGGGTATCCTGATAGAAGTTGAATCATGGGCCCGGAGAGATAGCACAGCGGCATTTGCCTTGCAAGCAGCCAATCCAGGACCAAAGGTGGTTGGTTCGAATCCTGGTGTCCCATATGGTCCCCCATGCCTGCCAGGAGCTATTTCTGAGCAGACAGCCAGGAGTGACCCCTGAGCACCGCCGGGTGTGACCAAAAAAAAAAAGAAAGAAAGAAAGAAAGAAAGAAAGAAAGAAAGAAAGAAAGAAAGAAAGAAAGAAAGAAAGAAAGAAAGAAAGAAAGAAAGAAAGAAAGAAAAAGAAGTTGAATCATGTGTGTGTAGTGGGGAGCCAGGTGTTGAGACACACTCAGAGGTGTTCAGGGCTTATCCCTAGCTCTGTGCTCAGAGATTACTCCTAATCGAACTCAAGGGACCATACGTGATGCTCTGGGTGTTTTGGATTAACCAGTTTCCATTCTAGTCAGGGTATGCTTGCTACTCATTGGACATAAGTATCTTTGGATTGGTCTCTTACCCTACCTGTTCTCCAACCCCAGGGTGTGGTCTTGCCCTTCCCAATAAAGACCTTGGGCCTCAGGAGAAAAAAAAACCTTGAGGTTTTGGTTTTTCATGACTGAATTTTCTGCTTGCTGATCTTAGTGCTAGGAGCAGAAGGCTTATGGTTCCTGAACCTGTTTTTTCTCCTTAACTAAATGTGGATTATTTCCTGTGTTGGTGTTTGCTTCCAGATCCAATTCTAGACTTCCACTACAGGGATGGAACCTGGGTAAGCTACATGTAAACAAGTATACTACCTGCTATACTATTGCTCTGGCCCCTCTTTCCCCCTTTTCAAGTATTTTCCTATTAGACCTAGTGTTATGTTACTAGGCTTGTAAAAGCAACCCCTATCCCTACCTTCATAGTCATATGGTATTTTCTTAGAGTCTGTGTCCAACTTCCTTATTTAATTTGGTGTGTGTGTGTGTGTGTGTGTGTGTGAGAGAGAGAGAGAGAGAGAGAGAGAGAGAGAGAGAGAGAGAGAGAGAGAGAGAGAGAGAACACTTAGGCCGCACCTGGCAGTACTCAGATTCATATCTGGTATGATGCCTGAGGTACCTTATGCAGTCCCAAAGACAATACTCAGGTTGAACTCATGCAAGGCCAGCATGCTATGATGTTCTATATCTTTGGTCCAAGTTCTCTTATTTTATATATTCACCAACTACAGAGCACTAGGGCTCACCCTAGAGACCTCAACTTATATCTGCCACAAACTTATTCCCAATATGGTCAAACTCTCAAGTCCCTGGGTTTAATAAATTAATGTATGAATCAGGAGAAGCACAATTAAACCCATTATATCCTCCCATAGGTGGGACCTAAACAGAAGCTAGCAAAGCCAGTTATGATTGTGCCCTTATAAAAAGAATAATGAATCTTGAAAAGAAAAAGAATAGGGGCACAGTGGTAGGGTGTATTCTTTGCAAACCCAGGTGGTCAACCCAGATTAAACCCCGGCATCCATATGGTCCCCCAAGCCTGCCAGGGGTGACTTCTGAGTGTAGAGAGCCAGGAGTAATCTTTGAGTGCCGCAGAGTGTGGCCCAGAAACCAAAGAAGAGAAAAAAAAGAATAATAAAAATAAATAAACTCAAAATCTGATCTCTTTCTCTTGTCATATTTTCCTCATCAGCATTAAAAGAATTGGGGCCAAGATACAGGAAAGGAGTTAAGATGATTGCCTTGCATGTGGTTGGACCTGATTTGATTTACAGGCACACCTGGTTCCCAGAGCACAAAGCCTAGCCAGCCCTCTAGCACCCCTGGGTGTGCACCCACTCACATGATAACAGGATGCAAGGCACTCAGTAAAAATATTCAGTGTTGGGGCCAGAATGATAGCAGAGTGGTAGGGCGTTTGCCTTGCATGTGGCTAACCCAGGACGAACCTCGGTTCGATCCCCGGTGTCCCATATGGTCCCCCAAGCAAGGAGCAATTTCTGAGCGCATAGCCAGGAATAACCCTGAGCGTCACCAGGTGTGGCCCAAAAACAAAAACAAAAAAAATCAGTGTTCAGTTATTTTTATTATAATTACAAATGGGCTCTTTGCCCACATCAATAGCATCATATGTATTAATATTTATTTTTACATACAGGTGCTATATATGTGTATATTTGACTTGGGGCACACCAGGCAGTGCTCAGGGGTTACTCCTGGCTCTGCACTCAAAAATTACTCCTGGCATGTCTAAGGGACTATATGACCCAGGTCAGCCATATGCAAGGCAAATGCCCTACCTGCTGTGCTAATGTTCTGGCCCCAATACCATATTTATTTTAATCCTTCCATCCCCTTTACTAGTTTTTTCAGTCTAGTGCCAGTTCGTACCCACTCCCAAAGAGCTCCTCTGTCCCTAACATCTGTCTCTAAGGCCTGGCTTTCATTTCTCCACTCTGATAAGTGTTCATAGACTGGAAATGCTCACTATACTTTCTCTCCATGCCTTCTCTATCAACTGGCCCTTGCCTAGATCCTTTCATCTCCTCTCACTCTCTGGCCATTGTCCTCAGGAGTTCCTGCAGGTCTTTGGGGCTAGCATTTCCTCAGGTATCCCTGCCTGTACCTTTCTTATCCCCATGTCTGTTACCTGTCAAGTAGCCTTTCTCCATGTTCTCCCCACCTTTCTGTAGCCACTCCAATTCTGCCTCCTCCACTGATACTTTTCTAGAGGTCAAATCCCACTTTTCTGTCCTCACTCTGTCTAATCTTTTGTTCTCAGATTAGATACCTCCCACACTACAAAATCTTGTCAATACAATCTCTATTGGCATGTTTCCTCTTTTTTTTATTTTTATTTTTGGTTTTTGGGCCACACCTGGCAGCTCTCAGGGGTGACTCCTGGCTCTGCACTCAGAAATTGTTCCTGGAAGGCCCTGGGGACCATAGGGAATGGTAGAGATCAAACCCTATTCGTCCAGGGTCTGCCGCGTGCAAGCAAACACCTTACCGCTGTGCTATCATCACTCCTGTCCCATGTTTCCTCTTTTGATTTCAAAATTCACAAACTATCTTATTTACCCTCTCCTTTTCCTCTACAGCTATTACTCCAGAACACACAAGACAGGCAGGCTTTGTTTGACCCTCCCTGGCACAGAAACTAATTTTGCAATTTCTAGTTGATAAAGGATAAACTTTAGCTTAACATTGAATGCCCAGACATCTTGACCAAGTTTTTTCATTTTCTTTTCTTTTTTTTGTTTTTTTGGGCCACACCCAGTGATGCTCAGGGGTTACTCCTGGCTATGCGCTCAGAAATTGTTCCTAGCTCGGGGGACCATATGGGACTAGTCATTGAACCCAGGTTTGTCCTTCGTCAGCCGTGTGCAAGACAAACACCCTACCGCTGTGCTATCGCTCAGGTCCCCAATTCCTTATTTTCTAAGGTAATTGGAAATATAGAATATGAATGCTTAAGGTCAAGAATAACACCATGGGGCCGAAGAGATAGCATGGAGGTAAGGCGTTTGCCTTTCATGCAGGTCATTGGTTCGAATCCCAGCATCCCATATGGTCCCCAGAGTCTGCCAGGAGTGATTTCTGAGCATAGAGCCAGGAGCAACCCCTGAGCGCTGCCGGGTGTGACCCCCTCCCAAAAAAAAGAATAACACCATGGTTTGGGTTTTCCTCTGTCATCACCAGGGTTCATTTTAAGCCAATGGTGGTGAACTTGCCTTTTCAGCCTCTTTCTGAGACTTGTATAGCACAAGGTTAGGAGTTGTAGGGATTAGTCATGGTTTGGCTCACCGTTTATTATTATTGGCATTGGGTAAGTTTCTCACCCAGACTCGATCTTTCTAATGCAGTTCCTTTTTCTGTAATTAAAAAAAGGGCCAGGGGCCGGGCGGTGGCGCTAAAGGTAAGGTGCCTGCCTTGCCTGCGCTAGCCTTGGACGGACCTCGGTTCGATCCCCCGGTGTCCCATATGGTCCCCTAAGCCAGGAGCAACTTCTGAGCACATAGCCAGGAGTAACCCCTGAGCGTTACCGGGTGTGGCCCAAAAACAAACAAACAAACAAACAAACAAAAAAAAAAAAAAAAAAAAAAAAAAAAAAAAGGGCCTTTATATATATATATATTAAAAAAAAAAGGGAGAAGGGGTTGTATGGCATTTTTGTTTGTTTGCTAGCATGTCTTTTTGTTTTTGTTTGTTTTTAACAGATAAAAATACTGCATCAGAAAAATCCAGTCTGGGTGAGAAACTTGCCCAATCCAATAAAGGAGTTGAACTAATATAATCTGTTTAAGTAGTAGTTAGCAGATAGCCTATAAATTTTACTCATTTTTATTATTGCTGCCTCACCTCTAAGCTATTAACATAATTTATTCAAGTCATTATTAAATCACTGAACTGAAGGGGAGTAAATCTTATGTTCCCACTCACCTTTGTGACCTTGGTAAAATTCATTCTCCCGGATCCTGTAATGCAGGTATGTGATCAAAATAAGACCAGACTTAGCGGAATCTCTAAGGTTTGACTACCCCTTCCCTTGCTCCGCCTCCCCATACCCAGTGTAAAGCATTGGAGAGTCCAGCTTTAACTTCCAGTTAAGGAAAGTCTGTCTCAAAACCCTTTTCCTTAGTTTTTATTTTGTTAGTAGGCACACCCAGTTGTGTTTGGGATTTACTTCTTGGTTGTTTATGCAGTGTCAGGGTGCCAGGGATCAGACCTAATAGACATGCACAAATCCTTATTACCCGCCCCCCCATTCTTTCTTTTTTATTTACCTATTTATTTTGGTTTTTGGGCCACACCCAGCTGCACTCAGGGGTAACTCCTGGCTCTGTGTTCAGAAATCACTCCTGGTAGGCTCAAAGGACCATATGGGATGCCTGGAATCGAACCCAGGTCCGTCCTAGGTGGGCCTCGTGCAAGGTAAACACCTTATTGCTATGTTCTAACTCCACCAATCCCCTCTCCCCAATTCTTTCTTGACCTTAAGGAATTCGCTCCTCTCTTTCAGCCATATCCTCCCTGTTTGTAAATCTTTTTGTTTGTTTGCTTGTAAATAGTCTAACATATAAAAAAAGAAAGAAAACATGCGGGATTTAGCTTAGGCTCCTACTGGCACTTAAGCAAACAGTATCGTAGGCAAAAGCGCTCCCAAACTTTTCAACTCCATCCCACTGTGCCTCTACTGCATGCCTACCACGCACTTTCTGTCTTATTTTATTTTTAAATACTGTTATTAGAACAGCTCAGGGGGCTTTAGGTCATTCCATCGAGTTGTGCATTTTAAGTTTCATTAAAGAAATAAAAAAGAACCCAAACTCAGGGGGGATGGAGAGATAGCACAGCGGTAAGGCATTTGCCTTTCACGTGGCATACTCAGGATGGACCTGGGTTCGATTTCCGGCATCCCATTTGATCCCCCGAGCCTGCCAGGAATGATTTCTGATCGCAGAGTCAGGAGTAACCCCTGAGCGCAGCCGGGTGTGGCCCAAAAAACAAAAACAAAAACAAAACAAAAAAATCCAAACTCAAGACTTCAAGATAAGACAGGTTGGTGTGGGGGAGCAGAAGAATTGGAAGTGACTAGGGAATGCAGGCTCCTCCCCGAGAGACTCCCAACCCCACCCTTCTCACTTTTTAAATTAATTAGTTAATTAAATTTTTTTTTTACAAAGAATTGTTAATATTTTACATCTCAAACTCCTTTCATTTATAACTTTTTTTTTTGGCTTTGCATTATATTTATCTATTTGGGTTTATGGGCCACACCCGTTGATGCTCAGGAGTTCCTCCTGGCTCTAGGCTTAGAAATCGCCCTGCCGGGATTCGAACCACTGTCTTCTGCATGCAAGGCCACGCCCTACCTCCATGCTATCTCTGCTTATTTAATTATTGGTTTGGGGGCCACACCCGGTGACACTCAGGGGTTCCCCCTGGCTATGCGCTCAGAGACCGCTCCTGGCTTGGGGCACGGGGAAAGCATCATGGACATCAGGGGGAATCGAACCTCTGACCCTCCTAGCCTAAGCGCGCGCCAGGCAGAAGACACCTTACTGCTCGGCGCCACCGCCCCGGCCCCTCCCCCTCCCGCTTCCAAGCCCTCGCGGACGGGACCTTCCTTGAGCCCAGATTCCCATCCTTCATGAAATCGCGCTTCGGGCTAAAGTCGCGCGAGATTTGCGCCGGGGTCCCGGAAGTCCCGCCCCCGGGGGTGCTGTGGGCCAATGGGAAAAGGCGACGGTTGCGACGGTTGGATTTTGAAGGAGCCAATGAGAGCTCGGAGCGCAGAGTTCAAGCCGCGTCGCTAGGCATCGGCCGGGGCGGCGTGGAATTGGAACTTGCTGCTCGCAAGTCGCGTCCCAGGCGACACTGCACGGTGCTTTCGGTGCTTTCGGTGCTTTCTCCCTCCAGCCCCCCGCCCCCCATGGCCCAGTTCGTGTTCGAGAGCGACCTGCACTCGCTGCTGCAGCTGGACACCCCCATCCCCAATGCACCCCCGGCGCGCTGGCAGCGCAAGGCCAAGGAGGCCGGCGGGCCGGGCCCGTCGCCCATGCGAGCCGCCAACCGCTCCCACAGCGCCGGCAGGACCCCGGGCCGGACGCCCGGCAAGTCGGGCAAGGGGAGCGCCAAGGGCCCCCCCCACGCCCAGCAAGCCCGGCGGCGACCGCTACATCCCCCTCCGCAGCGCCTCCCAGATGGAGGTGGCCAGCTTCCTCCTGAGCAAGGAGAACCAGCAGGAGAACGACGAGACGCCCACCAGGAAGGTAAGGCTGGGCCGGAGAGAGTCGTGGAGGGAGGTAGGAGGGCGCTGGCCTGGCATGCACAAGGACCACAAGGTGGTTCGAATCCCATCTGGCATCCCGTGCGGTCGCCCCTGAGTGCTGGAGGGTGTGACCCCAAAAAACAAATCCAGGAAGGTAAGGTCTGCACCCCCTCAGAGTGACTTTGAGGGCTCGGGGCGGCCCACGATCTTGCACTCAATGGTGAATGCCTACCGGTTGTGTCCCTCTCTTCTCCCTCCCCCGACTCTCCCCCGCATTTTGCAGGAGCATCAGAAGGCCTGGGCTCTGAACCTGAACGGTTTTGATGTGGAGGAAGCCAAGATCCTCCGACTGAGTGGAAAACCACAGAATGCCCCAGAGGGTAAGAACTGGGAGTGCTGGGTGGGGCTCTTAGAATCCCATCCCTGGCACAGAGGAGAGGAGAAGAGAGGAAGGGATGGCCTTCTTAGGTGGCTCTCCAGCTGGAGACTTGTCATCTCATGGTATTGGTTGTCCCAGGTTACCAGAACAGATTGAAAGTCCTCTACAGTCAGAAGAACACCCCAGGCTCCAGCCGCAAGACCTGCCGTTACATCCCCTCCCTGCCAGACCGAATCCTGGATGCCCCAGAGATACGGAATGATTACTGTAAGCACAGTCCTCAGGCCCAGAGGGTATGAAGAAAGGGCCCAAAACAATCAGAAAGCTCATAGATGTTCTTCTGCTCTTCCCTTTCACTACCCGTCTGGCAGACTTAAATCTTTTGGACTGGAGTTCTGGGAACATACTGGCTGTGGCCCTGGACAATAGCGTATACTTGTGGAATGCGGGCTCTGGTGATATCCTGCAGCTGCTGCAAATGGAACAACCTGGGGACTATATATCTTCTGTGGCTTGGATCAAAGAGGGCAACTACCTTGCCGTGGGCACTAGCAATGCTGAGGTGCAGGTGAGGCATGTCCTTGTGCTACAGCTTTGCTGTCTCCTAGGTCCAGTGGGCTTGCCACAGAGGAAGTGGCTAATGTCACTTACCAGTCTTTGACCCTCTTCTCACCCTCCTCCTAGCTATGGGATGTGCAACAGCAGAAACGGCTTCGAAACATGACCAGTCACTCTGCCCGAGTGGGCGCCCTGTGTTGGAATAGCTATATTCTGTCCAGGTGAGTGGTTTGGTTAAGCTAGGGCTAAATAAGCCTTGCGATATTTTGCCTCTTTCCTCATTACAGCTTGGCTACTACTTGGCATGACCTATAAACTAAATTCCTCCTTTCTCCAGTGGTGCCCGCTCTGGTCATATCCATCATCATGATGTTCGTGTAGCAGATCACCATGTGGCTACACTGAGTGGCCATAGCCAGGAAGTGTGTGGGCTGCGCTGGGCCCCAGATGGACGACATTTGGCCAGTGGTGGCAATGATAACTTGGTCAATGTGTGGCCTAGTACTTCTGGAGAAGGTGGCTGGGTGCCCCTGCAGACATTTACACAGCACCAAGGGGCTGTCAAGGTAGGATGGGCTGGGTGTCTACAGATACGTGCTGAGAGGGGTTGTAGTGGGATTGGGTCCATCTGTATTCCTGTAGCTCCTGCTCTAGCTCTAGTACCTGCTGACATCTTTGTTCACCTAGGCTGTAGCTTGGTGTCCCTGGCAACCTAGTATCTTGGCAACTGGAGGAGGCACTAGTGATCGACACATTCGCATCTGGAACGTCTGTTCAGGGGCCTGTTTGAGTGCTGTGGATGCCCACTCCCAGGTAGACTAGCCTGTTTAACCACTTGTGCCCTTGTGCTTCTTATCTAATAACTTGCTAATAAGTTCTAAACTTTTTTTCTTTTGGTTTTTGGGTCACACCCAGCAGCACTGGCTCCACACTCAGAAATTGCTCCTGGCAGGCTCGGGGAACCATATGGGATGCCAGGATTCGAACCAATGACCTTACCTCCATGCTATCTCTCCAGCCCCTAGTTCTAAACTTCTAACCCAGTGTTCACACATGATTCTAGACCCAAGAGTGCTTTATCTCCAATCCTGTGTCATTTAGATGACAAAACCAATAGGATTCACTATTTGTCGCTTTGTTTTGCTTCCCTAAAATGTTGGAAAGCAGGTTGAGCCTCTGAAGAAATCTGCAAAATCTTATCCTTCTTAACCTCTGCCTGCCCACTGGGGATTCCATTGCATTGTTCTCCCAACTTTCTTGTTGAAATGCCATCTGCACAACTGTTTTGGTTTGTTTATTACTTTAAAACCCTGCTTATCACAGCATGAATCCAAACTCACCAGATGGTATTTGAGGTCTCTGGTAAAGGGTCTTGATAGATCCATTGCAGTTACCTCTCCATTCATTCCCCACATGCAACCTTGATTCTTAACTTGGGTTATAGAGCTAGAGTTCAAATTTTGATCATTGTATGTTAACTTGCATGTGACCCAGGACAACTTGCTGAACTTTTTGCTTGATTCCTCGTCTGTAAAATCGAATAGATCAACTCTATTCGTAAGGTTCTCATAAGGACCATGATAATTTTTGTCTGTGGCATCTGATAGAACACAACTTTGTTCTGATTTTAGTAGCAGTGGCTATCATTCTCTGGCCAATCTCTCCACAGGTGTGCTCCATCCTCTGGTCTCCCCACTACAAGGAACTCATCTCAGGCCATGGTTTTGCCCAAAACCAGCTGGTTATCTGGAAGTACCCAACTATGGCCAGGGTCACTGAGCTCAAAGGTAAAGTACTAAATAAAAGCCAGGCACAAAAGGCCACATGATAAATGGCTTTTTTGGGGGGGGCGGGGGAATGGCTTTGTTTTGCCTCCAGAAGAGGTAAGCAGAGACATAATCTTACCACTGTACCATTCTCACCTTTTCTGTCATGTCCCAGGTCATACAGCCCGGGTACTTAACCTCACCATGAGCCCTGATGGGGTCACCGTAGCATCAGCAGCAGCAGATGAGACCTTGCGGCTCTGGCGTTGCTTTGAGTTGGATCCTGCCCGCCGGCGGGAGCGGGAAAAGGCCAGTGCAACCAAAAGCAGCCTCATCCACCAGGGCATCCGTTGAAACAACCTGTTTCATTGTTGTTTGTTTTTTTATTTTTCTAATAAAGTTTCCTCTTCCTCTCTTCTGCATGCTCTTGGTTTTAGACATCCTCAAATTCCCCTACTGAGATCAGAACCACGAAGGTCGACGGCAGCCCTGCCTCTGACCTGCCTGGCAGGCACGCTCCCATTTTCTCCATTCACACATGGACACAAGCCTCAGTGATTTCCTCTGTCACATTTAATGAAGACAAAGAGTGAGCAGCCTCCAATGGCTGCATTCCCAGGCCCCCAGCCACCCTGACCTTTGGCCAAGAAGCTCCTGCTTCAGCGTGGGGTGGTAAGGAAGGAGCCTGAGTCCACAGTGACAGATTATTGCTGACCTCTTCAGTGTGAGGAAAAAGGCCACGAGGCCCTGATGGGGGCCAGCCCTGAGTGCTCCTCTCCCAAGTTTAAGGCAGGGAGAGGAGATTAAGTGTCCAGCCCTTGCAGCTCTCCACTCAGTGGCAGAAGGCATTGAGGCCACGTCCCTGGGGCTGACCATGAGAAGTAGGCGAGGAACGGAAGTGGTCCCTGTGTGCCAGCTGTGGGGAGGGGAGAGCCTGTCCCCTGCTCAGTCCTGACCTGATCACAGGTGTAGGTGGGGAGGACACTGACGGATGCTGCCCAAGGTGCAGTCCTGAGGCACTTAGGTGGGCACCAGGCTGAGCCATATTATTCAGTTGGCCTTGACCTTGGCAGTACCTGGAGCTCCATTTTGCTGCAATGCACGGGGCAGCCGTTTGCCTTTGGTGTAGGAGTGATACCAGAAATTGGAGAAGAGCACAAAGAAGATCGTGCCGTACATCCAGATGAGGTGGATGATGACAGGGTACTGGTAGCTACAACTGGGCATGAAGTAGTATTGGGTGATGTGCAGCGAAACCAGAACAAACTGGATCTGGAAGAGAAAAGCAGGGTCAATAAGGAGAGTAAGGCTACCCAGGGGTAAAGAGGGAAACTGAAGGTTGAGCAGGGGGAGAAGGGGTCAGATGTGAGGTCAGTTGGACAAAGGTAGAAACCACAGTAGGAATATTGGGAGGTTATAAGCCGGGCCCAGGACCCTCACCAGCTGAATGGCTGTCATGTGCTTTTTCCACCAAAGGTAGGGCTGAGCCACAGGGCCAAGGGCAGACAGTCCATAGTACAGGTACATGATGACATGCACAGAGGAGTTGATCATAGCATGGAAAGAGCCCATTCCTCCTACAAGTGGACAAAGAACATTAGGAGTCAAGCCTCATCCAAAGTAACACATCCTCTTTCCCTCAGTGGCTTTTACCACTCACCTGGGGCAATTTTGATTCCCCACCACCAGCTCCAGGGAAGCACTGAGTGGTGGAAAACATGGAGAAAGGTCACCTGGCCATCTTTTTTCCGGAGAATAAAGATCACCTAAGAGAAAAGTTGGAAAATAATGCTCAGAGCTAGATAATCCACTGCTTTCTCCCTCTCCCCCAATACATATATGTCAGAACTACTCACTGTGTCCATCAATTCAATGAACTTGGAGAAAAGGAAGAGCCAGGCTACTCGAACCATCTGTAAGAAGCCAGAACAGCCTTAGAACCCCCCTGCACTATACCAAAAAAAGGGTCATAAACATGAATCACACTCAAGCTGCTCCTCTACCTAGTTCAGACCTCAACCCCCTCCTTACCCTCAGTGCCTCGGGGTTGTTGGAGTAGTCCACAGGGTCACAGCGCCACGTATAGGTAGTCAGCCAGCCAGAATTCAAGAACTAGGAAGGGGTGTGAATGAGTTCTTCAGAGTTCCCTTCCCATCCCATTCCCCCAATCTCACTTCAATTCCTCCCATTCTTTATTTTTGAGCCACACCTGGCAATACTCAGGGCTTGCTCCTGGCTTTTACACTTAAGAATTACTCCTGACAGTGCTTGGGGTAAGATATGGGATGCCAAGGCTCAAACTTGACTCAGCCATATGGAAGGCAAGCACCGTACCTGTTGTACTATCCTGGCCCCTCCCTCCCTCCCATCTTTAGCCAAGAAATGGATATGTAAACTTTCTGATAAAGAGGTGTCACGCTTTGGCCCTAGGCCTACCCCTTATTCTGCCAAGGCACTGAAGCACCCAAGGGCCCACCTCATAGACAATGTATAGGGAGAGCGCCACCAAGGAGAAGTTGTAGACAATCATGAAACCACGAAGCTGGAAGGGCTTCCGATTGGCCATAATTCGTGGTCCAAGCGAGAGAACAAAATACACGTAGGTCAGGAGGATGGACGTCATTAGCAAGGGAGATCCCATCAGAGGATAGCCCTGGATCCGGGGATCTGTGAATAAAGGTCAAAGGAGACAGGAAGAAGCAAGCCAGGTCAGAAGGGTCATGTAATTCATAGGATTCTCTGGGTCGGGCAGACAGATCTCAGGGCTGCAGCACACGCCTGGATCTGAAGGCCCCATTTTCCACTCCCGGTTCCACAAGATCCTCTATCACCCAAGGGTGGCTCAGGCACCCATGAACACTGTTTCTCCACACACACACACACCAAACAAAAAGTCTACTGTGGCTCTCCAAACGGAGACAACCCTGAGTCCAGGGAACCCAGGGCTGGGGGGTAGACAGCATCTTACCTGCATGCTTCATCATCTCCTGGTACAAATTCATGACAGCCTCCATCCTGGCTAAGGGCTCTAAGGAGATTAGAAGGTGGGTGTCACACAGTGCTCTCTATGCTCCCACCATTCAACAATCCACAAACAGGACACAGCTACACAGTCAGTGCCCTAAACAAGCTGGTAAGAGGAAGGAATCTCTCGGGGACCAGGGAAGGGAGAAGGTGTGTGTGCACACATCCTGCCCTCCTATCCACACCTTTCCTGAGTCTGCTCCTCCCTCTGCAGAGCCAGTCCCTTCCGGACCGCTCTACCCTCTTCCTCTAGAGAATTCTGGTTCTAGTCTCCTTCCAGCAGGGCTGAGACCTGGAGCTTATTCTAGGAGCTACCTCTCCCTTTTTCTCCTAGGCTTGCATCTCTCATCTCTCCTGTCCTCACTTGTGGGGAATGCTCATCTCCTACCCCCTGCCAGGCCAGGGTTTTCCCTTCTGATCCCTCCAGGCCCTTCTGGAACTCCAGCCACCTGGATCCCTTCCCAGGCTCTCACCTCCAGGCTCTGGCAGCCTCCACTCGACCTTCCTCTCCCGGAGCCTGGCTCTTTGAGACTCGGGCCCTGGCGGCTCCACCTGTCTGACTAGCTCTGGCAGCAGCCCCGCCCTCCATCCGCCCCCACTGCCCAGCGCATGGGGTGGAGGGTGGGTCCAGGCCACAGGTCAATGCCTGGAGGAGCAGGACCCACCAGGATTGAGAAAGCCAAACTCAGCAGCCACCCATCCCGGACCAGCCACAGCTCAGGCACTAGTTTCAGCACCAACAACTTCCTGGGGATCTGGCCCTGGTCGAACTTGTGACCCAAGAAAACTGCTGAGAACCCACAAAGTGGTGTGTCCCCTAAACAATGCCTGCCCCCCCTCCCACAGAGGCAAGTGTACCCTACTTGAAAATGGGCATGATTTCCCATTCCTTCCTGCCCCAGAGGCATGTGAGGAGGTGGGGAAGTGGGGGAGGCCTCAGGAATCTCTCCTCCCCAAGGGAGGGGTACTAATGAGCCACAGTCTGGAGGAATGTCGGGGGAGGGCTCACAGCAGAGGGGAACCTGGGGCTGGGCTGGTTCCAGAGGGACAAGGATGCCTCCAGCAGCCAACATACACACAAGGGACCACGCCTCCAGATGTACCGTCAAGGGTACTATCCACCTCTGTGTCAGCCCACAGTTTCCTAGTCTCACAACTGCCCACACCCTGTGGCCAAATCCTCCCCCAACACCACACATACTCAGCATACCCTCCGGCCAACCCCACGGCAGTCACCAATGGCCAGCATCCAGGTACACGGAGCTCACTACTGCCAGCCCGCAAACCTGCGTGAACTTTGACACGCATAGTTTTCTAAGATCTAGACCTGCCCTTAGCTACACACAGTCATGCCAACACGCCCCAAACACTCACACACCATCTGGCTGATGCTGTGTTCCCATGTGCAAACTCTTCAGCACATGGGGGTCGGCTCACACACACACACACACACGTGCGAATCTTAAGCCAGTGTGTCCTCGACCCCACCCACACCTTGCAGACCCACAAACCCGGTTCCTGGGGGGGGGGGCACCAACCACTAGCTTCCTTCCTTCCTTCATTCATTCCCAGCCAGGTCCTCGTTAGTTGTGCCAGGCAGGCTGCTGTCAGCTGCGGTAGGTAAGTGTGTGTTGCAGGGGCCCTTGGCAAGTACAGATCTGCACACATCATCCTTCCTGACCCTGCGGAGCATGTCAGCTACTCTTCCCGCTCTTAAACACCACGGGCCCAGGAGAACATGAGAACACACACACACACACACACACACACACACACACACACACAGCAGTATTGGGGGGTGAGTGTGTGGACTCATGAGTCTGGAGAGGACCTGTCCCCAAGTTGGGGAGGAATCTGGGTGTGGTCCTATCCCAGCAGGGAAACTCAGCCCGTTCCTTCCAATCTTCCTTTCTACCTTCCTTCCTTCCTTCTTTCCTTTAAGATGGATGGAAGGCAGGAAGGGCGAGGAGACAGGGCCAAAACAGGGGGAGAAGCGGGGGCAGAGGGAGGCGGGTGGGCGAGGGAGGAAGAGGCGGAGGAGGCAGCAGAGCACGCCCAGGGAGGCCCGGCGCGGAGCGGAGCGGGAGCGAGCGGGGGGCCCAGGGTGGGAAGAGGCGGCCGGGGAGGCCGGGCCGGGCGTGCTGGGACCTCCCACCCACTCTCCCCGGGCGCAGCCTCGCCCACAACAGCCAGGGCAGGGCCGGGCCGGGGCTGGGCCGAGCCCGGGGCGGGGGGCCGGGCACGTGGCGGGATCGGAGCCCGCGGCGGGGCCAACTCACCGGCGGGGGCCCGGCGGCCGGTGGCGGCGGGCTGGGAGGGCGGCGGGCCGGCGAGAGAGGCCGCGGAGTCGGTCCCCGGGGCCAGGCTCCTGCCACTTACTTCCTCATCTGCCGGCTGGGCCGACTTTCTGTCACCAGAGGGGGAGGGGGCGTGCCGGCCTGGGGGGCGCCTGCTGATTGGGTCGCCCCGGCTCGGCGCGGCTCGGCGGGGCCGGAGGGAGGGGCGGGCCACCCGGCAAGCCCGCCCAGCCCCGGCTCCCCACCCGGCCTCGCCTCGCCGCGCCTCGCCCCGCTGCGGCCGCCGCCGCCTGGGCCCGGCCCGCCGGAGTGGGTCTGGTCGCTCCCTGACGGCCGCTGACCCCCCTCACCCACACCCACACCCCACCCACCCCCAAGGTCTCTTTCTGGGCCTTCCTTTGGGTTGAGAGCGGGGGGAGGCCCCCCACATGGTCGCTGACCCTCCTCCCCTGGCCAGTGGCCCGGCCTAGCTCAGGGCCCTGGGTGGGGGAGCGTGATGGGGCTCCACCCTTCCCTCTGGTGCTCTAGTGTCCTTACTAGAGGGCACGAGGGATCGTGTGTGTGTGTGTGTGTGTGTGTGTGTGTGTAGGGAGCACGATGGGGTGCACCTGTAGATGAGCCCAGAGGGATCCTCTGTGTGTGTGTGTGTGTGTGTGTGTGTGTGTGTGTGTGTGTGTGTGTTGTGTGAAGGGCACGATGGGGTGCACCTGTAGACGTGCCCAGAGAGCACTGTCTGCAATGGAAGTGCACAAACAGAAATGACCATGGGAGCCTCTGTGTGTCTGAGTGTGTGCGCAGGCTTCGGGGCGTCCGAGGTGGGCTAGCCCCAGGAAGCACTGTGGGGTGCACCTGTAGATGAGCCCAGAGCACTGTGTGCAATGAAGGTGAACAAACAGAAATGACCTGAAACTGGAGGTTAAAACCACCGCTGGCTACCCTGGCCTGCAAGGTTGTGCAAAGGAAAAGGAGGAAAGCAGGAAAGCTGAGCTGGGCATGCTGGGCTGTGACTGAATGCTGTCGTTTCTCAAAGCACAAGAGGGAAACCTGATTTTATTCTGGAAGCTGGAGTGAAAGTTCGATGTGGCTACGTACAAGTCAGGCAGGTACCATCAAAGAGTCATGGACTATTTACTCTCCACCTACCAGATGGACCAGAAGATTAGTAAGTACTGGCCACACGTGGTGGGGAGCCTTGTTAGGTGCTTTCCCTATACCTGACTGACTTTTTTACCCAGTCACTTCAAGAGAACCCCAGGGAGGCCCTCCAATTTAAGGAGAGTTAAGGGCCTGATCTAATGAGGTTTGAAAACTGGCAGGCTTGGAAACCATCTTGTCTCTTCAAGGCTGGAGTCAAAGGCTCCACACTCAAACTTAGCTCTCTTCTAAGCTGTTTGCATTTCCTCTGCCCACCCCCCACCCCAAACACAACTAGATTGAACTATCTGGAGTAAAGACTAGGTCTTTGCAAGATGAAGTCTGACCTCCAGCAGCTCCTGGAAACTGTTTTGCATATCATGATCCAATAACTGTAGGACTGGATGATGTAAACCATTAGGGAAATTCAGGTAAGCTCATAAATGGGGGGATGTAACTGTGTAAAGGCAAGAGGTCAGAGACAAAGTACAATCCATTAGTATTACCCTCAGAAGGAAATGTCAAACTATTGATTCAACGGTTTAAAAGGCTCAAAGTTCTGGGGCCTGAGAAAGAGGTAACACAGCATGTAGGGTGCTTGCCTTGCACGTGGCAGACTGAGTTTGATCCCTGGCATCCCATATGGTCCCCAGAAGCACACTATGAGTGATCCTTGAGTGCAGAGGCAGGAATAGGCCCTGAGCACCTCCGAGTGTAGCCCAGAATTAATAACAAAAAAAAATTTTTTTTAATGGCTCAAAGTTCTTAGCATTGTACTCTGAAGCCCTACCTGATCTGGTTTTCAATATCCCACTCTACTTATGCCATTCTTCTCAGCCCTGTTTTATATCTTTGATATCTCCTATACTTTCAATCCTTGTCCCTTGACTCCTGGCAGGAAATTACTCCCACAACTTGCTCCTCCACCCTACTACAAACTTAGTTGTAGTATCTATCCCTGCCATATATCCCTATCAGCAAGAACCATGTTTGGTTTTTATTTATTTTGCTATGGGGGCCACACCTGGTGGCGCCCAGGGGTTACTCCTAGCTTTGCATTTAGAAATTACTCCTGGGAGGCTCAGGGGACCATTTGGGATGCAGGGGTTCAAACCTGGGTCAGCCATATGCAAGGCAAACCTCTATCTGCTGTGCTATTGCATCAGCTCTGGAATCATGTTTTAGTTGTTTTTGTCTCTGATATCTGTTCCATTTTCTGAATCATTTCACCTGTGATGTTTGTTAAATGATTACAAAAGTGGATGAAACTTTGAAAAAGGGAGAGGTTGAGGGGCCCAGAGTTGTGGGGAGGACAGTGTGAATTCAGTGGCCTCCTACTTTCGTTGAGTCTCAATATTCACCATGTCAATAAATAGTTATTGGAAGCCAAGTGTGTTCTAGGTAGTAGCTTTGGGGTCACATCTAACTCCTAAAGTCTCAGTTTCAGTCTTCTAGTTAAGTGTCTGTGTGATCTTATGGAAGTTGCTAATCCTCTAGAAAAAGTGAACAGTATTCATATCTATCTCATAGGTGTGTGGTAAAAATTACAGGAAGTAATACATGTGAAGTGCTTTGCATTATTTGTATCTCACATTTAATAATGTGAAAAGCAACCAATATACCAAGATGGTATATACTTATAAATAGACTCATTAGTATTCATTTAACATATTCTTTAAGTGCTTACTGTGTGTAAAGTACTACTTTGAGAGCACTAATGAGAGGTTTGGGATTCAGTATTCATCCAGAAATGAATTAGAGGTGAACAAAGCAAACTATTATAGACAATAAAATTGTCTGAGAGGTCAGAAATGGGAAATATCAACTCTTCAATTATTCACCTGGGTCACACTAGTAAATGGCACAGTAAGTCTTTAATCGGTGCATTTTTATTTGCTTATTTCTTTGTTTAAGGGCCATACCACTTGGTGCTAGGGGGTTGCTTCCAGTTGTACTGCAGGGATCTTGTAATACCAGGAATTCAATCTGGGCCTTCTGCATGCAAAGTGCCCATGTGCTTTGCATGCACCCAGCCCTATCAGTTTTCACTCTAGTCTGAGCCCTCAGTAAGTACTTATTGACCACATGTAGGAACATGTTCAAAGATTCACTTTGCTTAGTTCTTGTTCTAGTCCTGAAAGAAAGCATCCTTAAATATCTGCTATAAAGGGGCGGGGGTGGAGAGATAGCATGGAGGTAAGGTGTTTGCCTTGCATGCAATGCAGAAGGATGGTGGTTCGAATCCCGGCATCCGATATGGTCCCCCGAGCCTGCCAGGAGTGATTTCTAAGTATAGAGCCAGGAGTAACCCCTAGTGCTGCCAGGTGTGACTCAAAAAAAAAAAAATCTGTTATAAGGGGCCAGAGATAGAGTATAGCAGGTAAGGTGCTTGCATAGTATGTACTAATCTAGGTTTAATCCCTGGTATCCCATATAATTCCTCAAGCCCTACCAGAAGTGATCCCTGAGCATAAAGCTAGAAGGAATATCTGAGAACCATCAGGTGTGGCTCCCAAACAAACGCCCCAAATTTTTGCTATAAACCCTAGCCATGTTTGTAATCATGGTGCTTAAATTAAAAATTTAATAAAAAATAAAAAGCCCTAGCCACAGTCCCTGCCAAATGGCATCTCTGCATAGGGTTCCTATCAAACGCTCATTGTCTAGAGAAGACAGACTTCTAATCTAATGGAGTATCAATGCAAGAAGCAGTCCCAGAAAGATAAACCCAAGTGGGGATTAGTTCTAGATTGAGTCTCAGAAATAATACACCTAGAGATGAGCATTAAAGGACATTTTTAGAAGGTGGGGAAAGGCATTCTGGGCAGAGGAAAGCATGTAAATGAAGAAGGTATAGAAGTAGAAGTTGTGTCAGGTGTGGGGTCCTCTAGGTAGTTTGGGGGCACCTTCTTGGAAAGTACATGGATTAAGCTAGGAAAGCCCTGGAAATCTCCATAAGAAATGTGAATTTTGTGACAGAAAATGACTTTAATAAAAATTCATTGACTTAAAAATGAAAAAGAGAATTTATTCTGCCCATTTATTCTGTCATACAAGAAGCACCTGGGGAGTTTTCAAAATATCAATAGCTGGGTACTGGAAAGATAGTACAGTGAGTAGGGCATTTGCTTTGTATCTGGGTTTGATATTCTGAACTCCATCTGGTCCCAGTGCCCCACCAGGAGTGATCCCTGAGTGCAGAGCCAGGAATAAACCATGAGTACTGCTGGGTATGATCCAAAAACCATTACAAAAAATAATATGGGCCAGAGAGATAGCACAGCAGTAGAGCATTTGCCTTGCACGCAGCTGATTCTGAACGGATGGTGGTTCGAATCCCAGCATCCCATATGATCCCCTGAGCCAGCAAGGAGCCATTTCTGAGCATAGAGCCGGGTGGAACTCCTGAGTGCTGCTGGGTGTGACACCCCCCCCAAAAGACCCCCAATAACAATAATATCAATGCCTGGATCTCACCTCAAGGTAGTTGCCATTGGGAAGATGCATGAACATATTCATGTGCTGTGTAGAAGGAGACTATGGGATCAGAGATTTGTGTGCAGAAGTTAGCCTCTGACTACAGAGAGTTCTTCACAGACGGAAATGGATGTAAAGGAAGAGTAAGTCTGTAAGCATGATCTGGGAAGAAACAGGACTGTTTGGAGCTGCAAGCTTAGTCACTGGCTTTAGAGGTAAGAAATATTACAGCAGGCTGGTAAGCTGGAGAAACAAAGTACTCAAGAACTCTTAGTCCTTAATGATGGAGGCTAGGTATGCAATGGAAAGAATTCCCAGTTCGACAGTTCCATTTCCCCCTTCCCCAGGGAGACTTCCTCACTAAAGGGAAATGACAACTTCCATCGGGTCGCACCCTGGCTGACTCACTCCACACTCACTGCTCTTTAAGGTGCCCTTTATTCTCTCCCCAGAAGAAAAACCATGGCTTTACTGTCTCCTAAAATTTAGGCTGAAAACTACCATCAAGATCACTTCTACCAACTTCATTACATGAGTGTTTGAAGCTTTGTCTTTCAGCTGAAAAATTAACGGGAAGTAGAATCAAAACAGCAGGTATGGAAAAGAGAAAATATGAAGGGAAAAATAGCCTGTTTATGTAGGAAAGAGGGAATTTGGGAAGGAGGGAGAGAAAGGCAGTTGGAACAGAGGAGGGGACAGAGTAGAAAAGATATGGCTGGACAGGCTAAGAACAACAGGCTAGGTAGGATCTGTGGGCCAAGGCGAGACAAATGGAGACAGAAGATGTGGCAGTTGGGGACGTTGTCTAGTTTCTCCCTTCCTGTTCTGTACAGGACAAAGGGCACTTTCTGCCCACAGAGAGGAGCTGGGGGGAGGGCTGAGTCCTTGAGCACAAAGAGAGGGCGAAGATGAGGGTGAAGGATCTGTCAGTTAATCATTCCGCATATCCCTGAGCCTTGGCCAGCAAGCAAGTGTCCACTTCCTAAGGCTGGGACCTTGGCAAGAAAGGCATCTGTTTGGCAGGAGAAACTCATGTAAATATTATTGTATCATGGAATTTGGGGTTTTTTTCTGGACCACTGATAGGTCAGGATCAAGATCTGATCTCAACAACACACCATAGACAGTGTTCATAAGTTGAACTATAGAAAGTCAGGTAGGAGGAGAGGCCTGTGATAGATTCTGCAAGAAAAACACTGGAGAGAGGTATGTGGTGGCTTGGTGTTAGGGGACCCACCAGGGGAGCTAAGGGAACCAATTAAGATGGAGGAAAGGTAATTAGCCAAGATCCCAAGGACCAAAAGGGAAAAAGAGGAAACACAATTTGCTCTTTAGTACTTTTCTCAGGCAAATACAGGACCAATTGCTTTCTACAGAAAAATATGGTTCAATCCTGCAAGGTAAGTTATTATCATTTAACAAGTGAAAAGAATGGGATCAGAGAGGCAAAGGATTTTTCTCTAGGTCACCTAGGAAATATGGTAGAAGCAACATAAGTGTCTTAGGCTAAGGAAAAAATGTGAACATAGGAAAGCACAGAAGTAGGGGGTTACAAGTGGCTCCTATTGTTTTTTTGATGCAGAGGGTTTGGTTTCTGGGCCATACCTGGCAGAACTCAGGGGTTACTCCTGGCTCTACACTCAAAAGTCTCTCCTGACAGGCTCAGGGATGGAAACCAGGTGCATCCATTTAGTCCATGTGCAAGGCAAAAGTCCTAACACTGTGTTATCACTCTGGCCCCAAGTAGCTCCCTTTGTTAAGAGGCTGGCTTCTTATGTTGTGACAGATGACTTAAAGGATGAAACAGGGGCCCGGAGAGATAGCACAGCGGCGTTTGCCTTGCAAGCAGCCGATCCAGGACCAAAGGTGGTTGGTTCGAATCCCGGTGTCCCATATGATCCCCTGTGCCTGCCAGGAGCTATTTCTGAGCAGACAGCCAGGAGTAACCCCTGAGCAATGCCGGGTGTGGCCCAAAAACCAAAAAAAAAAAAAATAGATAAATAAACAAAAGGATGAAACATGTTTGCGTACAAGAGTCTTGGGTTTGATCCTTAGCACTGCATGGTTCCCCAAACACCATTTGAAGCAACGCTGAAACAGAGAGCTGGAAGTAGTTTTTGAGAACTATCAGGTATGTCCAAAACCCAAAAGCAAAAGCAAATTGTGGGACACCAATGAAGTCATGTAACTGAATGTGGGGATCATGGAAAAACTGATAGCAATAGTTTCTGAATGTTCAACAACCAAAAATTTATTCAAAATCAAATGCATAATGAATCTGAGGTGTTTCTGGGGACAAGTATCCACATTGTATCCACAGATGAAAAGGAGTCACGAGTGGAAAAAGATTAAGAAGCCCTGGGTTAGAAGGTATTATGAATGGTATATTCTGTGAATGAGTGAACCCTTACCTTATTTTAAAAAGTTGAAGCATTTTGAATAAAAAAATGCAGTTTCATTTGTATTGGGGGAATCCCTGAAAAAATTTGGGGGACTACACCTGACTATAGTCAGGACTTACTCCTGGTTGTGCACTCACGGATCACTCCTGGAGAGACTAAGGGAACCAAACAGAATGCTGGGGATTAAACTCAGATTGGTTGCATTCAAAGCAAGAGCCTTATGCACTGTAAGATTTGGGGGGGGGGGCCCACACCCAGTGACGCTCAGGGGTTACTCATGGCTCAACGCTCAGAAATCGCTCCTGGTGGGCTCAGGGGACCATATGGGATGTCAGGATTCGAACCACTGTCCTTCTGCATGCAAGGCAAATGCTTTATCTTCATGCTATCTCTCTGGCCCCAATTTTTTTTTTTGTTTTTGTTTCTACCTAAAGATTTTTGTTGTTGTTGTTGGTTTTTGGGTTTTGGGTCACACCGGGCAGTGCTCAGGGGTTACTCCTGGCTCAGAAATCGCCCTTGGCAGGCACAGGGACCATATGGGATGCTGGAATTCGAACCACCGTCCTTCTGCATGAAAGGCAAACGCCTTACCTCCATCCTATCTCTCCGGCCCCACTACCTAAAGATTTTTAAGGAAGATATTGGTTTGATTCTCATTAAGCTTTATAGATAAACCTGGTGACAGTGAAACTTATTGTGAAGTGGAGTAGAGGAAAGAGGCTGAAAGACCAGTGCAGAAGCACACGTTTTTGTTGTTTTTTGTTTGTTTTGGGGCCACACCCGACAGTGCTCAGGGCTTACTCCTGGTTCTCTGCTCAGAAATTGCTCCTGGCAGGCACGGTGGACCATATGGGATGCCCGGATTCTAACCAACACTAGTCCTAGGTCGGCCCCTTGCAAGGCAAACACCCTACTGCTGTGCTATCTCTCCGGCCAGAAGCACAAAGAAAAGAAAAGAAGAGAGAGTGGGGCCTGAGAGATAGCATGGAGGTAGGGTGTTTGCCTTTCATGCAGAAGGATAGTGGTTCAAATCCCCATATCCCATATGGTCCCCCGAGCCTGCCAGGAGCAATTTCTGAGTGTTGCTGGGTATGACACCCCCCCCCCCCAAAAAAAAAAGAAAAGAAGAAGAGAAAAACAGCTGAAGGCATGACCAAGTGCAATAGCAGTGAGAAGTAAGACTAAAGAACAGAGCAGAGACAGTTTCAGAAATGATAATTGTCAAACTGGATTAACTAAAGTTAAGCAAACTGGAAGAAATTAGTTTTGCTTTGGTAACTGCTAACAGTGTTTAGGGATTGATCATATGGTGCCATGGATCGAATGTGGACACCCACATACAAAGCATGGACTTTAATCCTTTGAGCTATCTCTCCAGCCAAATGGAACAGTCTATGATACCTGAGTTTGAGGGAAGATGGGGAGATGGCACATTTCATGGACAATCTGAAAGGATAGGCTGGAGAAGAAAATCTGCAGATTCTCCGTGGAGATAAAACCATTCACAGGTAGCTCTCATTTTGGTCATATTCAGACTTTTTCAACTCCTTGCTTTTATTTCCTCGGAGAATTTCCAGCTCCATTCCACAGACCTGTTAACCAGGTTTTCCCACTTTGTTTTCACCAAATCTAAGTTCTTGATGACACAATCCAAACAACTTGGCTTTAAGTTGAGAAGCAGCATCAGAAAGTCAAGATAGAAACAGTGATAGAAATAAGTAAGGTGCTTGCCTTGTACCTGTCACCCATATGGTCCCAATGGCCTGCCAGGAGTGATCCTTAGTGCAGAGCCAAGGGTAGGCTCTAAGCACTATAATGTGCCCCTCCAACCCCCTCAAAAAAGAAAGTCAAGGCAAAGATTGAGCCTCCAGGCCTATCTAAAGCTAGCCACACCTCAAATTGCCATTCATACAACCTTACAACAACTGGATCCAATTTTGTTTGTTTTGGGTTAAGCAAAGATAATTATATGTGTTGTAATCAAAATAGTGTTTTCTACCATGCAAGAGCAAAAAGACTGGTTAGGGAAGTAGAGGAAGAGAAGAATTGTAACTTTTGCACACTGACAATATGCCCAAAGAACCTTATACCTGACTGTCTAATAATCTTGAACTTTTTTTTTTCTTTCTTTCTTTTTTTTTTTTGGTTTTTGGTTTACACCGAGCAGCGCTCAGGGGTTACTTGTGGCTCTGTGCTCAGAAATCGTCCCTAGCAGGCACAGGGGACCATATGGGATGTCGGAATTCGAACTGCTGTCCTTCTGCAAGAAAGGCAAATGCCTTACCTCCATGCTATCTCTCTGGCCCCAAACTTTTTGTATATAAAATTGAAGTTATTTATTTTGCTTTTTTGGGCCACACCTGGCAATATTCAAGGTTTACTCCTGGCTCTACACTCAGGAATCACTCCTGGTGGGCTCAGAGGACTACATGAGATGTCAGAGATTGAACCTGGGTTGGCCATGTATAAAGCAAGCAAGCTATCCACTGTATTTACTTTCTGGTTCCAAAAATTGAAGTAATTTAAAGACTTAAAGTCATCTCAGTTGAAAGTATCTTTTGATTTAGGCATTGTAACTTCATTTTACACAGATGGAAACTGAGATTCTTGGCAGTAATTTATCCAAAGTTATACAATGATGTCTTCATTAGAATCTGTGTTTTTGTTGTAGTGGTATTTGCTTTTTAGAGGACTATACCTAGAAGTAATCAAGGATCATACTGGTAGAGTCTGGAGAACCATATGCTATACCAGGGATCAAACCTGGGTCAGCTGTGTGCAAGGCAAGTCTTATTCACTTGCCCCCAGAATTTGCATTTGTAAATAAGTAATGGATAAGTAATAATGCAATGGAACTGTTGGTATTATAATGGAAAGATGTTTGTTTTTGTTGCCCTGATCACTGCCAGGTAATTCCCAATAACCAAAAGTTATTAGGTTTTTGGGTGATACCTGTTAGTTTTGGGTGGTATTCCTTAGCTCTATACTTAGGCTTTCTTCCTGCAGTGTTCAAAGGACCTTTCCATTTCAGGGATCAAACCTGGACCTTCCTCAAACAAAGTGTGTGCTCAGTTCATGAGTTATTTTTCCAGCCCATATTTAAGCATTGTTCAGAAGAGGAGGAAATAGTAAATACTAGATAGTAGGTGTTCTTGCATCACTAGTGACTCTGAAGATTATCACAAGAAAAAGCAAGGACAGATGTTCCAAGTACAAGACAGAGCATGTGTAAACCAGAGAAGTATGATAGGACCTGGCCCCAGATATTTTCTTAGGGATATAGCTAGTTCTGTGGTAAAATAGTGACTTAAACCATGACCAAACAAGTCTGAAGGTGTGAAAGGAAGACAGGTAAGCATGGAACTCTGGTTTGTGACTATATTGAGCCATACATCTATGAAGACTTGAGCTCAGGTTTCCTAAAACGAATTATTACTGTTGCATAGAACTTTGTGAGTGAAAAATTCCCTTTAAAGATAGAATGTACTAAGACTGTGGAACTGAGTATTGGCCTATTAAGAGGTATAATTTTGGGGCCGAAAAGATAGCACAATGGTAGGGCGTTTGCCTTGCACTCGGCCAACCCAGGACAGATGGTGGTTTGATTCCTGGCATCCCCCAAGCCTGCCAGAAGTGATTTCTGAGAGCAGAGCCAGAAGTAACCCCTGAGCGCTGCTGTGTGTGACCCACCCACCCACACACACAAAGAAAGAAAACAGAGGTATAATTTAGGAAGGATGAAAAAGAATATTTATTGTAAGTGAGAGATCAGGTCATCATGTGATCTCAAATCAAAAGAATACAATTTAAGAGTACAAATTAGGCTTTAAACAAAAAAATATATAGGTATCTATTATGTGGAAGAAAATTTACAAACTGGACTCAAATGTGATATACTGCAGAACAAGCCAATGTGAAAATGTTCTGGTGTCTGCTCCACACCGGTAGAGGGACAAAATATACACAAAGATGTCTCCTGAGCCCACACTCCTGAGAGGTGAGCACAGGTAAGAGATTGCATCTGCAGAGAATTGGTCAATCACTGATTTAAGCAGTCATTATTAAGAACAGATTCTAACCCTACCCTGAGGATAGTTAATATTTATTGAGTTTCTATTATCAGGTACTCTCCTTATTTTATTTTTTTGGTTTTTGGGTCACACCCCGCAGCACTCAGGGGTTACTCCTGGGCTTTACGCTCAGAAACAGGCTATCTCTCCGGCCCCATCAGGCACTCTTCTAATCACTTTATTTTGTGGGGGGTCACACCCAGCGGCACTCAGAAGTCGGTCCTGGCAGCTCAGGGGACATATGGAATGCAGGGATATGAACCGGGTCCATCCTGTCTTGGTCCCGTGCAAGGCAAACACCTCACTGCTGTGCTATCCTCCAGCCCCTAAGTACTATTTATTGTTTTAGCCCCTTACCATTTTGTGCTGTTGTTTGGTGGCCACACCTAGAAGTGCTAAGGATTTACTCCTGGCTCTGTGCTCAGGAATCACACCTAGAGGTTCTTAGGGAATCATAAGGAGATGGTGGGCATGTCACTTACAAGACAAAGGCCTTACCTACTATACTTTCTCTTTGGGCCCCTGCATTTACGGCATTTAAGATTCATGGCACCAAAGGTGGCTGGTTCCAAAGGTAGCTGGTTCGAATCCCATTGTCCCATATGCTCTCCCGTGCCTGCCAGGAGCTATTTCTGAGCAGATAGCCAGGAGTAACCCCTGAACACCGCCGGGTGTGACCCAAAAACCAAAAACCAAAAAAAAAAAAAAAAAGATTCATGGCAACCTAATGAATAGCCACTATTATCATCTCCAGAAAGATAGTGAGGCACAGAATTAACTTGCAAAACAGGCAAAAACATTTTTTTGTATTTTTGTTTGGTCACACCCAGCAGTGCTCAGGGGTCACTCCTTGCTCTATGTTCAGAGCTCCTGAGCTCTGTGGCTCCTGGCAGGCTTGGGGGACAATATGGGATGTCGGGATTTGAACCACTGTCCTGCATCTAAGGCAAACATCTTACCACTGTGCTAGCTCTCCGGCCCCCCATATTTTTTTGGCCACATTATCTGGCTATGCTCAGGAGTTACTCCTAACTCTGCACGCAGGAATTACTCCTGGTGGGGTTTGGGAGACCATATGGGATGCCAGAAAACCAACCCAGGTTAGCCACATGCAAAGCAAGTGCCTATCTACTGTACTATCACTCTGGTCCCAAAGTTAATAATTCATACAAAGCACAGCTAGGATTTGAACCCAGGCAGCCTGACACTCGGACCTGCCTTTTTTGGGAGCAGGTCACACCCGGCAGTGCTCAGGGGTTACTCCTGGCTCTAGGTTCAGAAATTGCCCCTGGCAGGCACTAGGGAACATATGGGATGCCGGGATTCGAACCACCGTTCCTCTGCATGCAAAGCAGATGCTCTACCTCCATGCTATCTTTCTGGCCCCTTAAACCTGCTTTTAACCTAAATGCTATATTATACTATTTCTCCAGTCAACTCTTTTTTTTTTGTTTGTTTGGTTTTTGGTTTTTGGGTCACACCCGGCAGCACTCAGGGATTACTCCTGGCTCAGAAATCGCCCCAGGCAAGGATAGGGGACCATATGGGATGCTGGGATTCAAACCACTATCCTTCTGCATGCAAGGTAAACACCTTTACCTCCATGCATCTCTCCAGCCCTCCAGTCAACTCTTTTTTTTTTTTTTTTTGTTTTTTTTTTGTTTTTGGGTTACACTCAGCCACGCTTAACTCTTGGCTCTATGCTCAGAAATCAGGGGACCATATGGGATGCTGGGATTCAAACCACCGACCTTCTGCATGCAAGGCAAACACCTTACCTCCTTGCTATCTCTCCGGCCCCCCTCCAGTCAACTCTTAATAGCAACAATAATAAAAGCAACTACCATTTATAGGTCAGATATTCTAGTGTGATACACACACTTCCTGCCAAAGGTCCCACATCTCCAAGAGAAACTCTAAAGCTTATTGTTGTGGATGTTTGAACTTAGGAGACAATTAAAGATAGAAGGAGCAAGCATAGTTTTGTACAAGGCATGAGTGGTGGTAATTGATCTTACATGAGGAGCAGCAGAATTTTAAACTAGTCTGAAGGACGGCTTCAAATAGGAGTGACTTGTGAGTTGAAGTTTGAGATCGTGAACTCATCAGAACCAGAGGGCAGGGGCCAGAGAGATAGCATGGAGGTAAGGCGTTTGCCTTGCATGCAGGTCGGTGGTTCGAATCCCGGCATCCTATATGGTCCCCCAAGCCTGCCAGGAGCCATTTCTGAGCACAGAGCCAGGAGTAACCCCTGAGCGCTGCCGGGCGTGACCCAAAAACCAAAAAACAAAACAAAACAAAACAAAAAACAACAAAAAAAAAAACAATAGGGCAAAGGGGGAAGAATGTGGAATGGAGGCCAGAAAGTCTCTTATATTCAGGAAACCTAAGTAGTTTGTATGCCTGGGGAATTGTGGGACAATACTGAAAATAGGTCAGAAGACGGGGGGGCTAAACCACATGGAATTTGACTGCTTTCCCAGGAAATTTGAGTTATTTTCCAACTGTTTCCAATAAAGATAATGGGGGGCTGTATGGGGTGTTTAACATTCCCAGGAAATCTGCTTAGTTTGAAGCCTTTCAGACTAAGAGGGAGTCTCTAAAGTTCATTTTGTCAAAATACTGTGCACATATATTTTTTTTATTTTTCATTTCATTTGCAACTATTTACCTTCCAATAAACTGGATGCCCAAGGATGACCGTTTATAACTTTCAGTTGGCCTGGCATACTGCCCCTACAAGGCCTATCAGGTATGTGTCCTATTTGAGAAACATAGGGACATTAAGATCTAAAATATTTTACTTTTTTTGTTTGTTTGTTTTTGGTTTTGGGTCACACCCAGAGGCACTCAGGAGTTACTCCTGGCTCTGTGCTCAGAAATGGCTCCTGGCAGGCTTGGGGGACCATATGGGATGCCGGGATTCGAACCACTGTCTGTCCTCGATCGGCTGTGTGCAAGGCAAATGCCTTACCACTGTGCTATCTCTCTGGCTCCAATATTTTACTGTTTTTTTTTATGTGTTATTATTTTTTGTGGTGTTGAAAACTAAATTCAGGTCTCATGCTTGCAAGGCAAAATGCCACATCCCCATCCTATAAGATTTTAATCAGTGGGATCTGGCAGCCATGTGAAAGATGAGTGAAAGGAGATTAGATTGGAGAAAGTCAAATAATATTTTTGGGGTGAGAGACATAGGGCCTACACTGTAGGCCAGACAGAACTGAGGAGAGAATTGAAGGACCGGGGGACAGAGGGGAAGTTTGGGAGGGCTTGCATAGATATACTTAGGTCACGCCCAGAAAAACTAGAAACAAAACAGGTTTGGAAAGAAAGATGACTGATTTGGATATTCAAAACCAGAGGTACCTGTAGGTCATGGGTAGGGATGCAGCTAAGCAAAGAGGCATGGGGTGGAAAGAAAACTTGTTTGAGTAATGTACATAAAAGTGGTGGTCACAGAAAGAACAAATAAGATAGATCAACAGTACAGTGGGGAGAGTGTTGCCTTATATGCAGCTAACCCAGGTATGATTCCTGGCATCCTATATTAGAGCTCAGGAAAAAGCCCTGAGTACTGCTAGGTTTATTAAGAAAAGAGACAGAAAAGAGACAGGTTTGTCAAGTACTGCTAGGTTTGTCAAGAAAAGAACCAGAAGGACATGAAATTAATACTAAACTGCTGTGAGGCTCAAGCAAAGAACATAATGTCTAATTTTATACATGTAACAGTTATACAAAGAAAACAAAATAAAATGAACAAAACAAAGACGCTTCAGAATCATTCCTAAAAAGAATCACTGGAAAAAAATTTTTTTTTGTTTTTGTTTTGGCCACACCCAGCGGCGCTCAGGGGTTACTCCTGGCTATCTGCTCAGAAATAGCTCCTGGCAGGCGGGGGGGGGGGGGACGGGGGGGACGGGGACGGGACGCGGTGTGTGTGTGTGTGTGTGTGTGTGTGTGTGTGTGTGTGTGTGTGTGTGCGTGTGTGTGTGTTTCCGAACCAAGCACCTTAGGTCCTGGATAGGCTTCTTGTAGGTCAGAATCTGTTGAAGTGACAGGATCTTAGGTCCCAGTCAGTTACACTGGCAAGTCTGCCTCTGTACCAAGTTACAAAGTTCTAGCTGTGGGTAGAAATCTCTTCCCAAGCCCCAAGTGTTTGAGGTTGTCAGGTCAGTGGTATCTTTGTGGGTTAGCTAACAGGAACTATAGCCCTTGGCCCTCTTCTGGGCCAATCATGGAACACTGGTAGGCTAGCCCCCCAAATCTGGTCGATGGAAGAAAATGTACAACTAGTAGTTTCTCTGGATCATAATCAGGAGTTAACTCTCAGGGTGGGCGTTTGGAAGGATTCAGCCTCCGTCCTGCCTGGTGCTGGGATCGACTCACACGGCTCCTGTGTCCACAGGGTACAGAGAAGACATTGTCCATAAGGAGGATTATTCTGTACAAGAAGCTCAGACAAAGGGAGAGGCTGTTTACAGCTGCTTGGGGGAGGTGAGGAGGGGGTGGGATAGGGACCAGCCTTGCAGTAGGGCATTCCTGCTGCGTTGTTTCTTCCCTTCAGCAGCAGAACAGGAAGTAGCAACACTCCCACCTCAGTCTTCACGCCAGTACCCAACATGGAGTTGGAAAGAGCACTTAGCTCTCTCTTATCTGTCTTGGCTGTTTCCCAAGGAAGTATAAGGTTAAGTAGCTAGGTAGGGCATTAAAAGATACCAGAGAAAAAGAATGGGCGACTGGGGCATTGAGTAAAGGGAAGGTTCAGCAGTGCCAGATTCTTGCCTCAGAGAAGTTCTAGCAGCAGGTGTGACACTGAAATCAATGTAGCTAGCTTCTACCTGCTGCAGGACAAACTGCTATACCAATACCTGTTGCTGGTGCTTTTCCCTCCTACACAATAGACCTGGCAGACAAAGACCCTAATCTCATCCTCCAGAGCCCCAGAATAGAAGAAAGCACAGCTCACAAATAAAGCGCAACAGTGAGACGCTTCCTACCACAGCAGAACAAGAAAGCCATCTTTGGCAAATCCTCTGAGGAGTAAGCAGGTGGTCGTTTCTTCTTCAGGTGACACTCCAGGCAGTCTCCCTCCCAAGAAAATAAAGTGTGTTAAGGAAGGGAAAGGTATTCACTAAAGCATTAATCGGGTCGTACAGGCCCTCAAATTAGTGGTGCTACACAAGTTTGTGGAGGATGTGATGGTGGAGAGCTGGGAAAAACATTTGTCCTCAGTGAGGAAATGGAGTGCCTCAAGAGTAATATGGAATGGGGGCTGGAGAGACAGTAAAGGGGTAGGGTGCTTGCCTTGCATGAGGCTAACCCAGATCTGATTCCTGGTACCCCGTATGGTCCCTATTCAGAACCAGGACAAACCCCTAAGTGTCACTGGGTGTGGACCCAAAACCAAAAAATAAATAGTAAGAATGTAAGACATAGGCAAGGTTGGCTGTTTCTGTTGGGCCCTTAGTGGTTCAGGACTCTTCAGATAGAACAGTGGGGATGAAATCTATATTAAATTGGGAACACAAAGGAGCCTGGGGCTGCAATCATTCAGTAGGAGCAAGTTTTATTCTCTCCGGCTAAAGGATAACATGTCACCGGCAAATCCCCCTGAGGCTTCAGAACTACATAGTTGCTCTGGTTAGCTTTGGCATTATCAGTGAGCAGGGAAGAGATAGGAGACAAGAACCATCTGAGTGGAATAACAAGCAAGTTAGGCAGTCCTGGTGAAGTAAGGGGAAGGGTAAGCATTGCCTCAGAGGGGATGATAAGCCTCAAAGCTTTTGAAGCTCATGGCTGTGAGCTTTGTGGAGGTCATTTTCTTGTCCTGATGGAACAGAAATGGCTGTGATTCTGTTTGGTGCTTTCAGTCCTTTGCTGCCACAGCCTGGCAGAATTTTGCCTGGCACTGAACCAATGTCAAAGTACTAATGAGAGAGAGAAGAAAAGATAGCTGGATGGTCTAAGCAGCCCCCTCACCTCTTTCAGGACTTTAATTTTTGTTTTGGGTTACACCTAGCGGCATTCAGAAGTTAACTCCTGGCAGGCTCAGGGGACTATATAGGATGCTGAGGGATCGAACCTGGGTCAGCCAAGTGCAAGGCAAAAGCCCTACCCACTGTTCTACTGCTCCACCCCTCTCAGGGCTTAAGATCAAAGCCAACTGAGCAGATAAAATCACCTTGTAGCACCTTCAAAGCCCTTGGTCAATAGTCTGGCTCCTATAACCTTATAAATTACTGCCAGACAACTCTAACACAATAGCTATTTAATCAGAAAACTTCAGAGAGAGCCAAAGTGATAGTGCAAGTGGTAAGGCATATGCCTTGCACGCATTAACCCAGGAAGGACTGCAGTTTGATCCCCCAGCATCCCATATGGTCCCCCAAGCTAGGAGCGATTTCTGAGTGCATAGCCAAGAGTAACCCCCTAATGTCAACAGGTGTGGCCCAACAACAACAACAACAAAACCTTCAGAGAGGGGCCGGAGAGATAGCACAGCAGTAGGACATTTGCCTTGCATGCGACCAACCCAGGATGGACCTGGGTTCGATTCCGTGCATCCCATATGGTCTCCCAAGCCTGCCAGGAGTGATTTCTGAGCACAGAGCCAGGAGTAACCCCTGAATACTGCTAGGTGTGACCCAAATATAAAAAACAAAAACAAAAAGCACCCGAAAACTTCAGAGAAACCCTTTCATCCTTATTTGGGTAAGGGAACCCCCAAGCAGTGAATTAGGTCTAGGAGGCCCACTTGGTGATTCTGTCAGTTGGGCCTGTCAGTTTGAGGGCCTGAGGATACAGTGCTACTTGCTACTTAGGTCCTGTGATGTCAGGGATTGATTACTTCGGCCTCCATCACTCTGGCAATGTTTAGACTGCACCCAGCAACAATTAGTGGATCATGTGTTACCAGGGTCAACCGCATTCAAGGTAAATCTCTTCACCCCTATTTATCTCTCCAGCCCCCGAGAGAGGTTTTGGTTTACACCCGGCATCGCTCAGGGGTTACTCCTGGCTCTACACTCAGAAATCGCTCCTGGCAGATTCGGGGGACCATATGGGATTCAAACCAGTGACCTTTTGCATGGAAGGCAAACACCTTACCTTCATGCTATCTCTTTGCGCCCCCCCCTCCAAGAGTTTTTAATCTACTTTGACTCATTGCTCATTCTTGCCCAAAGGAGAGCTAAGAGAGGCAGCAGAGTTTATGGGACCAAATGCACTCTGCTCTTCAACTTTATAAAGCAGTTAGAAAACTAAGGGCTGCTTCTCTCATCACCCACCTGGCTCTTATTTGCACTTCTGGCTCAGAGGACTAGAGGAAAGATATACTGGCAAGAGGCCAGGAATGCAGCACCAATAGGACATAACCTCTCATCATGAAAGATGAGTAATTCCCTTCTTTCTCTGTATAAAATAAGCCAAATGAGCTCTGAAAGAAGGGTGACCAGGGCTTTCTCCTCACTCTGCACTCAGGGATCACTTCTGGTGGGTTCAAGGACCATATGATGCAGGGGCTTGAATCCAGGTCGAATGTATGCAAGGCAAGCACCCTATCTGCTATACTATCTCTCCAGCTCCTAGAAGATTTTTCCATTTGATATTTTTCATTTCTCACAGTCTTGCCTCACTTTGGAGGAATCCCCCACCAGCTAGCCCTCTGACATCTTCCTGCATACGTACAGGGTAGGGCACCCAGGTAAGAAGTAAATTGACTTCTCAAAGGTGGACAGCAGAGCAGCTGGAGTTTTGTCAGAGGTGCAGGCAGACAGCTGTATCTAGCCCAGAAGGACTGTTGTTCACTGCCTGGAGAGATGATGAGACATATGGGTGGGAGGAGCTGGTTTACAGAGACTAGTTTACAGTCACTAAGGCTTTAGTGACTGTCATTTAAAATATTTCAAAGTAAGCGCAGGTTTTCAAAGAGCTGAGTGATCAGTGGTCTTATTTCTCTACTGGTCCACCATTGAAGTAGAATAGTATCAGATCAGACTAAGTTCTGGATTAAGAAGGGTAACAGGGCTTTTATTTATTGAATACCCATTATTTCACACACTTTGCTAAATGTTTTACATTCATTTTCTCATTTTAATCCTCACAACAACCTTATGAGGTAGGTATCGTTACCATTTACAAACAAGAAAAACTAAATTATTTGCCCAAGGTCATATACCTAGGCAGCAATAAAGGTGAAATCTGTCCATTGCTGAAAGCCCAATTTCTCTCATATTCATTTAGGTTAGCTTGGGTAAAACCCAATTATTCTACCTAACTCTGCAAACAGCTCATGGAGTGGAGGTCGCTGGCCACACTCACCGCTGGTAGGGATGCATTGAAGCTGACTTGATGTTGGTTTTAATTCCACTTGGTATTTTCCCTAAAAAGAATAGGAAGGACACCTGAATTACAGTAGCTTTCATGATAAATCAGAAATAACTCCCAAAATAAATCATAAATATGTTCCTACAGGCTCCTTTTACAATGTTTTCTAGCTCAGAACCTCTGGCATGTAATTCTGGTAGGCAATGATCAGAGATGTAGTTTCTCACCTGCCTCTCCTAATGGTCTCTGAGAGGAGAGGAGAGGTGGACAATGTGAGAATATCATGGGTTATATGGAGATTATGAAAAGGGTCAAAATACCCCCAAGCAATCTCCAGATCATCTATTTCTAGAAAATTGAGTTAAATTGGTGTGACTTTCATTTAATGTCTTAATGTGTGTCTCTCTTTGGTTTTTAGGCCCATTTGGTGGTGCTCAGGGTTACTCCTGGCTCTGTGCTCAAAAATTACAGAAAGTACTTCCGGTAGTGCTCGGAGGACCATATGGGACAATAGGCATTGAACTCAAGGTCATCCACATGCAAGGCAAATGCCCTACCCATTGTACTATTGTTCTGGCCCTATTTTTCTTTAGTTTTGTCTTTTCCAAGGTAGTTTAGAAGAAAATGTCTTTTCTAGCTGTTTAGACCTTTACTCCTCCAGAATCCTGTCATTACTAAAATGATACAGAATAAAAAAAAAAAAAATGAAACAATAAAAAAAAAAAAAGGCATACAACTCTGAAACTTGCTGCCTTGTTAATTCCTAATGCACCTACCAAATGACCTATTAAGATTGGTCATTAATTTCTATACCTAAGAAGATACTAATAACACACCCAGAACAAATTGAACAGAGAATAGCTGTGACAGAGGTCTGAGATAGCATTGAACAGTGAGAACATTTCCAGCCACTCAATGTTCTTCCTCATTTTCTTGAGGCTGTTATAGATTATTTTATTTTATTTTATTTTATTTTGGGTCTTTGGGCCACACCCAGTGGCACTTAGGGGTTACTCCTGGCTCTGCGCTCAAAATCACTTGTGTCAGGCTCTGGGGACCATATGGGATGCTGGGAATCGACCTGGATCCCTCCTGGGTTGGCCGCATGCAAGGCAAACACCCTACTGCTGTGCTATCACTCCAGTACTGAAGCTGTTAATAGATTTTTAACTTATTATTATTATTATTTTTTTTTTTTGGTTTTTGGGCCACACCCGACGGTGCTCAGGGGTTACTCCTGGCTGTCTGCTCAGAAAGAGCTCCTGGCAGGCACAGGAGACCATATGGGACACCGGGATTCGAACCAGCCACCTTTGGTCCTGGATCGGCTGCTTGCAAGGCAAACGCTGCTGTGCTATCTCTCCAGGCCCGCTATTTCATCTCTTACACTCTTACCTGGTTGACCAGCCTGGGCCATTTGTACCCCACTGAGCATGGGCTGCTGCTGGCTTGGTGCTCCTGCCATCTGCACCTGTTGCAATCCTGAGGCACCTGCAAGGATTGTTCCAGCCCCCTGCTGGCCTGGCTGGCCAGGACCACTGCCGCCTGAAGGTCTCCAGTTAGATAGCCCCTTCCCAAAGGCAACGGCTGCGACCAAGGCATTAGTGTCTGCTGGATTAAATGTCTGCTTGTTTGGCCTGAGACCTGAAAAAAAAGGTACAAGAGGATCCTGAGTCTGCCTCAGCCTAATAGAAATGCCAGGGCTTGACATTCTGACATTAGCAGCATGTAGATTCACTGTGAAGCGAATCACATGTAAATTCACTGAAGAAGACTCAAGGATGGGGCCGGGCGGTGGCGCTGGAGGTAAGGTGCCTGCCTTGCCTGCGCTAGCCTAGGACGGACCGCGGTTCGATCCCCCAGCGTCCCATATGGTCCCCCAAGAAGCCAGGAGCAACTTCTGAGCGCATAGCCAGGAGTAACCCCTGAGCATCACAGGGTGTGGCCCAAAAACCAAAAAAAAAAAAAAAAAAAAAGAAGAAGACTCAAGGGTCCTCACAAGTAGCTCAGAGTCTCCCTTTTCATTTTGCCTCTTTCTTTCACCTACTCTCCTGGGCCAGCCTTAAATACAAATAGCTAACCCAGAATGGACACATATCATGCATTACGCAGTTCACATGTTCTTCTTTCACCAAAAACACCAGTCCTGCGCCAGTGAGCTCACCTCACTTTTCATCTCTATCTGCCACCAATCCCTTCATACCTCCACTCTCTGATTCTCGTTCCTCTTTGCTTATTTTCTCCAGAAGATTTGAACACATTTTATTCAAGCTCTGGATCTGCTTCTGTAACAAATGAATTTGTTCAGAGACTAGTGCAAACAAGACAGGAATATGTAGAAGTCTCCTCCTTGGACAACTGAGGTATAACCAACGATACATCCCTACCAACTGGCAAGCGAGTAATGTCTCGCTTCTCACAACAGGGTTCAAAGCCAGAGCAAGGGTGGAGGGTAGCAGGGCCAGGACTCAGTCCAACCTGGGCAGCATCAGCACCAATGCGGGAAGCATCTGTTGTCAGTTGCTTCTCTTGCTCTTCCACCTCCGGGTCAGGCTTGGTTCTCAGATGGTCAGGGACAACCTCATGACTGAAAACAGGTACTCGTCCTTCAGTCTGTCGCTGTTAACACACAGATTTTATTGAAACTGCTATGAGCTCCCAAGAAGATTCTATCTGGGGTGACATATATGCTTGGGACTTACAATAGCTAGCTTTCTAGGAAATTATTCCTTTACCCCATCGCTTGTCTCTTCATGCTTCCATTTTGACCAGATCTAGGGACATATTGATTATATCCTTTAATGAAAGGCTAAAAGAGACAAAGTCACATAAGAACATGCCTCTCCTTATTAAGGCCTATTCGTGACACAGGAGGTCTTGTGTTTATTCTGTACTAGTTAAGAGTGACTCCCAAATTCTGGAGGGCAAAAAGCAGGGTCTCCAAACCTCAATCTTCACTTCTTATTGCCACACATTAATCTCCAGTCAAAACTTCTTGAAAACTGACAATTATGGTGTAGGGTCTCATTTAAGAACTGAATTTCCCAAGGTGAACCTTTCTCTTCTTACCATGAGATCTTCATCTCGGTCTGGAGACAACACCAGAGGGATGATGACCTGGTTACGGAACAGAGGTGTCTTTTCATGCTTCAAGACTTTGTTCAAAGTGTTCAACTGTCCAGAGAGTAAAGCAAAACTATCGAGGACAGAAGGCCTGGTGGTGATGAGAAAGCATCAAAACATTCCTGTTACACTGAGCTCATAGGGATTTTATTTTTGTTGTTGTCTTGTTATTTGTTTGGATTTTTGGGAGGGCACACCTGCAAGGCTTACACCTGGTTCTGCATTTAGGAATTCCTTCTGGTGGGCTTGGGGGACTATATGACATCCTAGGGACTAAACTCAGGCTGGCTGCATGTTAGGCAAGCTACCCTACCAACTGTACTATTGCTCCAACCTTCAAAGAGGGCTCAGACTGGGAATATTTTTATTTATCCCCCCAAAGATGCATACGCCTGTTGCTGGCTGGGCAGAAATCAGGTTAGTTCATGGAATTCTAGGGTTAAGAAATGGACACACTTTTAGTTTTCAATAGTTACAAAACAGAGTGGAGAGAGGAATAGACTGAGAAACAGTGGCAAAAATTGGAACCATGGCCACACAGTTACCACTAAAGATCCAGAAACTGGATGAAAGCCTCCTTTCAGAAGGGAAATATGATTTATATCAGCATAGGTCAAATCTAAAAGATTCACAATATCAATGACAAGAGATCTGGTATGAAAACTGAATTCTTTTTTTTTCTTGTTTTTAAATATCTTTATTTAAACACCTTGATTACAAACATAATTGTGATTAGGTTTCAGTCTGTAAAGAACACCCCTCCCCACCAGTGCAACATTCCCACCACCAATGTCCCAAATCTCCCTCTACCCCCCCACCCCCCCCCCACCTGTACTCTAGACAGGCTTTCCAGTTCCCTCATTCATTCACATGTTATGATAGTTCTCAGTGTAGTTATTTCTCTAACTGCACTCACCACTCTTTGTGGTGAGCTTCATGATGTGAGCTGGAAGTTCCAGCCCTCCTCTTTGTCTCTGAGGATTGTTGCAAAAATGTCTTTCATTTTTCTTAAAACCCATAGATGAGTGAGACTATTCTGCGTCTATCTCTCTCCCTCTGACTTATTTCACTCAGTATGATAGATCCCATGTACATCCATGTATAGGAAAAGTTCATGGCTTCATCTCTCCCGACGGCTGCCTAATATTCCATTGTGTATATGTACCACAGGAAAACTGAATTCTTATTTTAATGGGAGGACCTACTTCTAGAAAAGTCAAAGGGCGAGAAACAAAAGCCTGAAATAATCCAGATTGGGACACGAGGCATCTCTACTTCCTTGTCATTAAAGTCCTAAGGCAAACATTGTCTGTTAAAATATTGAGAAACCCAGCTCTTTCCAAATCAGAAGATGTTGACAAACTGATCACTAATTACATTAGAGATGTCCTATCCATTTGGAGGCTCGGCTCCCCCACCCACCTTGAGTGCTCCCCAGCTTACAATGGGAACCCTTACCAGGTCAGCCGGTCATACTCGTTCTCTAATTTGTAAATGAAACTCCCCAGTGAATTCTTCAGATCACCCACTTGACTCAGCAGTGCATCTAATGATGCCTCCAGTTGTTTCTCTTCCCTCTGCACCAATAGGACAGGTCAGTTAGCCAGATGGGTTTAAGTATGACACACACAGAAAAAGGTTGAAAAGCCATGGATACAGTGTGCAACAATATTCAGGCTCATAGGATTTCACTGTCATCAGAGAGCCTTGCTCTTAGTTATCTTTGCTATTTGGGTTACAGACAGCTTCAACCTTAGACCTTTCAACCTGCTCACCTGACCTCAATTCCTCCTACCTAGCCTCCTCTTTCTCATCTCTTCCTAATCCATGCCTGATTTCCACGTGGATTAGACCTATTCCATTTCCACTCATTATGAAATTTTCACCAGACCTAATTTTTTGCAACTGATTAATTCTGGTGCCCAGATGTCACACACTCCAACTTCCTCTGCGCAAGAAGCTGCCTGTGGCACAAGCTGTTCTGGTCAATGACACAATCTGTAGGATATCTACCACAGGAAGTCTTTTCAGAACTCCACCAGGCTTGTAGCACCATTGCTCACCACCCACTCCTTCCTTGCCATCAGCATTTTAAGTTTCAACCTCCTCTCAGAATTAATTTGCACTCTTTTTCTGTTTCTGTTTTGGGGAGTGGCCTTGGCCACTGGAGGAGGTGGCTTGGTGGTTGAGGGACCATGTAGTGCAGGGCATTCAACTGCAAAGCATCCCATAAAGCCTGTTGCCCCATACTTTTCATTGAATTTTATCACTGTTCCAATATTCCTAGATCTTTTCCACATGCTAGGTCATCATTCCTTATAAACATTTATTGCTAGATAACTATAAGAAACTAAGCGACAAGTGAAAAGCAAACAAACAAGCAAAAAAATAAAATAAAAATTCTCCAAGAAGGGCCCGGAGAGATAGCACAGCGGCGTTTGCCTTGCAAGCAGCCGATCCAGGACCAAAGGTGGTTGGTTCGAATCCCAGTGTCCCATGTGGTCCCCCGTGCCTGCCAGGAGCTATTTCTGAGCAGACAGCCAGGAGTAACCCCTGAGCACCGCCGGGTGTGACCCAAAAACAAAAAAACAAACAAACAACAACAACAAAAATGCTCCAAGGTACCAACAATTTTGGGAAAAAGCCATGTCCCTCCCAAATCTGGGATTCAGTCTTACTTCATGTCACCATTCTTTTTTTTTTTTTTTTTTTTTTTTTTTGGTTTTTGGGTCACACCCGGCGATGCTCAGGGGTTACTCCTGGCTGTCTGCTCAGAAATAGCTCCTGGCAGGCACGGGGGACCATATGGGACACCGGGATTCGAACCAACCACCTTAGGTTCTGGATGGGCTGCTTGCAAGGCAAACACCGCTGTGCTATCTCTCCGGGCCCTCATGTCACCATTCTTAACAACCCCGAGGTACAGGATGCAAAACATGATCTCGCAAACTCGCCCATGCATGCACATAACAGGATCCATGATCCTAGAGTTCTACCCTCCTCATATTAGGCCTAGTTTAACGTTCAACCACGACGGCTCCATCATGCCTCCAACCATTAAAGTTCCCTCTAAGCACAGCTCCTACAGCTGAGGCGAAGGCCGGGCCAACCCATCGCTCTCATGGGCCACCTTCTTGGATGGCACCTCAACCTTCGAATTGACAACCCGCACCTGGCAAGTCAGGGCTGCCACTTTCTTTTTGTTGTGTTTTGCTTAGTTTGGTTTTGGGGTCACACCAGGCAGCACTCAGGGGTTCCTCCTGGCTCTGTGCTCAGAAACAGCTCCTGGCAGGCTCGGGGGATCATATGGGATGCCGGGATTCGAACCACCATCCGTCCTGGATCGGCTGCTTGCAAGGCAAACGCCCTACCGCTGTGCTGTCTAACTCTCCGGCCCCAGGGCTGCTGCCACTTCTTCCCTTACTTAGCCGCAGAGCTGGGCACCAGCAGCCGGGCCCCACCCCTCTCTCCTTGCGCCGCTTCTTCTCCAGGAGCTCTTCCCCAACCCCAAATTTCTTTATGCGTCTTTACCCACGAGTTCTGCCCGCCCCCTCAAACCTCAACGCCTCACTCCGGAGAGTTGGAGCTAGCTAAGCGGGCCATAGCTCCAACCCAGTCCTTTACCTGCATTGCGACGGCCAAGACTTCCGCTTCCGGCTTCCGAGTCCGGGACTCAGAGGGGGCGGAAACAGTTTCTTCCACCAATCAGAAGCTCAGAAAATGCGCCTGCGTATTTCCGGTTCCGGTCAGCGCGCGCTCTCCAGGTCAGGGGTCACGAGAGGAGCATCTTCTCCGGCCCGGGCCGGCGCGGGAGGGCTGTGTCATGGCCTCGGAGCCCCCGGAGCCGGAGGTGAGGGCCGGGCGGGCGCGGCGCTGGGCCCCCGAGATCCAAAAGGGAAGGGTCCGGCCTGGCGTGGCCGTGGCCTCCTCCTAGAGTCTGGGGGCGGCCGCGCCGCGTAGCCTGGGCTGAAACTGGTCCAAGCGCCGAGCCTTTGACCTTTGACCCTGCCCCCCACCCCACCCCACCCCAGCCAGCCCCTTGCAATTCCTCTAGCTAGAGGAGAAAGTCGCCGGTTTGTTTCCTTTACTCTCATGTCCGCGTCGTCGACTTTAAATGCTCTCTGGCCTCTTGGATCTCTTAGGTACTAGCAGACCCTGTCGGTTTTTCTGTTGGCTTTGAAACGTGTGAACCCCACGGCCTGGGCTTGGCCTGGTTTCTCTGCTTTTCTCCAAACATTCGGAAGCCATAAGCCAGCAAGACTTGATTTCGTTCTAGCGTTCATGCTTTTGGAGAGTAGCTTTTGGGATAGTGGCAAAGCATTGCTCTCGGAGTGAAGCCTGGTCCCAAGCAACTGGTGCTGCCATGTGGCTCTGCAGTTTGGGGCTGGTCTTGATTTCTCGGACCGACCCCACGGTGTGCCTCGAGATCACATGCATTAAACCAGAAGATGCAGAGTAGGTACCCGTTAGGTGCAAGGGATTAAGCAAATAACCTGATGTACATTGTGGTGTTCAATCTTGTGACTGCAGGGTAGCAATATTCATTTGGAGTTACAGATAAAAAGACTTAAAAAGTCAGAGGTTGAATTCCTTTCCCAAGGACTACTCAGATGGGGGAGTAGTAGAATTGTGAAGTTAGAAGACTTGAGCATGAACTCTTTCTAATATGGAAGACCATCCCTAGAAGTGCCCGGTTTTACAAGAGATATATGAATAGTGAAAAAAGATGAAGGGTGTGTATGTGACACAATCATTATTCCATGAATATTTACAGCAAACTAAGCCCCATTCTAAACACTTTTGTCAGTACCAGTTAATACTCTCAACTTTTGCATTAGACACAGTTTTCATTCCTCATTTTCATATGTGAAAGCTCAGGCTCAGAGAGGTTAAAACTACCAAATGAAGGGCTCCAGGACAATAATACAGCAGGTAGGGCACTTGCTTTGCAGGTGTTGCACCTGGGTTTGATCACTAGCACCACATAGGAGTCTCCTATCACCCAGTGATGCTCAGGGGTTACCCCTGGCTATCCGCTCAGAAATCCCTCCTGGCTTGGGGGACCATATGGGATGTTAGGGATTGAACCAAGGTCTTTCCTGGATCTGCTGCATGCAAGCTAAGCACCCTACCGCTAGCCCTAGGGCTCCGGCCCCTGCAAGTGATTCTTGAGTGCAAAAGCAGAAGTAAACTTGTGAGCACTGTAGAATTTGACCCCAAAACAAAAAGACAAGCCATATTAAACAGTAAGTAATAGAATCAGGACTCCAGATCTGTTCACCATAATGTTAATAGTATGGTTGTAGGAAACTAGCCCTGTGTAAAATAAAGGAAAATAAAAACATTCACTACTCTACCGCTGGAGGGGTAGAATCGCCCATGCATCAGACACCAACACTGAGATAAACTAAAAGAATTTGAAGTATGTCTCCTTAATGGGTTAAGATGAGAGAAAATGGGCTGGGGATGTCATTCAGTGGTAGAGGGCATGTGTAGAGCCTCACTTGTCTTAAGGTCCTTCAATTCATTGCACCACAAAAATTAAAAGGAAGAGGAGGAATGTGAAATATCACATCTCTTCTAAGCAGATAGTGTAAAATAGTTGAAATCTAATGCTGACAATATACTAAAAATTTTTGGTAGCCACGTTAATTTTTTTTGTTCGTTTTGTTTTTTTTGTTTTTTGTTTTTTGTTTTTTGGGTCACACCAGCCTGTACTCAGGGGTTACTCCTGGCTCTACGCTCAGAAATCACTCCTGGCAGGCGCAGGGGACCATATGGGATGCCGAGATTTGAACCACTGTCCTTCTGCAAATGCCTTACCTCCATGCTATCTCTCTGGCCCCACGTTAAAAATTTTTTATGGGCCCGGAGAGATAGCACAGCGGCATTGCCTTGCAAGCAGCCGATCCAGGACCAAAGGTGATTGGTTCGAATCCCGGTGTCCCACATAGTCCCCTGTGCCTGCCAGGAGCTATTTCTGAGCAGACAGCCAGGAGTAACCCCTGAGCACCGGCGGGTATGACCCAAAAACAAAAACAAAAAAATTTTTTTTTATTTAAATTGTTGGAGAGATAGTACAGCCAGAAGGGTGATTGCCTTGCTTACTGCCTACTCGCTTTGATCCCTAGCACTGCATATAGGTCCCAGTCCTGTCAGGAATGATTCCTGAAAGCAGAGCCAGGAATAAGATGTGAGTACCACAGGGTGTGGCCCCAAAACAAAATCTAAATGTTACTAAGGAGGCATATCAGTGTGCTAGAGCATAACTTTCCATGCCTGAGTTCCAGTTTTCAAAGACCCTTTGAGCATCACTAGTAGTGAATCCCCAAGCATTGAGATTGAGATTGAGATGGGAATATATCTTGAATTTCACCAGATGTGACCCAAAAACCAAAATAAGTAAATAAGTTTGATTTTTTATTTTTTTGGTTTTTGGGTCACACCCAGCAGTGCTCAGGGGTTACTCCTGGCTCTGTGCTCAGGATTCGCTCCTGGCAGGCTCGGGGAACCATATGGAATGCCGGGATTCGAACCACCATCCTTCTGCATGCAAGATAAATGCGCTACCTCCATGCTATCTCTCTGGCCCCAAGTTTGATCTTTTATTCAGATAAAAGGAACAAAGTTAATTTTGATTAATTTATTAATAAATTTCCAAAATGTTACTTCAACATGTACTAAACATGTGTTATATTAAAACATAAGATATTAGAGCCAGAGAGATAGCATGGAGGTAAGGCATTTGCCTTTCATGCAGAAGGTCATTGGTTCGAATCCCGGCACCCATATGGTCTCCCGAGCCCGCCAGGAGCGATTTCTGAGCATAGAGCCAGGAGTAACCCCTGAGCACTGCCGGGTGTGACCCAAAAACCAAAAAAAAAAAAAAAAAAAAAAGGTATTTAAAATTGCCTTTTGTATAAGTTTTTTTTTTAACTTCAAGTGTTTATTTTACACATAAACGCGTTTTATTTTGAATCAGCAGCTCCAAGTGCTTAGTAACCCCACCATCTGTGTGTGTGTGTGTTTGTACTCACAGTGTGTGTGTGTGTGTGTGTGTGTGTGTGTGTGTGTGTGTATGGTTACATTATTGAACAATGTAGATCTAAAGCAGCTTTAGAATCCAGCCATTATCTTCCTAGGAAACTCAGCTAACCAAAAGCTAAGCATCTGTTACTTATTTTTTGTTTTTGAAAATTTAATCACAGAAGTTTGAAGAGAGTAAAGAATTTTGCTTTAGGGCATAAAAGAATGCCTTAGAGATTGTTACAATCCTGGGAGAAAGATTGAATGTGGTCACTTTGTTGTTTTGTGCTACTTTTGTTGGTGCTCAGGTTCTGCACTCAGGGAGCATTCCTTCTGGTGTTTGGGGGACCATATGGAGGTGCTGGGGATTAAACTAGGGTTAGCTGCATGCAGGGCTCTGCCCGCTGTACTATTTCTCTAGCCATAAGGTGTGGTCAGTATTAAGAAATCATTCATTAAATATTTAAAATACTTTAAGAATGCTGTTGTGAACTCGGAATTGTGCTATCAGGGTGGAATTGGCATTGTATGTATGTATGGCATACATATTCACTGTTTCTATTAAGTAAACATTGAATTATAATAAGAGCATCAAAGGAAAAATACATCTTTAAGAGGTGTTCTTAACCTACTTTTGTTAAGTAAGTGATGAGGGAAAGGGTAGATTAGGAAGCCACTTAAGGGGAACGGCATTTAAGCCTGAAGAATGAGTATTATTTAATACCCCAAATCCCCATGGAGTAGATGCTGTTTTATTTTATGGATGAGAAAACTAAAGCACAGAGTTTTTTGTTTTGGAGTCACAGTAGGTGGTACCCAGGGCTTTCCCCTGGCTCTCTGTTCAGTGACTGTTCCTGAACATATAAGGTAGCTGAGATCTAAATCAGATCAGTCACATGCAGTCGCTCTGGCCTTAAGGCACAGAATTTAAGTAACTTGATTAAGGAGACTGCAACCACAGTGCATGCTTAACTTGGTGAGTTTGGTGAGAGGTAAGTCTGGAAAAGAAGAGTCAAGATAAGTCCATGTTAGAGGTTCAAAATTTTACCATAAGTATGGTCGCAAAGAGTTTTCAGATCAAGGGGAAAATAACATTTCATGGGAATCTATTCATAGAAAATAGCACCAAGTTTGGAAAAACCTAAGTAACTTACACCCTAACCACAGAGAGTGCAAAAACAAACATAAAAAAACTTGATAAGATGGCACTGTTCCTTCTCTGGTATCAACGGTATGCAGCACTGTGGTAGATAATGTTTTATTCATCTTGTCATAAATGATATGTAGGCCTCACTAAATGTTCCAAAGAATGATAGGCTTCTTGTCATTGACCTGACTTCTGTTTAGTTGCATCAACGTGCTTTGAAGTAGCTTTCCTTATCCATATGCTATCAGTAAAGAAACTGAGGCCTGGGAAAATTAGGTAACTTGTCCAAGCTCACCTTGATAGCAGGTAGTAGAACCAGATTTGAATTTAGGTCTCTGACTCAAAACCTAGCTTTGTCTTGGCCAAGATGGATCAAAACTACTCTTTTTTTTGTTTTTGTTTTTTGTTTTTTGTTTTTTTGGGTCACACCCGGCAGCGCTCTGGTCACTCCTGGCTCTACGCTCAGAAATCGCTCCTGGCAGGCTTGGGGGACCATATGGGATGCCAGGATTCAAACCACTGTCTGTCTGCATGCAAGGCAAACACACTGCCTCTATTCTTTGGTGCACCTACTTGGCAATACAATAATATATAGTTTCCTTCATTATAGAGTAAATTTTGTGAGTAGATGATTCCAGTTTTTGCCTTCCATTGTATCTTTAGTACCAGTTATTAGTAGGCATTTCACAGATTAGTTGACTAAGGAATAAATTATTTTCTTTAGATTTGAATGAGGACTTATTGGCATCCTGATCAATTTGCAGGGGGAATAAGCTGGAAAGAGACTTATAGACAGAGCAGCACTCTACATTTCAAAAACAAAGAACATGGGCCTAGAGAGATAGTATAGTGGGTAAGCCACTTGTCTTGCATGTGGCTGACCCACATTCATTCCCAGCAATCCAGTCCCAGGAGTAAACCTTAAGCACAGCTGAGAAAACAAAACGGATCTGATAGGAGTATATCTGTGTAATACAACAAATGGAGTAACAGTGTGTAAAAAGCTAGGTGCATGTGTAGTAAAAAGACTTGTACAAGCAAGAAAATGATGGTGGCTTTATGTGTCAACAGTAGAGTGAGCTTTTGAAAAAGTAAAGAAAATGTAGGAGAAAGAATCACTTTACCTGGGTATAACAGTTTACTTTGACCACTGAGGTCACACACACACACACACACACACACACACACACACACACACACACACACACACACACTTGCACATTGAGTTAAACTCACACACACACACACACACACACTCTTGCACATTGAGTTAAGCTCACAAGGGACAAGGGTCCTGGCATGTTTGACAAAGGTGGTAGTCAGGGCTCAAACTTGAGTTACAGTCTTGCACGCATTTTGGTTGTAGTTAGCCCCCACATTTTAGGTCTAAAGGTAGATCAGATCAGTTTATATTTATAAGATACAAAATAGTTACAAAACTTGAAGCTATGCCATATGAAACATACTGTAAATGTTTGTTTTGGAGAATCAAAGATTCATTGCTCTTATCAGATATCTGGTAGATTCTTCTTTGCCAGAGGGTCTTAATTACCTGACCTTAGATAATATTGTGATGGTTTAGATATTTTCAAGAGAACAGATACTTTGTTTTGATTTTTATTTATTCATTTTGTGGTGTTGGGATTGAACCAAGGCCTTACATATGTGAAACAAGTATTGTACCACTGAGCTTTAGAAGAGATTTTTGGCTGCAAGGAGACAGTGGTTTGAGCTTGCATGCACCTTGCTTGGGTTTGTTCCAGCACTATAGGACCTCTTGAATGTTGCTGGCTATAGCTCTGGAGACCCCTGAGCCCTGGAAGGCCCCCAATTATAGTTGAGGTCACCACCACAGGGCTCCAACAGCAACACATTCTTGAGTCTTAGCATTGGACTACTATCCCCAGTTGGCCAAATATTATTAGGTGTGGCCTCTAGGCTCCTGAAGCATTGCTTGGGAAACCACTCACCCTGGCCTTCCAACTCTGGAAGGATCTCTTTTCTTCCTGGGAGCTGGGAGGTTCTGCCAGCGTGGGGTTTGGCAGCCCTCTGTCATGCCAAAGGCCTCTTTAACCAAGCCTCGGAAGGGATGTGGGACATGGATCACCCCAGCACCCCTCTACCTCCTTCCTCCGGAACTCCAGGGCTTTCCTTGGCCACATGCCTGGGCAAGCCAGCGAGGTGGGAATAGCAGCACAATAGTTTCTGGCTTTAGGAATTACCAGGAAAGTTTCCTTACTAAACCTGTCTAGTGTGAACATAATGACAAAAATTTAGATATCATTGTGTTTCATTTGTTTGTCATAATCTGAAAGCCATCCAGGATCTTGTGTTATTTCTTTACTCCTTCACTCCCATCTCCTCTTACCCCACAGTTAACCATTTTTCTGTACTAATGATTTTTGTTTTGGCCAAGGTGGATTACATATCTTTCACAGTAATTTTTTGGGTGGAGTCTGAAGGTTCAGCAGGCAACACAACATGGCAAGGCTCCACGCTGTAGGCTTTTTGGCCAAGCTAAAGGGAAGATGCAGCTTCGGCTGCCCCCCACCGCCTTCTTTCTCCTTCCTCCGGTCCCCAGGGTTATTCCTGGACACCTGCTCAGGGTCCCAGCAAGTGGGTTCCGGCGAAGTGCAATTTAAAAGAGACCCCAGGCTTCCTAGTTCCTGCAAGGGGCTCGGAGGGGACTGGTGAACTTCCAACTTCCAGCAATTAGGAAGCAAACACCTCTCGGAGAGTAGGAAGTTTCAGCAGGTAACACGGGGAGGACATGGATCCTGTGCTCTTCGCTTGTCCAAATCACAGAACAAAGTGGTGTCTCGGAAACAACACCCTCCCTCTTGATTATTTCTAAAACATAAAAGGGACACTTGTATCTCCTTTGTATATCTCAGATGTATTCCCTTAACATCTATAACTCTTTTTGAACATCCTCATATAGTGACAATTTTGCCCACTGGTTTTGTTATTTGATTGTTTGATTTTCCCCCTGTGAGATCTGTTTTATAAGCAATACTGGTAGAAGAGCATCTCTGTATAGATTTCATGTTTGAACCAAGTTACGGGGAATGTTGGACTTTATTTGTCGGCCCCCAGATGCACCAACAATATCTTTTGGCATTGCTTCTCTTTTGCATAGGCACATTAAAATGGGAAAATAATACATACGAAAACAAGTTCTTATCTAATAGAGATGGGAACACAAATTTGGTAATGCAATTAGGCCTTATACCCTGAACATTGGCATAATGATTTGGCTTAGGGCTCAGAAGAATGGGCATCTCCCACACACACCTGAACAATGGAAACCATCTATGGAAACAACCATAATTGTCTATAACATTACCAGGATCCAATCCTCTACCAGGGAAGACCTACCACTGCTTTGGCATTGACTTACTCCAAAGAGTGTTCTCAACACCCAGACGACTCAGCAACAGCCTGCTTGCAAGGCAGATCGCTCCACATTTAATGGTATGCTGAAACTAGAGGATGCTCCACATCAACCTGACATCAGTGAAAGAAATGCACAGAATCCAGAATCTTTAAATATAAGAATCTGATACCAACAATAGCTAAAGTGTGAAAAAGTTTTACCGAGACCACGGAGAATGACTCGGGTTGGACAGACTGGTATGCTTGGAACCCAGAGTCGGTCTTTTGCCAATAAACTTCTGGGGTGAGGCCTTTTTGTAATCAGGTCAAGGATTTTTTTCCATTTTCCCCATTTTTCTGGACCTATGCAAACAGCAGCGATTGCCACTATCACAACTTTACTATATTTTTTTACTCTTATCCTTTAAGAAAAAAAATACAATTTACTGAACTTAAAAACAAATAACTGTAGTAGAATGCCTGTCTCGAAAACAGGCAGGGGGTGGGAAGGGGGAAAGTTACACTGGTGAAGGGGGGTGTTCTGTTTGTGACTGTAACCCAACTATGATCATGTTACTTAAATAAAAAATATATTAAAAATAGCATTTAAGGGCCCAGAGAGATAGCACGGTGGCGTTTGCCTTGCAAGCAGCCAACCCAGGACCAAAGGTTGTTGGTTCAAATCCCGGTGTCCCATATGGTCCCCCGTGCCTGCCAGGAGCTATTTCTGACAGCCAGGAGTAACCCCTGAACACCGCCAGGTGTGACCCAAAAACAAACAAAAAAAAAGTATTTAAAAAACAAAAAGGCAGATTAAAAATGTTAAAATAGTATCAAAAATAAATAAATAAATAATAAAAAATAAAATAGTATTAAGAAGGTTGGAACAGTTGTACAGCAGGTAGGACACTTGTCTTGCATGGAGCCAAACTGGGTTCAATCCCGAGCATCCCTTATGGACCTCAAAGCAATGCCAGGTGCAATTCTTGAGTGCAAAGTCAGGAGTGACCCCTGAGCATTGCCAATGTGGTCCCAAAACAACAACAACAACAACAAAATAGTATCAAGAGACAGATCCTGATATGTGTGAGGTCCTGAGTTTGATCATTGGCAACACCAACACACATGCATTCTGATTTAATATGAATCAATTTACAGGTATGCCAGCTGAGCACAAAATTCTGAAGTAAACAGACTTCTTTTATTTGTTTGTTTTTTGTTTTGTTTTTTTTTTGGGGGGGGTCACACCCAACAGCTCTCAGGGGTTACTCCTGGCTCTACACTCAGAAATCGCCCCTGGCAGCCTCGGGGGACCATATGGGATACCAGGATTCTAACCACCATCCTTCGGCATGGAAGGCCGACAGACACCTTACCTCCAGGCTATCTCTACTGCCCTGTAAACAGACTTCTAACCTCTGAGAAGTCTCACCTTATTACTAACCTGTACATTTATACAGCATTTTATTTTGGGGGGTTTTGGAGTCACATCCGGCTGCTCTCAGGGGTTACTTCTGGCTCTGTGCTCAAAAATTGCTTCTGGCATGCTGCTCAGGGGACCATATGGGATGCCAGAATTCGAACCACCATCAGTCCTGGATTGACTGCATGCAAGGTAAACACCCTATCACTGTGCTATTGTTCCTAGCTTGAGGGACCATATGGGACACCAGGGGATTGAATCATGGTCTGTCCTAGGTTAGCACTTTGTTTTTTGTTTTTTGTTTTTGGGTCACACCTGGCTGTGCTCAGGGGTTACTCCTGGCTATCTACTCAGAAATAGCTCCTGGCAGGCACAGGGGACCATATGGGATGCCGGGATTTGAACAAACCACCTTAGGTTGGCTACTTGCAAGGCAAACGCCACTGTGCTATCTCTCCGGCCCCAGGTTAGCACTTTCAAAGCAAATGCCTCCTTACCCCTTGCACCATTGCTCTGGCCCTAATGTTTTTTTTTTTTTTTTAAATACAGTACAGCATTTTAATGTATAAAGTGCTCTCATGCATCTTTGGGATCTGTGATGTCTTTTCATAAAGGAGAAAGTGTAAGTCCAGCTCAGAGTTCTAATTGTCTTTTGTTTTTGTTTTTGTTTTTTGGGTCACACCTGGTAGCGCCCAGGGTTACTCCTGGCTCTAGGCTCAGCAATCGCTCCCGACAGGCTCAGGGGACCTTATGGGATGCCAAGATTCAAACTACTGTCGTTTTGCATGCAAGGCAAACACCTTACCTCCATGCTATCTCTCCAGCCCCTCAGAGTTCTAATTGTCAAATTACACTGCTCTTTTAGTTTAGTTTTGTTTTGTTTTTGGGCCACACCCAGTGATGTTCAGGTGTTACTCCTGGCTATGCGCTCAGAAATCTCTCCTGGCTTGGGGGACTATATGGGACACCAGGGATCGAACCCAGGTCTGCCCTGGGTCAGCTGTGTGCAAGGCAAACGCCCTACCGCTGTGCTATAACTTCGGCCCCTACACTGGTCTTTTTAAAGCAAATTTGTTAGAACTCACATTAGAGATCCCTTCTCCCCAGACCTGGGAATAGTTGAAAGGATGATAATATCACCGAAGAGCTGATAGTGAAAACCTGAAAGACCCGAAAACAACATTCACAGAAACCTGTGGGGGTTCCTTTTACAGAAAGAAGAGTGAGGAAGGGTGGGAACTTTCCAATAGTAAAAAGCAGGTGTTGAAAAATTTGAAATGATTAATAAGAACATAACTAATGTAGCTTGTTAGAGCAGTTTTTTCTCATTCATACATTTACCCAACAAATATTAGTTGAACACCTGTTGTCTCTTGCCTCTGTGCTAGTTGCTAGGGATACAGCAATGAACTATATATAGACATAGCTAGCATCTACCTCCCTGGAGTGTCTAGATTTGGAGGGGAACAATGATTGAAAAGAACACAAAATCTTCATCAGTTGTAGGGGGTGCAGAAGCACATACTGCTTTGTGAAAGTCTTCATGGATACCTAACTGTGGGGAACCTGGGGGATGATCACTTACTAAACCCAGAATGCCAAGATTTTGATCCCACATGAGGAACCCAGTCTCCCCAACAGCCCTTGTGGTGCTGACCTTTAGGTGTTTTTTTCACCATTTTTGCCTCAAGGTGGCCCATACTTCTTTCTTAGGTGTGTCTTTGTATAACTGAGACAGGCTGACATTGGGAAATTAAATGGAGGTAAACATAAAAGTAATGAAGCCTCTAGCTTCAAGAAATCACACTTTATTATTACTAACCTGTGCACTTATATAGCATTTTAACTTTCAAAGTGCTTTTGTAAAATACCACCAAGAACAATGAAAAAGAAAATAGTTTCAGACAAGTGTGAAAGTTGGAGAAGGGATGTGCTGATTATAATTCATTTTATCCGCTGGATTATAGAATATTGTATCATTTTATTTAGAAAAGTATTAATGGCATTAAAAATAGATGCGTAGGGGCCAGAGCTATAGTACAGTGATAGGGCATTTGCCTTGCACATGGCCAATCTGGGTTTGATCCCCTGCACTTCAGATGGTTCTCTGAGTCTGTCAGGAGTGATCCCTGAGTTTAGAGCCAAGAGTAAGCCCTTGACACTGCCAGGTGTGGCCCCCAAAAAAGTAGAGTGGACATCTCTCCACCAATTTTCCAGGGCCTCTCTCCACCCCCCACCTCAACCTTAGTATCCTCAGATTAGCTGTCCATTACCTAGGGCTTGTGTTTGGGATTGTCTAATCTCTTTATAGTCCACATCTGAGCAAGACCATCTGGTATTTATCTTCTCCTTTCTGGCTCATTTCACTTAGTATGACACCTTTCAATTCTATCCAAGTCGTAGCAAACTAAGATTTCATCTTTTCTCATAGCCAGTAGTATCCCATTGTGTATATAGGCCACAATTTATCTACTTCCCTATTGTTGGGCACCTTAGTTGTTTCTAGATCTTTGCCATTATAAACAACACTGTGATGACAGAGTTGTACATATTCTTTTTGAATTAATGACATGGTTGAGGTAGATGCTCAGGAAAATTGTAGGGTCTTATGGAAATGCTAATCTTTTTTGGAGGAGGGAGAACACCTGCAGCACTCAGAGCTCTGCACTTAGAAATACTTCCGGCAAGCTCAGGGGACCGACCTTATGGGATGCTTGGGCCTGAACCCTGGTCAGCCAACGTGCAAGGCAAACATTCTACCTGCTGTGCTATCGTCCTTAAGGAAGCTCTATTAATATTTTGAGAAGTCTTCGAATTTTTCAAAAGAAGCTGAAACATGCAACAGTTCCACAGAAATTAACAAGAGTAGTTTAGTTTAGTTTTGTTTTTGTTGTTGTTGTTGTTTTGTTTTGGGCTTTTTGGGCCACATCCATTGATGCTCAGGGGTTACTCCTGGCTATGTGCTCAGAAATCGCTCCTGGCTTGGGGGGGACCATATGGGACACTGGGGGATCAAACCAAGGTCTGTCCTATGCTAGCACTTGCAAGGCAGAAGCCTTATCTCTAGCACCACCACTCTAGCCTCAAGTCTTTTTTTTTTTGTTTTGTTTTGTTTATGTTTTTGGGCCACACCCAGCGGTGCTCAGGAGTTACTCCTGGCTGTCTGCTCAGAAGTAGCTCCTGGCAGGCACAGGGGACCATATGGGACACCGGTAGCCTCAAGTCTTGTTTTGTTTTTGGATCACACCCAGCAGTTCTCAGGGGTCACTCCTGGCTCCATGCTCAGAAATCACTCCTGGCAGTCTCAGGGGACCATATGGGATGCCGGGATTCGAACCACCATCCTTCTGCATGCAAGGCAAACACCTTGCCTCCATGCTATCTCTCTGGCCCCAGAGCAGTATTTTTCAATGAAGTCAAAATACCCCATATTTTATTTGTGTTTTCCTGATGATGGAGGTGAACACTTTTTTATATGCATGGTGGCCATCTTAATGTCATCTTTGAGGAAGTGTCTGTTCATTTCCTCTCCGCTTTTTTTTTTTTTTTTTTTTTTTTTGGTCATACCTGGCAGCGCTCAGTGGTTACTCCTGGCAGGCATGGGGGACTATATGGGATACTGAGATTTAAACCACCATCCATCCTGGATCTGATGCATGCATGCATGGCAAACTGCCTACTGTTTTTTTTTCCTTTTTTTTTTCCTTTTTTATTTAAAAAACTTTATTACATACATGATTGTGTTTGGGTTTCAGTCATGTAAAGAACACCATCCATTACCAGTGCAACATTCCCATCACCAATGTCCCAAATCTCCCTTCTCCCTACCTAACCCCCTCCTGTACTCTAGACAGGCTTTCTATTTCCCTTGTACATTCTCATTATTAGGATAGTTCAAAATGTAGTTATTTCTCTAACTAAACTCATCCCTGTTTGTGGTGAGCTTCATGAGGTGAGCTGTAACTTCCAGCTCTTTTTCTTTTCCGTGTCTGAAAGTTATTATTGCAAGAATGTCTTTCATTTTTCTTAAAACCCATAGATGAGTGAGACCATTCTGCGTCTCTCTCTCTCTCTCTCTCTCTCTCTCTCTCTCTCTCTCTCTCTCTCTCTCTCTGACTTATAGATATATAGCATAATAGATTCCATGTACATCCATGTATAGGAAAATTTCATGACTTCATCTCTCCTGACAGCTGCATAATATTCCATTGTGTATATGTACCACAGTTTCTTTAGCCATTCGTCTGTTGAAGGGTATCTTTTTTTTTTTTATTGTGGTTTTTGGGTCACACCCGGCAGTGCTCAGGGATTATTCCTGGCTACAGGCTCAGAAATTGTTCCTGGCAGGCACGGTGGACCATATGGGACGCCGGGATTCGAACCGATGACCTCCTGCATGAAAGGCAAATGCCTTACCTCCATGCTATCTCTCCGGCCCCTGTTGAAGGGTATCTTGGCTGTTTCCAGAATCTTGCTATGTTAAATAGTGCTGCAATGAATATAGGTGTAAGGAAGGGATTTTTGTATTGTATTTTTGTGTTCCTAGGGTATATTCCTAGGAGTGGTATAGCTGGGTCTTATGGGAGCTCGATTTCCAGTTTTTGGAGGAATCTCCATATTGTTTTCCATAAAGGTTGAACTAGACGGCATTCCCACCAGCAGTGGATAAGAGTTCTTTTCTCTCCACATCCCTGCCAACACTGCTTATTCTCATTCTTTGTGATGTGTGCCTATCTCTGGGGTGTGAGGTGGTACCTCATAGTTGTTTTGATTTGCATTTCCCTGATGATTAGTGATGTGAAGCATTTTTTCATGTGTTTTTTGGCCATTTGTATTTCTTCTTTGTCAAAGTATCTGTCCATTTCTTCTCCCCATTTTTTGATGGGATTAGATGTTTTTTTTCTTGTAAATTTCTGTCAGTGCCTTGTATATTTTGGAGATTAGGCCCTTATCTGATGAGTATTGGGTGAATAGTTTCTCCTACTCAGTGGGGGGGGGGGGGCTCTTGTATCCTGGGCGCTATTTCTTTTGAGGTGCAGAAGCTTCTCAGTTTAATATATTCCCATCTGTTAATCTCTGCTTTCATTTGCTTGGAGAGTAAACTGCCTACCATTGTACTACCTCTCAGCCCTGTTGTTGAGCTTTGAGGGTGCTTTATATATCTTGGATACTAGCCCTTTGATGTTTGGATTGTAAATAGATATTTTCTTAGAACCCAGTAGTGAGTCTTTTTATTTTAGGATTTCTTTTACAGTATAGAAGACTTTTAATCTGATGCAATTCCATTTGTTGTTTTTACTTTGAAGCCACATTCCGTAGTGCTCAAGGCCTTACTCCTGGCTCTGCTCAGGGATCACTCCTTGTGCACGTGGGCAACCATATGGGGTGCCAAGGATCGAATATGGGTCAACTATATGCAAGGCAAGAGCCTTACGCATGCATCTTTGGCAACAGTCCAATTAGTTTATTTTTGCTTTTGTTTTTCTTTTCTTAGTGTTGTCACAGCATTGATATGTTTGTGTCAGATATCTAAGGAATAACTTTAGTTTTTCCCTATTAAGGGTGATGTTAACTGTGGTTTTGTTTTTGGTTTTGTTTTTGTTTTTGAGGGGGATCACACCTAGCTGTGCCCAGGTTTTACTCCTGGCAATGCTTCTGTGTCTATGGAAATTGATCATATGTTTTTGTCCTTTTATTAATGCCGTGTATCACACATTGATTTATGTTTATTGAATCATCTTTTCATCCCTGGCATTAATCCCACTTGTTTGTGGCATATGATTCATTTTATGTGCTTTTTTATATTTGGGGTGGGAGTTGGGCCACACTTGGTGACGCTCAGGGGGTTCTATGCACTCAGAAATCGCTCCTGGCTTGGGGGCCCACATGGGACGCCAGGGGACCGAACCACAGTCCATCCTAGGCTAGTGTGGGCAAGGCAGATGCCTTACTGCTTGCACCACCGCTCTGGCCTCACTTTTTTATATTTTTAAATTTAAACACTGTGGTTACAAAGTTGTTTATAATACAGATTTTATTCCACAGATAAAGTTGTTCATGGTTGACTTACAGTCATACAGTATACTACCTTCACTAGTACACATTTCCCACCACCAGTGTCTCCAGTCATTTTAGTGTATTTTATTTGCAAGAATTTGAGAACCTTTGAGTTCATGCTTATTAGGGATATTGTTCTATAATTTTCTTTTTAGTAACATCTATGTTAACTTTTTGTATTAGGGTAATTTGGTCTCATAGAAACATTTCTTCTCATACTGGAAGATCTTGAAAAGGATGAGTAGTAGGTTATCTTTGAATGTTTCTTCCTCATACTGGAAGAACTTGAAAAGGATTATAAGTAGGTTATCTTTGAATGCTTAGAATACACATTAGAGAGCCTATCTGGCCCTGGACTTTTTTTAGGGAGGAGGAGTTTTTGTTGTTTTTGTTTGTTTGTATGTTTTTTGGGTCATACCCAGTAGCACTTGGGTTTGTGCTTAGAAATTACCCCTGGTGGGCTTAGGGGACCATATGGGATGCCAAGGATCAAACGTGGCATGCAATGCCACTGTGCTATCACTCCAGCCCCGGAAGATTATTTTTTTATTATTATAGTCTTTTTTTTTTTTTTTTTTTTTTTTTTTTTGGTTTTCCGGGCCACACCCGTTTGATGCTCAGGGGTTACTCCTGGCTACGTGCTCAGAAATTGCCCCTGGCTTGGGGGGACCATATGGGACGCCGGGGCTAGCAAGGTAGACACCTTACCTCTAGCGCCACCTCGCCGGCCTCATTATTATAGTCTTGATAGTAATGGTCTATTTAACTTTTCTGCTTCTTGACTTGGGAGGTTGTTCATCAATAATTTTACATGTTCTTTTATAGGTCTCTTAATTTTTTCCTTTCATTTCTAATCCATATTTTTCCTTTTTAAAATTACCTGTCTTTTTATTTATCTGTTGTGTGTGTATGTGTGTGTTTAATTTTATTGTGAGTACTTGCAATTGTTTTTGTTTTGTTTTTGTTTTGGGGCCACACCCAGTGGTGCTCAGGGGTGACTCCTGGCTGTCTGCTCAGAAATAGCTCCTGGCAGGCACGGGGACCATATGGGACTCCGGGATTCGAACCAACCACCTTTGGTCTTGGATCGGCTGCTTGCAAGGCAAACGCCACTGTGCTATCTCTCCAGCCCAAGTACTCTCAATTTTGTAATTCTTTTTTTTCTTTTTTTTTTTTTTTTTTGGGTGGGGCGCACACTCAGTGTTGCTCAGGGGTTACTTCTGGCTATGCACTCAGAAATTGCTCCTGGCTTGGGGGAACATATGGGATGCTGGGGTTCGAATTGTGGTTCGTCCTAGGCTAGCGCAGGCAAGGCAGATGCCTTACTACTTGCACCACTGCTCTGGCCCTGCAATTTTGTAATTCTTAAAAAAAACTTGTTTTTATTTTTATTTTATATATTTTAAATATTTTGTATTATTGTGCTTTTTATTTGCATATTATTGGTTTCTGCTTGGATTTTCAAAAAGTTTTTGTTTCTTTTGAGGCTGCAGCTGATGGTGCTAAAGGGTTATTCCCAGAAATATGCTAAGGATTGTTCTAGGTAATGCAGGGAAACATGCAGTGCCAGGGATTGAGCACTGGCCTCTTGTATGCAAAAAGCATGCATTCCAGTCTTGTCAGCTCTTTCTCTGACACCTTTCTTTGGATTTTTATTTTACTTTTTGGGGCTTCTTTTGTTGTTCTTTTTCTATTTTCTTAAGATGTTAAGTTAGGTCATTTATTTGCACCGTTCTTTTTGTTTTGTTTTGGGCCACACTCGGGGCTTACTCCTGGCTTTGCGCTCAGAAATCGCTCCTGAGGGTCCATATGGGATGCTGGAGATCGAACCCAGGTCTGTCCTGGGTCAGCCATGTGCAAGGCAGAATGCCTTACTGCTATACTATTGCTCTGGCCCCATATTTGCACCTGTTCTTGTTTCCTGATGAACACCAGTAGTATTATATAAAACTTTTGCTATGTCCCATGATTTCTGCTATGTTAATTTTTTATTGTATCTAGGAATCTTTTCATTTCTTTTTTTAATTCATCTCTTATACAGGGATGTGTTTTTTTCAACTTTCAAGTGATTTAATTTTATCCAGATTTTGATTTATTTCTACTTTCAAAATATTGTGACCTGGGCCAGAGCGACAGTACAATGGGTATGGCATTTGCTTTGGACACAGCCAACCTGGGTTGGATCTGCAGCATCCCATATGGTCCCCCTAAGCCCGCCAAGAGTGATTCATGAACAAAGAGCTAGGAGTAACTCCTGAGCACCACCTGCATGGCCCTAAATTAAATCAAAGATAAAAAACATTGTGACCTGAGAGGATACTTGATATGATTTTTGACTTGTTTGTGACAGCATGTGGTCTGTCCTAGAGAGAGAATGATCCATGAGCACTGGAGAAGAATGCATACTCAGGTTTTAAGGAGCCCTGTAGATGTCTATTTAGCTTATCTCTTCTTGTTTCTCCCTTTAAGGTGACTCTTTCCTAAATTCTCTGGTGGTTCAGTGATGAGAGATTGGTTTTAAAACCTACTACGGTTGTTTAGTTGTTTGTTTGTTTGATTTTGGGTCATATCCAGGCAGTGCTCTGGTTAATACTGGTTTTTCTTTTGGTTTTTGGGTCACACTCGGCAGCGCTCAGGGGTTATTCCTGGCTCTATGCTCAGAAATTGCTCCTGAAGGGTCAGGGGACCATATGGGATGCCGGGATTTGAACCACTGACCTTCTGTATGAAAGGCAAACGCCTTACCTCCATGCTATCTCTCCAGCCCCTAATCCTGGTTTTTCACTCAAAAATTACTCTGGCAGGCTCAAGGATACAGGATGCTGGGATCAAACCTAGGTCAGTCACATGCAAGGCAAATGCCCTACTTGCTGTGCTATGGCTGCAGCCCTCTTATTTTACTTTTGATACTTTCCTTCAGGTCTGTTAGAGGTTGTTTTACATATATTGGTGGCCTTTTATTTGATACATATATGTAAAGAGAGTTAAATCTTCTGTACAGATCTTTGATCATAATATAATGTCTACTTCTGTCTTTTATTACTTTGATCAGATTAAATTCTATTTTTCTGACATGAATATAGCCATCCCCATCTTTTTTTTTTTTTTTTTTTTTTTTTTTGGGCCACACCCAGCTGTGCTCAGGGGTTACTCCTGGCTGTCTGCTCAGAAATAGCTCCTGGCAGGCACGGGGGACCATATGGGATACCGGGATTCGAACCAAGCACCTTTGGTCCTGGATCGGCTGCTTGCAAGGCAAACGCCACTGTGCTATCTCTCCGGGCCCAGCCATCCCCATCTTAAAAATTTTTTTTTATTTTGTTTTCTTTTTTTTGCCATACCTAGAGATACTCAGGGCTTACTTCTCAGTCTGCATTTAGGGATCACTCCTGGCAAACCAGGAACTATATGAGGTGCTGGGGATCTTATCCAGGTTGGCTGCATGCAAGGCAATGCTCTATTCACTGTATATTGTTTTGCCTTCCCACCTCTTTTAGCCTTCTATTTACATGTATGCTTACATGTAGCCTTTTACTTTATGTCTGGGTTTATTGTAGCAGTCCACATGAGTCTCTTATAAGCTTTCTTTCTTTCTTTCTTTTTTTTTTTTTGTGGTTTTTTGGTCACACCTGGTAGTGCTCAGGGGTTACTCCTGGCTCCATGCTCAGAAATTACTCCTGGCAGGCATGGGGGACCATATGGGACGCCAGGATTCAAACCGATGACCTTCTGCATGAAAGGCAAACACTTTACCTCCATGCTATCTCTCTGGCCCAAGCTTTCTTTTTTTATGTCCATTTCTTCTCTATCATTATTTGTATATAAGAAGGCCATTGATTTTTTTTAGAATTAACTTTATGTATTTATTTTTGTTTTTTTTTTGGGGGGGAGGGGTCACGCTGGAGGCGCTCAGGTGTTATTCCTGGGCTCTGCACTCAGAAATCACTCCTGCCAGGCTCGGGGAACCATATGGGATGCTGGGAATCGAATCACCATTAGTCCTGAGTTGGCTGCGTGCAAGGCAATCACCCTACCACTGTGCTATCTTTCTGGCCCCAAGATCATTGATTTTTGCATGTTAATTTTGTAGCCTGCCACTATGCTATATGAATCTATTGTTTTTAGAAGTTTTTTGGTAGAGTCCTTAGGGTTTTCTATATATAATATCATGCCATATGAAAACAATGAGAGCTTGACTTCTTCCTTTCCTATCTGGATGCCCTTGATATCTTTTTCTTGCTTAATTGCTATGGCAAGTACTTCTAGGATTATGTTGAATAGGAGTGGTGAGAGGGGTCAACCTTATCATGTACCAGATTTAAGAGGAAAGGCTTTTGGCTTATCTGTTGAAAATAATATTTGCCATTGGCTTGTGGTAAATGGCCTTGACTATATTGAGAAAGTTCCTTACATTCCCATCTTGTTGAGAGTTTCTTTTTTATCATGAATGGGTGTTGGACTGTATCAAATGCTTTCTCTACATTTATTGATATGATCAAATGGCTTTTATTTTTTCTTTTGTTGATATGATATATCATGTTAATTGATTTACGTATGTTAAACCATCTTTGCTTTCCTGGAATGAAGCCTACTTGGTCATGGTGTATGACCTTCTTGATGAGGCATTGGATCCTATTTGCCAGGATTTTGTTGAGGATCTTTGCTTCTGTGTTCATCATAGTGTCCCATTGCGCATATGTACCATAGTTTCTTTATCCAGTCATCATTTTTTGAACATGGATTGTTCCCAGATTTTGGCCATTGTAAACAGTTCTGTAATAAACACAGGAGTGCCAGTGTCTTCTGAATAGAGACTTCTACATGGGGTAGATGGCAAGGAGTGCCAGTCACGTAGAAGCTTTATTCTTAGTTTTTGAGGAGTGACTATATTATTTCCCAAAGAGGACTGGATCAGGCAGGATAGTCAAGCAGGTAGGCATTTGCTTTGCCTGTGGCCTACCTGGTTTCAATCACTGGCACCTCACATGGTCCTGCTACAGGAACGATATTGAAGATAGGAGTAAGCTTTGAGCACTGCCAAGAATGGCCCAAAACAAAATAACCAAAAAAGGACTGGATAGTTGACATCCCACTAGCAGTGAAAGAGGGTCCTTCCACCACCACGTTTTCTCCCCCACCCCACCCCAGTTAGTGCTGTTTGTTCTGATTAGTAGTTTCTTTTTTTTTTGTTCTTTGTTTTTGTTTGTTTGTTTGTTTGTTTGTTTGTTTTTGGGTCACATCCGGCATCACTCAGGGGTTCCTCCTGGCTCTACGCTCAGAAGTTGCTCCCGGCAGGCTTGGGGGACCATATAGGATGTCAGAATTTGAACCACCATCCTTCTGCATATAAGGCAAATGTCCTACCTCCATGCTATCTCTCGGCCCCCTGAGTAGTAGTTTCTGATTGAATTTTTTGCATACTGTCTCTTTCTTTTTTGGAACTTTGTTTTTCTTTCTCAATTTATTGACTAGCTGGTTACATTGTCACTGAATTGCTCTTCAAGGAGATGAATTACAGAGGTCTCGTGTACTTGGACTCCTACCAAGACTTTTGTCCTCATTCATTAGTGCAGGTGAATTCTTCCGTTACCTTATTATGTCTCATGCTATATGAATGATAATGGTGACAATCTATTCTGGTTTTTGTTTGCTACCAGGAGTTTGCTGTCTCAAGCTTATGGGATCAATTGGGACTCTGTAGATGTAGGACCCAGTGCAGTCTCTGGATTTACACTTGTTGGTGATTGACCACAACCTTGGTGTTACCCACCAGTTTGGGTTCAGTTGGTTACTGGTGCTCTGGAGTGCCCAGATGCACTGAGCCTCCCAAGAGACCTGGTCTCCATTCAGATTCCTGTTTTGACCATACTTAGTTGTTCCAATTATTTATTTTATTATTTTTGCTTTGTAGTCACATCAAAGCTGGACTTCAGGGCTATTCCAGGCTCTGTGATCTGAGATCACTCCTGGAGATGGAACCTGGGCCTCCAGCCTCCAGATCACACCTCAGCCCACTGAGCTATCTTTCTGGCCAAATAGCTCTCCCTAGGAACCAACTTGCATATGGCATCAGATAGGAAAGAGGAGAGGTGGCTTTGTTCCAGGAAAGTCTCAGTGATCATTTGGTGCTCTGTTTCTCTGCCTGTGCTGAGCATGAATGTGCCCCATCTTGGACTGATGACACCTGGGAAGGAAGTACTCAGGTGACTCTCACTCTGCTATCTCCCTCTGGGATAAGGGACCAGATGGGAGTTCTGGGGGCTCCCCTCAGTGGTGATGTGCAGCTGGCTCTTCCTTCTCCCTTCAGGCATGGATGTAGTGGTACTCAGCTCTTGCTACAGCTGCATGGGATTTGCGGGAGGCCCCCTGTTGTGATAGTGGAGGCATGTCAGCTCTTGTCATTTCTCAGGATCAGGGTAGAGTGGGGGTCTGAAGGGCTTCCATGAGGGAAATATTGGACAGCTTTCTTAAATTGTCAGTGTTGAAGAAGTGATTAGTTTCATCTTTTCTTATTTTGTTATTTTTTGTGTGGAGTCCCCCAAGCAGTGCTCAGGAGGCACAGGACCCCCTCCCACTATTCTTGACTATCTGAATCAGGGTCAATGTAAGGACCATAGAATGTGGCACTAAATGACTCTACAGTGCATCCAAAAATGCTTTTCAACGTCAGTGATCAAAGCAGGGTCAGGCACAAGCAAGCAAGGCATGTCCCTAACTCTTTTTTTTTTTTTTTTTTTTTTTTTTTGGTTTTTGGGCCACACCCGTTTGACGCTCAGGGGTTACTCCTGGCTGTGTGCTCAGAAATCGCCCCTGGCTTGGGGGGACCATATGGGACGCCGGGGGATCGAACCGCGGTCCGTTCCTTGGTAGAGCTTACAAGGCAGACACCTTATCTCTAGCGCCACCTTCCCGGCCCATCCTAACTCTTGTAGTGCCCATGCAGCCCCATTTTAGGTTTAAATGTGGAATTTGATTTTCTTTTTCTTTTTTCTTTTTTTTTTATTTTTTATTTTTGGGTCACACCCGGCAGCGCTCAGGGGTTACTCCTGGCTCTATGCTCAGAAATTGCTCCTGGCAGGCTCAGGGGACCATATGGGATGCCGGGATTCAAACCAACGACCTTCTGCATGAAAGGCTTTACCTCCATACTATCTCTCCGGCCTTGGAATTTGATTTTCTTAGAACATGTATTGAACATACTTATTTTGCAAATATTTTGTTGAACATCCTAAGCGTGGCCCTGCATGAGGCTCTAAGGATAGAGTGATAAACAAAAGACTGCTGCATTGTGATAACCCTTCTTTTCTGATAATTCTCTGAGCCTCAGCCCATTCTTTCTTAAATATGAACCTTGGCAGGAATCCAACAGACACAAGCATCCACTAATATACTGACACCAGCATATCAATCCTAAGGGAGAGGTCACCTGGTTTATTAGAATATCTCACCCTGAGACCAAGGAACAGAGAAAGAGAAGGCAGAATTGATACAATTTCTTCTTTGCCAGTAAGACACCTTTTCTTTTTTTAGGAACATGGCAGTATAACTTGAGGGGACTTGTGAAAGGCATGGTGGGTAGAAATAATGATAAATAGCTCTTGGCTTTTCTACCAAGCTTGGAAATTATTCTGCAACTTGCTTTCTGTTGCTACTTTAGTCATCCATGACACCAATTTGTCTCATCTATTTTCCTCCTCATTTCAAATGAATCACCAGTTCTTGTTTGTTATTTATTTATTTTGTTTTGGTTTTGGGGCCACATCTGGCATGCTCAGGGGTTACTCCTGACTATGCGCTCAGAAATTGCTCCTGGCAGGCTCGGGAGACCATATGGGATGCTGGGGATCAAACCTGGGTCCATCCCACATCAGCTGCATGCAAGGCAAATGCCCTTACCTTTGTGCTATGGCTAGGGGCCCCTTGTCTGTTATATTTTAAAAATCCTTAAAATGCAACTCTGCTCGCTTATCTAGTTCAGCTGATCTCTCTCTCTCTCTTTCTCTCTTTCTCCCTTCCTCCCCCCTCTCTCCCTCTCTCTCCCTCTCCCTCTCCCTCCTTGCATTCAAACTCAACTTGACTTGCCTCATCATTAACCTCTCCTAAACAAGTTTGCAGAATAGCTGTTTTGATCTAGGCCTCTAGTTTCCCCCTACTTGTTAGGAGTCCTTCTTGAAACTTGTAACAAAAGGAATTTTTCTAATCACAGATATAGTGTTATTGCCCTGCTGCAAGTTTGGCAACTTTACCTAACTGTTATCATCAAGTTTAGAATCCTAGCCAGGGCACCATACCACTGTGTAGGGAAGTTGTATAGCAGGAAGATTTCCCAACTTGGGACTTTAGATAACATGTACAGAGACACAAAACAATAGCACTGATTCTATTGATGTTTAGATTGTCTTTCTTTGTTTTTTTTTTTTTTTTTTTTTTTTTTGGTTTTTGGGTCACACCCAGTGTTGCTCAGGGGTTACTCCTGGCTGTTTGCTCAGAAATAGCTCCTGGCAGGCACGGGGGACCATATGGGACACCGGGATTCGAACCAACCACCTTTGGTCCTGGATCGGCTGCCTGCAAGGCAAACACCGCTGTGCTATCTCTCCGGGCCCCTAGATTGTCTTTCTTGCTTCTTGATTATGTCAGAGTATTCCTTTTGCTTGTTTAAATTCCCTTCTTTGTTACGACGTTAAATATTTTCTAATCTTGGGGCCAGAGCAATAATAGCACAGCGGGTAGGGCTTTTGCCTTGTGTGGCCAACCTGGATTCAATTCCTGATATCCCATATGGTCCCCTGAGCCTGCCAGGAGTGATTTCTGAACATAGAGCCAGGAGAAACCCCTGATGTCTGCCAGGAGTCTTCCCCAAAACAAAAAACAAATTTATACTCTTAAAGTTCTAGGGGTTTGTTTGTTTGTTTTTGTTTTGGGGCCACACCTGGTGGTGCTCAGGGGTTACTACTGGCTCTGTGCTCAAAAGTTGCTCATGACAGGCACAGGGGACCATATGGGATGTCGGGATTCAAACCATCATTGGTCCTGGGTCGGCTGCTTGCAAGGCAAACGCCCTACTGTGTTATCTCTCTGACCCCCTAAAGTTCTAGTTTTATGATTTGTCATTCAGTAGAATTTTGTAGCTCATTTACCTGTTTTATTTCTGACTTTTTATCTGCAAATCACTTTAAGTCACTTGAATTCGGGGTTATTTGTCCTTTTTTTCTTTCTTTTATATCTACTTAACATTTTTGGATCTTAATTTTTTTCTGTCAGATGGTTTGGGTGAAGATTGGATGAATTTACGTATAAAGAATTTAGTCTCTAGCCTAGGACTGACTGCGGTTTGATCCCCCAGCGTCCTATATGGTCCCCCAAGCCAGGAGCAATTTCTGAGCACATAGCCAGTAGTGACCCTTGAGTGTCACCGAGTGTGGCTGAAAACCCCCACAAAAAAAAAGGAAAGAAAAAGAAAAGAAAAATGAATTTAGTACTCTGCCGGTTATAATTGCAATAAATAGTGAAGTTTTTTTTTAAATAGTTAAGTTTTTACTGTTATTTATTACTAAGTGCTGAGCACTTCATATGCTTATGTTTCCACCCACATCACAACACTGGTAGATTGTGCTTATCTCTCTTTTACAGAGAGTAACATTTAGAAGTAGGAGGTTAATCCTCTTTCTCACATCTTCCTGAAGCCAGCTATTACTAATAAGTAACTGAATTAGAATTCAAACCCAAGCCATTTGATTTTGAAATTCTTGAACTATTTCAATTCTTACATTATTTCAGGTGCTTAGTGGGTAGGAGTTACTTCCTTTTTTTGGGGGGTTGGATGCTGAGGAGTGACTCCCAGCAGAACTTAGGGCTCATGCAGTGCTGGAAATCACTACACACTTCCCACACATTTCACGTGAACAGTTTGAAATATTTCATTGGCCTCAGTCCCTTAGCCTACTTCCATCTCTGCCATTTCTCAATATTCATTTCTTCATATGTATATATATATATATACATATATATTTGTTTATATATTATATTCATCAATGCTAAGACAGAATCTAAGACAGATGCAAGATTCTCTCCTCAGAACCAAAGCAATAGTACTATTGCATTGCATGTGGTTCTCTTAGGCAGGAGTGATCTGCAGAGTAGAGTAGCGCCAGGATTAAGCCCTGTGCACTGCCAAGTGTGGCAAAACAAAACAAAAAAAGAAAAAGAACCTCTAAGATTCCCAGAATTTTGAAAAGGGGAAACTCTTTGTCTTTAATCATTACCTCTCTTCTCTGACACTGTTCTCTGATATCCGGCCTTTTCTTTTTTGCTTTTCTGAAGGGGTCACTTTTGATTGTTTGGTTTTTCATCTCTGCATATTTTTCCATTTGGGAGAAGGAAAAAAGATCACTCCCTATGGCAACCATATTTCTTGGTTTGATGCTGTTGACTTCTGTTTATTTCTCAACCCTTGTGTCTTTTTTCAAAAAGAATTACCTTTTTGTTTTGTTTTGTTTTTGTCTTTGGGTCACACCCGGCAGCGCTCAGGGGTTCCTCCTGGCTCTACGCTGAGATCACTCCTGGCAGGCTCGGGGAACCATATGGGATGCCGTGATTCGAACCACCGTCCTTCTGCATGCAAGGCAAACGCCTTACTTCCATTCTACCTTTCCAGTCCCCAAAATAATTACCTATTTTATGGGGCTGGAATGGTAGCACAACAATAGGGCATTTGCCTTGCACGCAGCAGACTCAGTCCAGACGGTAGTTTGAATTCCGGCATCCCATATTGTCCCCTGAAGAAACTTTTTTTGTTTGTTTTTTGGGTCACACCTGGCAGCACTCGGGGGTTACTCCAGGCTCTGCACTCAGAAATTGCTCCTGGCAAGCACGGGGTACCATATGGGATGCTGGGATTTGAAATTATTTTTTTGTTTTGTTTTGTTTTTGGGTCACAACTGGCAGTACCAGGGGTTACTCCTGACTCTGTGCTCAGAAATCGCTCCAGGGCCAGGTGGTGGCGCTGGAGGTAAGGTGCCTGCCTTGCCTGCGCTAGCCTAGGACGGACCGCGGTTCGATCCCCCGGCGTACCATATGGTCCCCCAAGAAGCCAGGAGCAACTTCTGAGCGCATAGCCAGGAGTAACCCCTGAGCGTCACAGGGTGTGGCCCAAAAACCAAAAAAAAAAAAAAAAAAAGAAATCGCTCCTGGCAGGCAAAGGGTACCATATGGGATGCTGGGATTCGAACTACCATCTGTCCTGGATTGGCTGTGTGCAAGGCAAATGCCCTACCGCTGTGCTATCTCTCCAGTCCTAATTTTTTGTTTTGTTTTGTTTTGTTTTTGTTTTGGGACCACACTTGGTGATGCTCAGTGGTTACTCCTGGCTATGTACTCAGAAATTGCTCCTGGCTTGGGGGACCATATGGGATGCCAGGACTCGAACCCAGGTCCGTCCTGCATTAACCACGTGCAAGGCAATCAATCACCTTACTGCTGTGCTAATGCTTCAGCCCCTGGCCCTAATTATTTTAGTTAATAACAATTTTAATTGGATCACTGTGAGATTCACCAGTACACATTTTCTTCCACCACTGTCCCTTTTCCCTCCTCACCCCACCTAGGCCTCTCTGGCAGACATTTTTCTTCTCTCTCTTTCTCTCTCTCTCCATTCTCTTCATCTCTCCTCTGCTATCTTTCCTCTCTTTCCCTCTCCTTTCTCTCTCTTTTCTTTTTAGGCACTATGGTTTGCAATCTTGTTACTGAAAGAGTTATCATGCTATATCACTCTACCTGCTTAACCACTGCCTCTATTATCCTGGAAGCCTCACTAATCAAGAGACAAAATTTGCTATTTGTCAAGAATAAGAGAGCAATTATTTTCTAAGGCAAGAGTAAGAAAATAAATATTATAAGCAAGGACTAGTCTTAGAAGAAATCCTGGGGGATTTCAGACCAGAGAGAAAACAATATTGATTCTTGTTTTCTCTGAAACAGAAGGTAGCCTTATATACTGGAATGGAAAGGCTTATATGATTGGCAAACTCTCTCTCTGTCTCTGTCTCTCTGTCTCTGTCTCTGTCTCTGTCTCCCTCTGTCTCTCTCTCTCTCTCTCTCTCTCTCTCTTCTCTCCACTCTCTCTCCTCTCTCCTCTCTCAGTCTATACTGTTGTGCTCAGGGCTTTTTCCTAACTCTCAGCTCAGGGATCATTTCTGGTGGTGCTAAAGTGACTGTAGGTGGTGCCAGGGATCAAACTTGACTCACTGTGTACAAGCCAAGTGCCCTACACTCTGGACTGTCTTTCTAGTCCTGATGAGCAAACTTTCTAGGTTGAGCAGGTAAGGTTGCATACCAGATAAGTAAAGGATTGGTAAATACTTGCTAGAGATGGCACCATTAGCAGGTGAGGTTTTTTCTGAGTGCAGCTGGCATAATTTATGGGAGAACATCGGATTTATCATCATGAGTCAAGCTTGGGAGGATAATGGTAGAAGTCAAAGTCTTCGGCTAGGAATACTTATTAGGACATTGTTGTATTGGCTTTCCACAAATCCATAGGAGGAAGGAACTAGAGTGTTGATGACTGTTACGTTTGGGAGGGGGCAAGGGATTGCTACTTCAGGTTTTTTTTTGCTTCAAAAAGTTTATCTTTTTTTTTTTTTTTTTTTTTTTTTTTTGGTTTTTGGGTCACACCCGGCAGTGCTCAGGAGTCACTCCTGGCTCTCTGCTTAGAAATCACTCCTGGCAGGCACAGGGGACCATATGGGATGCCGGGATTTGAACCATCGTCCTTCAGCATGCAAGGCAAACGCCTTACCTCCATGCTATCTCTCTGGCCCCAAAAGGTTTACCTTTTACTCTGAAGATTTCTTTTTATTTTTTTGGTTTTTCGGCCACACCTGGTGGCGCTCAGGGGTTACTCCTGGCTATGCGCTCAGAAATTGCTCCTGCTTGGTGAACCATATGGGATGCTGGGGGGTCGAACTGCAGTCTGTCCTAGGCTAGCACGGGCAAGGCAGATGCCTTAACACTTGTGCCACCGCTCTGGCCCCTGAAGATTTCTTAATTGCCTCCTTGTAGCTGATAGTTATTAGGAAGAGTAATGTAGCATTGTTGAATATTCTGTCTTAAGCAGTTTACCAAGTTTGTGAAACAGAAATAGGAGGCACAAACCCTGGCCTCAAGGATTTTACAGTTTATAGGAGGAACTCACATGTGATCATGTAAATAACTTATCTACAGAAGGAGTGTAGGAGCAGAGAATTGAGAATTTAATCATTGGGGAGATCTGACATGGAAGTTAATTGGCCTATCACTTTTGGATTTCAAATTCTTTGGACAAACTTACTTACACAGTGATTTTTATATACTAGGAACATTTTTTTTTACCCACCCCCAGGAACATTTTTATATCTTAGGAACTAGTGAGTTTTTAGACTTTTTCTGATATGCAAAACTATTTTCTAAAGTTAATATTCATTACAAATCAGAGAAAACTGTTCTCCTTCTGTCCCATCCTTGTCACCTAGTCCTACCCAGAAAGTCTATAAACAGGCACCAGAAAGCATTTTATCTTTAAACATATTAATAAAGACAAAAGATAATATCTATAGGCATTATTCAATTTCTAAGAGAGAGTGCAGTTCTTACATGACCAGAGTGTCAAGGTTAGAAAGATTGCCAGGGTTGGAGAGATAATACAGGGGTTAAGAGAGTTGTCTTGCACAGATTTGGGTCTCAGTTCAGGCTCTAGCACCACATATGTGCCCCTGAGCACTGCCAGGAGAAAACCTGAGCACCACTGGGTGTGACCTACAATTAACCAACCAAGTAATAGTAACAGCTGCTAAAAATGATTGCTCTACCCACTGAAATGTATAGATTCACTTTTTTTTTTTTTTTTTTTTTGTGGTTTTTGGGTCACACCCGGCAGTGCTCAGGGGTTATTCCTGGCTCCATACTCAGAAATTGCTCCTGGCAGGCACGGGGGACCATATGGGACGCCGGGATTCGAACCAATGACCTCCTTCATGAAAGGCAAATGCCTTACCTCCATGCTATCTCTCCGGCCCCAGATTCACTTTTTTTTACCGAAGACAAATATAGTTCAACAAGGGAAGAACTATTCCCAATGTTCTTGAATGGGTCTCTAAGTGTTCTACGGGAGATTATGTTTAATTTTCTCATGCCCTTGGTCCTCAGTGCTTCCTGTTGTGTACTACTATATTCTTTATTCTCTGTGATTGTTGTTGTTGCATAAACGTGGATATTTTCTTTGAAAAGAACGTGACGATTCACACAATAATTTCTGTTTAAAGACACTGGGAAAAAAACTAGTAAGGGTTGAAATGATTACAGTGAGTAGTAGGGTCACAGCCAACCTGGGTTCAATCCCTGGCATCTCATATTGTCCCCCGATTCTGCTAGGAGTGATTTCTGAGGACAGAGCCAGGAGCAACTACCTCTGGGCGCTGTTGAATGTGGCCCAAAACAAAACAAAACAGGGACCAGAGCACAGCAGTAGGGCTTGCACGTGGCCAACCCAGAACAGAGATGGGTTCGATTCCCTGCATTCCATATGGTCCCTTGAGCCTGCCAGGAGTGATTTCTTCTGTTTTCTCTACTTTTTTTTTGGTTTGTTTTTTGGGCCACACCCACACATGCTCAGGGGTTACTCCTGACTATTCGCTCAGAAATCGCTCCTGGCTTGGGGGACCATATGGGATGCCAGGGGATCGAACCACAGTCCATCCTAGTTTAGTGCATGCAAGGCAAACGCCCTATCACTTATGATACCGTTCCGGCCTTGCCAGGAGTGATTTCTGAGAGTAGAGCCAAAGGTAACCCCTAAGCACCTCTGAGTGTTACCCAAAAACACAAAACAAAACAAAACAATCACCCCCCCAAAAAAAAAAACTTACCGGTTCATATGTAATTGAACTTTATTTTTTGTTTGTTTGTTTTGTTTTTTTGGGGCCACACCTGGTGATGCTAAGGAGTTACTCCTGGCTATGCTTTCAGAAATCGCTCCTGGCTAGGGGGACCATATGGCATGCCAGGGATCAAACCAGGTTTGTCCTGGTTTGGCCCATGTGCAAGGCAAACACACCCTACTGCTGTGCTATTGCTCCGGCCTTTATAATTGAACTTTAATGAGAATGCCCCTGGGCATTAAAATTTCCTGATGGCACAAGAAGTAATTGTATAAAGAACACAAAATAATCCAAACATATTCTTCACAAGAGAGTCTACTTCTAGAGACATCTTAGATCTGGGGTTGTATATTAGCCACATGAGTGTTTACCTAATTTTAACCTAGAACCTGCCTTCAGCACAACTTTCTTTTGGAGGGGGAGTTTGGGCCACACCTCGTGATGATCAGGGGTTACTCCTGGTTATGAGCTCAGAAATTGCCCCTGGCTTGGGGACCACATGGGATGCTGGGGATCGAACCGTGGTCTGTCCTAGGCTAGCACGGGCAAGGCAGACACCTTACTGCTTGCACCACTGCTCCAGGCCCAACTTTTGTTTTTTTAGCCACACCTGATGGTGCTTAGGGGTTACTCCTGGCTCTATGTTCAAGAATCACTCTGGCAAGCTTGAGAGACCATATGGGCTGCTGGGAGTCGAACCTGGGTTGGCCATGTGTAAAGCAAATACCCTACGTGCTAAATTATTGCTCCAGCCCCTCTGTACAATTTATAGACACATCCATATAGCCAGGAATCAAGATAGAAATCATGGGGATGACAGGGCCATAGCGATAGTACAGTGGTAGGGCTTTTGCCTTGCATGCAGCAAACCCAGGATGGACCCGGGTTCAATCCCCAGCATCTCATATTGTCCCCCGTGCCTGCCAGGAGTGATTTATGAGCACAAAGTTAGGAGTAACCCCTGGGCACTGCCAGGTGTGGCTTTCTCCCCACCCCCCAAAAGAAAAGAAAAGAAAAGAAATCAGGGGGGTGGGGATGGAGTGATAGTACAATAGGTAAAGCACTTGTCTTGCACAGGGCCAACCTGGGTTCAATTCTCTGGCATCTAATATGGTCCCAGAGTACTACCAGGGAACCCAGAGCCAGGAGTAACCCCTGGGCATTACTAGGTATAACCCCAAAACAAAAACAATTATGAGGAATCCTAACATGCCAGAAATAGCTATATTGTTTCACCTCTCCAGCTGCAACATCATAAAACAAAAATTCTTTAGACATTTATTGTTTCTTTGTCCCCAGGTGGAAGAAGCTGGGCAAGTGTTCCTTTTGATGAAAAAAGATTATAGAATCTCCCGAAATGTTCGCCTGGCTTGGTTCCTCAATCATCTGCATCAAACTGTACAGGCCACACCTCAGGAGATGCTGGTGAGATCTAGAAACACAGGATGAAGGGGGCTGGCCCATAAGGAGGGTGCAGGAAAGAGACGGGAAGGGAGGCTGATAACTCATAGGTATATCTAATTCCAGGAGGAGCAAATGACTTTTCCCACTAAAAGTAATCTCATAGGGGAAATTCTGTTTAATAATTTTTTCAGGTAGTGGGAGGAAGAGTATATGGTTGGATTGTGTGCAATGAATCCAATGGTATGTCTTTGTTGGAGGCCAAAGAATTCATAAGGGGGGGTGAGAGCTTGGTATTCCATATTGTCAGAAGTAATTCTTGAGCACAGAGCTATGAGGAACCTCTGAGCATTACTCAGTGTGTTCTAACCATGTCCCTCACCAAAAAACAAAGAGGATGACTATTCTGAGTTTCTCTTTTCTTCCTTCCCTAATTTTTCCAGCTCCAGTCTGAACAGGAGTTGGAAGTTCTCAGTGTCTTGCCTCCTGGGTGGCAACCAGATGAACCAGTAATCCCAAGGCCTTTCCTCCTTGTACCTTCCACCCGAGTCACCTTCCTGGCTTGGCAATATCGCTTTGTCATTGAGCTGGACCTTAGCCCTTCAACTGGCATTGTGGTAAGGATTTGGAGAAGTTACACAAATATCATTCATTAAGGCAGAGAATGATTGCTTTCTAAGGGCTTTGCGAACTGTTGGTGTTTATATTGACTACCCTGATGATGTCAAGTCTTGTGGTAAGGGTTTGGAGAAATAGAAAGGATAAGGTGGAAAGTGAGAAGGAGAGGAAAAGGCTGGGAGGGAGTGAAAAATGACTTCATCCTATCATTGTGGAAAGGAGACAAATTGTATTCTGCCTGTGTCACTACATTTGGGGGGAACAGTCAACCTGAAGATGGAAGTCTCATTGACCCATGAAGGTTGCTTGTTTCTGTCCTCTGTCAGGGTGCCTTTGATTACCCTTTCTCATCATTGCCCTCAGGATGATTCCACAGGGGAGATCTTGTTTGATGAAGTTTTCCATGCCCTCTCTCGCTGCCTTGGTGGGCTGCTTCGACCATTCCGAGTGCCTGGATCTTGCATTGACTTCCAGCCTGAGATCTACGTAACTATCCAGGCCTACTCCTCCATCATTGGCCTACAGTCTCACCAGGTATTCATTCTTTCTACGTTTATACCTACACCTTTCACTTGTGTTAATTCACAGGCTGAGCCTTTAGAGTAGGGGTCTCAAACTCAATTTACCTGGGGGCTACAGGAGGCAAAGTCGGGATGAGGCAGGGCCGCATAAGGGATTTCGCTTACTGAATGTTCGCAATAAAAAATCGCATTAGTAAGAAAAAAATCGCAAAATAAACGCATTAAACATTTGCATACCCCAAACGGAACTGCTTGGGGTATTCGAATGTTTAATGCGATGTTTTTTCTTACTAATGCAATTTTTTTTGTTTTGTTTTGTTTTTGGGCCACACCCGGTGACGCTCAGGGGTTACTCTTGGCTATGCGCTCAGAAGTTGCTCCTGGCTTGGGCGGACCATATGGGACACCAGGGGATCCAACTGCCCTTCATCCTAGGCTCGCGCTTGCAAGTAGACACCTTACCTCTAGTGCCACTGCGCCGGCCCTGCTAATGCGATTTTTATTGCGATTATTCGGTAAAAGAATAATCGCGAATACTGCGATATTTGAAGTCTGGCCTTGTACAACAAAATGTTGCACGGAGGGCCACAAACAGCCCTCTTTGAGACCCATGCTTTAGAGTGTCTCTGCTTCCATGCCCAGTCCCCAGCTCTGCTGACTTCTTGGATCTGTCCTTTCTTTGAGACTCTCACCTCTTGAGAAAACTCTTATTCTAGTCATTAGACCTTCCCATTAGCTTACAGTTTAGTATTGTTTGTCCCAAATGCTTCTCTGCTCTCTCTGGTGCTGGACACTGGGTGTCCATTTTCTCTGCTTGTCCTGAACCCTTATTCCTTTTATTTGATCAGGTTTGCTACTGTCCAGGCATAACCCCCTAGGTTATGGAATAACCCCCTAGGTCTTTTGGAATAGTTTTATGATTTTTACATACAAAAATACACAGAAATATAATTATTGGGGCCGGAGAGATAGCATGGAGGTAAGGCGTTTGCCTTTCATGCAGGAGGTCATCGGTTCAAATCCCGGTGCCCCATCTGGTCCCCCGTGCCTGCCAGGAGCAGTTTCTGAGCCTGGAGACAGGAATAACCCCTGAGCACTGCCAGGTGTGACCCAAAAACCACACACACACAAAAAAAATTATTTAGAGCAGAGAATGATTGCTTTCTGAGGGCCTCGTGAACTGTTGGGGTTCATGCTCACCATACAGATGATGTCAGGGCTTATCCAGAACCCATGCAAACTGTCACAGGCACTCCTTTTGGAGATCAGCCAAGTCTGTTACCAGAATATGTTTTTGGCTTAGATAAGCATTGACCCTGTCTCCTCATCTTCTCCTAAGCAATCTCAACTCATCTATTGGAGCTTGCAATTGGAATTGTTTCCTAATGATTGGGTTTTTTCCTTAGCTATCAAATTAGCTTTGAGAGACAGGATGCAAGAAATAACATCCAAGGGTGTGAAATACACAACCATGCAATGAATGTATGCTTGGATCCCAGGCTCTGCCCTGGTTTGGAGTCTTGTCCTATTACAAGTGTGGGGACTATTGGTTGTGGGCCACTTCTTAATATAGATACCATGCTTTGCTTTGTAGGCACTGATAATCCAGGTTCAGAAATAATGAATATTAGATAAGTATGCAACCCTTGGCTCCACTTGGGCAAAAGCATGCTGAAGCCTGATTTGTGGGGCTTGAGTTAGCTCCTAGACATAGACTAATTTGAAAATGACCTTATTTGGAGGGGAGGAGTTGAAAGTTTAGTAGGGCAGGCAGATGAAAGGCGGCCATTTTAATTGAATGTGATAAGAGCTCTGATAAGTTATGACTCAGGTGATATGGGAGTTCCAAGCAGCCTAGGATAACAATAGGGAAGACTTTTGAACAAAAGATATTAGAATGGATTCTTGAAAGAAGAATTGAGATTAACCAATCAAAAAAAGGGAAAAGGGCTTGCCAGGGAAAGAGGCAAATAAAGCAAAAACATAGAGTTATGAAACTGCTCTATTCTGCAGGTTAGATAGTACAGCCAGCAGATCACTTTGCCTTGCACATGGCTAACCCAGGTTTGATCTCTGGCACCTCATATGATCTCTTGAGTACCACCAGGAGTGATCCCTGAGCAAAAAGACTCATGAGTAAACTCTGAGCACAACCATTGTGGCCCTAAAAGAATAAAAGAGTGTGTGGAGACAGGGGAGAGGAAATTAGTTCCCTATTATAGAGCTCTAGGGAGCTACACATTATTTGGTTTTAGAGTATAAAATTTTGGTGGCAAGGAGCAGTAAAGAGAAGACTGATGAAATAAATGAAAGATCTTGAATATTATGGCTAAAGACTTGAATTTTATTGAAGTTGAATGTAGTAGTTAAAAGCTCTAGGTGTAGAATTACACTACCCAGATTAGCTTCCTGGCTGTACCACAAACTGTGTATCCCTAAGCAAATTTTTAATACTCTCTGAGATTCTGTATCTTTTCTCTGAAGTGGGTATACCAGCTGTACCTAACTATATATGTCTGCCACATAGAAAGGATTTCATAGTTCAGACTATTAGCCATAGGTAGTTGGGAGTCCTTGATGGTTTAATGGTTAGTAAGAGAATCATATGTGTATATTGAGAAGATCACACTTGCCTGGCAGCTGTGTGGGGAATGATTAAGTCTGGATGTGGGGAGAACAGGCAGAAGACTATTAGAGCCTAAGAGAAAGAATAAGGCCCATACAAGAATGACATCTGTGAAGGTGAGGATTTGGTGAATCTAAGAACCACCAGTCTAACTTGAGAGAGACATAATCTCTATAGCTCTTTCAGGGGTCTGAGAGGTAGCCTAACAAGCTGAGTACTTGCTCTGCATGCTGAAGGCTCAGGCTTGGTCTCCAACACCATGCAGTCTTCTGAACACTTATCAGAAGCGACCTTTAAGGCACAGAGCTGGGGGTAGCCCCCAGGTACAAGACCCCGAGTGCTGGGTATGGCTCAAAAAAATTATCCTGACACTAACAGGGGTCTTCAAACTACGGCCCGCGGGCCACATACTGTATTCATTCCCATTTTGTTTCTTCACTTCTAAATAAGATATACGCAATATGCATAGAAATTTGTTCATAATTTTTGTTTTTACTATAATCTGGCCCTCCAACAGTTTGAAGGACAGTGAACTGGCCCTCTGTTTAAAAAGTTTGAGGACCCCTGCTAAGATAATTCACTTTTATAATACCTGTCCTTTGAAGATTTGAAAAGACATAAAGTATAAAGAAAAAACAAAACTCAACCATAACATACCACCTGGAGATTAGCATTTTCCGTCTTGATTTATGCATCTCTGTTCCTTCTTCACTGCCATCCAAAGAAGGAGAAAGACGAGATTCCTCCTTGCACTCTGTTTTCTGTTCTATTTTTGGTGGTCACTTTTGTCTATCACATTCTTTATTTTTGTCCTAGTTTAATATGGTTACAGTCATGGGGGCCGGGCGGTGGCGCTGGAGGTAAGGTGCCTGCCTTGCCTGCGCTAGCCTAGGACGGACCGCGGTTCGATCCCCCGGCGTCCCATATGGTCCCCCAAGAAGCCAGGAGCAACTTCTGAGCGCATAGCCAGGAGTAACCCCTGAGCGTCACAGGGTGTGGCCCAAAAACCAAAAAAAAAAAAAAAAATATGGTTACAGTCATGTTTACATTTGTAGTAGTTTTGATGTACAAAGTTACTTCAGCTCCACCACTACCGAAGTGCCCAAGTTCCTCCACCACTGTCTTCCTGTCACTTCTAATCTGCCTCTTCTTTTTCCTTTCCATGGAAACATTCTACATGACATCTTGACTTAATGTTGTGTTATATTTTGTTCAGCCAGGCACTTGTTGGGTCACTTGTGTTGTCCCAGTTTTTACTTTTTGTTTTAAATTTTATTTTTTTGAAACCATTGTGATTTACAAAGTCCTTCATAGTTGGATTTCAGATATACAGTGAATCAGGGACATTTCCACCACCAGTGTCAACCTCCCTCTACCAATGTTCTGAGTGCATCCTATATCGCCACCCTTTGCCCCTAGCCTGCCAGTATAACAGGCCCTTTTTAAGTTTAGATTGTTATAGTTTAGGTCTCCTGATTCTATTGTTGTTGACTTTGACATGGATATTTAATTCTGTCTTTTTTTTTTTATCTCGACCAATGCACTTGAGACCACTTAGCCCTGGGCCCCCATCCTTTCATTTTATTTTTCTTCTTAATTTTGTTTGTTTTTTGTTTTTTTTTTGGGGGGGTCACACCCAGTAGCGCTCAGGGGTTACTCCTGGCTATGAGCTCAGAAATCTCTTCTGGCAGACTCAGGGGATCATATGGGATACTGGGATTTGAACCACCATCCTTCTGCATGCAAGGCAAACATCTTACCTCCATGCTCTCTCTCCGGCCCCTTTTCTTCTTAATTTTATAGAAAAATGTAGACATATGAGCTAAAACAAAGTAATCTGTGTCCCAAGGTTCCCCCAGTTTTTACTCTTGTAAGCAAATAGCTTTCTTATCTTTTTGAACCCTGTTTCTAGTTTCTGTTCTCATAGTCAGAGGCCTTCTTTACCCTATGTGGCCTGTCACCATGCTCCATCTCCTCCCCATTTTGAATAGAGAGAAATAGTTGTTGTCCAGGAGGCTGGGTGGGAGAAAATGGGCCTGTGAGAAAGTGGGCTGGAATAGGGTAACCATCCTAAGAGCTCTCCTGGAGGCTGGTGAGATAATACAATGGGAAGGGCACTTGCCTTGTACACCTAGTCCTGAGTTCAGTCCTTATCACCCTATTATAGTCTTTCAACCCCCCTCCCCTGGATTGATCTCTGAGTACAGTGAATGTGGCCCCAAAACAAAAAAAGGTTCTCCAGGAGCCCCAGATACCTAACATTATCAGAATGGGGCCACTTCTTTTTTTTTTTTTGAAAAAGAAATTGCCCATGGCAAATACGGGGGACCATATGGAATGCCAGGATTTAAACCACCATCCTTCTGAGTACAAGGCAGATGCCCTACCTCCATGCTATCTCTCCGACCCCCCCTTTTTAAAATAATGAACATGTATTGTGTTTTTTTTTGGGGGGAGGTCACACCTGGCAGCCCTCGGGGATTACTCCTGGCTGTACACTCAGAAATCACTCCTGGCAGGCTCGGTGGACCATATGGAATGCCAGGATTCGAACCACCATCCTTCTGCATGCAAGGCAACTGCCTTACCTCCATGCTATCTCTCCAGCCCCTATTATTTTATTTTTACAATCAAAAGAAGCAGTCCATATTTTGAAGAGGTGACAAATGTTCTTTTTTTTTTTTTTTTTAAAGTAAGGAAATTCAAGTCAATAATGAATTAAACCATGCTATGGGCCCCTGTTGAAAACTACATAAGGGGGAATCAAGATAGAAGACCAGAAAACAAACCAGTAGGATAGAATCAGGAGATGACAAGAAAGATGACAATAAGGCTGGAAAGAGAACACAGTCATAAAAAGGCTGAAAACAGTGAATTAGACCACTGTAAGCAAGATATAAAAAGAGATATAAAGATATTTCAGATATAAAAAGATTAAATAAAACAATTAGATACAAAGAAAGGGAAATTTATTTTTACTGCAGCACATATATTTTCTTTAGTTATTATTTGTTTGGTTTATGTTTGTCTTATTTGTGGGCCACACTAGCAATACTCGGGGGATTTCCTGGCTTTGTACTCAGGAATTACTCCCAGCAGTGCTTGGAGAACCACATGAGATGCCAGGGATCAACCCTGCAGAAGCCATGTACAGTACAAGCACCCTAGTCACTGTACCATCACCACTTTGATTCTTTACATCCTTAAGGAAAGAAACCTCAGTGAGAAAAGTGAAGCTATTCAAAGTTAAATGGAAAGATGGATATAGGGAAAAAGTGAAAGAAATTGTTTGGTCAAACTGAAAGGAAAGCCAAGAATGGTGTATGCATAAGAAACAGACTTAGCATATGTTAAGGTATTTTCAATGCATTGGAGGATACTGTATCCTACTAGGGGCATGGCACCCTTAGAGTTAGGGAAAGTGGGGAGTTTCTATTGAATAGTTACCTTTCTCCATGAAGTGGAGGCCAGTTGCCTAGCACAGGCTTCAATACCCAGCCCCACATATGGTTCCCCTGAACACAACTTGGAATGACTCCTGTGGTGGGTTTGTTCCCAAAACAAAAACTAAAGATGGGGTAACAGTAGAACACATGCCTCACATATGTGATGCCCTGAGTTTGACACCCCCCAGCCACACACAGCACACATACATGAATGCACACACTATGCTTTAGGGCCAAGAGATGATAGCTCAATGGACTGAGTGCATACTTTACATGCTGGAGGCCCAATTATTCCTGACACCAGATGGTCCCCTAAGTCTAGAGGGAGCAACACCAAATGCTAAGCCAGGAGTAGTCACAATGACTGTTGCCCCAAAATGAAGACCAAAACCAAAAATACCCCAAAAAAGTGAGCTAGAATTAAAAAGGCTTTGCCTTCCTGAAGTGGGGCAGATTCCATTCTGGTGACCCAAGATGGAAGGAGCTGGAAGATCTATGGCGCCCCCATGCGAAAATTTGAGGGAAAACTCAGTGAGAGTCACTGAGCAGTGGAAGATAGTGAACCGAGATATAGGTGATTAATGACTGGGACTCTGAGTAGTGACAGGTGAACCTGAATTGAAGAAGAAAGGAATAGATGATAGATGTTCCAGTGAGGGAGGAACTGGTTGTGAAAATCCAAGTCGTCTACCTTGGACCTACTTGTGAAAGCCAGAATCACAAGGGAGCTGTGAAGAATAAAATAGAGGTCCTGCCAATGTTCCCCCTGCCCCCTTTATATCTCTTTCTTGCCCTTGTGCTTCTCAGGTGCTGGTACAAGGCTGTCTCTTAGACCCTTCCCAGCGGGAGGTATTTCTGCAGCAGGTCAATGAGCAGCTGTGCCTCTTTGAGGATAAGGTAGCCGCCATGTTGCAGCAGCAGTATGATCCCCAGAGCCAGGTATGTCAAAGGAGAAGGGATGCGACCACTCAGGAAGAAAAGAGGGATTCGCTGATACATACACTGAGAGCCAGGGACACAGTGAGTGGATGCAGCAGGCTCACACTGTCACAGAGCTCAGAAATAATCTCCATGACTCAGGCTCTGTGGGAGAAAATATAAGGCCCTTTACTAGTGCTTATGTTTTGCAGCCTGGTTCTCCTCCCTAGTCCCCTCACAGTGGACCTTAGAAGGCGATCATGGGTGGCTTTGATCTCTATTTTTACATTTTGTACAATGAGGAACAGAGCTGCTTGAGCACAATGGAATGCACTGGTTCCTTAGGATAGCCTGGAAGTAGCCAGGAAAATGTCAGTCCTATCTGTTTGAAGACTTAAGTTGATTGACATAGTTAACATTTCATACTAGGAATGGAAATATATGGAAAAATGGTGGGGCTGCTGGTGCTTGAGCTGCTGCTTAGCTCCATACACACTAGACCTAGACCTAGCCTAGATCCCAGCTGCAGAGCAGAGACTTGGGGCTTCTCAGAGGATTTGACTTGTCTGGCCTGGGCAATGCTGTGCTTTATATTCTGGTTTGGCTGTAACTGGGGGCCACAGTATCGTGTATTCCATTTCTCTTTCTGTCCTTGGGTTAGGCAGAAGACCAGTCTCCAGACACTGGGGAGCCTCTAGGTCGGAAGGTGGGAGTCTCTATGGTGACAGCTGACGTTGGGCTGGTCAGTATGATTCGTCAGGGCATCTTGGCACTGCAGTTGCTTCCCTCAAACTCAAGTGCAGGTCAGTGTAAATAATGTTGGTGCAATTGGCAAACAGGCTTCAGGAAGAGGTTGGAGGGTGGGTCATTGTCAGCAAAGAATAGTTTCCTGGGATCAGTATGTCTCAGGGAAGAGGGTCTGCTTCTTTGTTTGTAGAAGGTGTGTGTGTGTGTGTGTGTGTGTGTGTGTGTGTGTGTGTGTGTGTGTCTCAGGGAAGAGGGTCTGCTTCCTTGTTTGTAGAAGGTGTGTGTGTGTGTATCCATGTATCTCATAGTAAACTTCAGTTCAGCAGTCATCAGGGACCCTGATGGGAAGAGGAAAGATGATTGATGGTTATAAAATACCTCTGGTTGGACCCAGGAGATGGCTTTAGTGATCAAGCACCTGCTGAGTATGTGAGATTCTGAGTTCTTCCCCAGAACTTTATGCTTCCTGAGCACTGCTGAGTAGAGCCCTGGTAGGCCTGAGCACCTACCAGGTATAGTAGTAGCCTAGAGAGCCCTAACACTACTAGGAGCAGCTCTGTACCTACCCCTGTTTTGTTGAATGTGACCCCTATAAAAATAAAATAAAATCTACGTATGTTTTTGAAAGTAGCAGCACACTGCTAACACTGATACTTGAAGCCCCCATCCTGAATATCAGTGGCTGCGCCTGTGACTTCGAAGCAGTCCACATCCTCAGTTCTGAGTCCAGGGTTTACTGTTCCAGGCATCATTGTGATCACAGATGGGGTGACCAGTGTGCCTGATGTCGCTGTTTGTGAGACGTTGCTAAACCAGCTTCGCAGTGGCACTGTGGCTTGCTCCTTTGTGCAGGTAAGTAAGGAGAGGGGAGGTGGTTGGCTACCTTTCCGTAGATGATGTTCTTGGGAAGATCAATAACATAGTTATGTGTGTGAGGAAGAGACAGGATTCATATCTAAAAAGGGTCAGTAGTAGGAGAGAGAGATAGAGAGGACTTGGTCTTTGTCTTCTTGCCTCAGAATGTGGGAGTAGTAGTCATAGTACACAGAATATAGAACTAGAAATCAGACCATCCTGGTTCTCTGTTCTTTACCTGCACGAAAGTTCAGCTCAAAAGTATCTAAGCATAAAGGAAATAGGGTTCCTGGAGAGTAAACTCAGCAAACTATAGCCAGTTTAGATTAATACACTATAGAGTAGGAGGGAAACTATTTAGAGAATAAGTGAAGTAGGGCTGAAGAAGTTGTACTAAGGAATTAAAGCATGAATCAGGAACATGCAGGGGTATAGAAGGGAAGCCCCAGGTTGGGTTTATATTCATAAAACCATTCTTGCATCTGTGTGAAGTACTATGGAGCTATTGATCGCCGTTATTAGAAGATCAGAGTTTAAATGAGGGGAAATGAGGGTAAGAGAGAAGAAAGGATAAAATTGAGAAAATGAAGAGACAGAACCAATATAGTTTGGGATTAGCATGGAGATGTGGGAGGGATGCATGAGAAAGAGGAGTCAAAGACTTTTGAGTTTCTGATTTTATTGCTGCCTGGGATAGTCAGGAGAGCAAACAAAGCAAGGCATTTGGGATGAATGAAGACAAGATTATGAGTCTAGATTTGTGCGTATGTTTGAGGAGCTTATGGAAAAGCAGGACAGTAGTTATAAAAACACTGTCTTTGAGTTAGGAGTGTAAAGGTCTTAATCGTGGTTCTACTTCTGAGTTTTGTGACATTTGGCACATTACTCCTCTCCTTGGTTGGATTCACTTATGATTGAAGATTATAATAGTACCTATTTTGTTGGGATATGGCTCTAAATAAAATGTGTGCATTGTATGCATGAGACCTGGGTTTGAGTCACTGCAATCAATAATGGTGCATAATTTAAAAATGTTTGGTATTTATAGCAGTAAGCAGTTGGAGATGGAGATCTGACTTTCAGGAAACTGCACTAGTTGATAGAGGGTTAGGATTGGTCAGCTTCTGGATGGTAATTGAGAGAAAAAGAGGGTCCCTGAAGAACAGAGAGACCGGCGAATAAAGGCCTTTCAGAAGAAGAAACCCAGCAGAGAATGAAGGAAAATAGACAAGAACCAGGAGATTCTTATGAATTCAGATCTTTTCAAAAGAGTCAAAGTTTGGGGAAGGAAGAAATGGCTAAAAGCAACAGAAAGATGATGTGAAATGAGGGGTGGAAAGTGCCCTTCAGATCTGGTGACGAGATCACAGGGATCTTTTTCAGACCATTTCTGTGAAGAGACAGTGGGATGGGGAAAATAATTGCAGTGGACTGAAGAGTGTATAGAGAAGAGAAGATACAGGCAAGTGTTGACAAAGAATTTGACTGTTCAGATCAAGTGGGAGAGAGAATGGCAGCCAGAGCTAAGGGCAGGTTGGAAGGAGGGGCATTTCATTCTATTTCGTTTCTAAGCTTGAAATTTAAGCATATTTCTAAAGGGCCATCATGAAGCTGAGTTTGAAATAGGGAGAGAAAAAGCAGCCAGCCGGAGCAAAGGCTCTAAATGGATGGGAGACATTGGCTCTCAAAACAAGCAGAGGGACCCTCAAGCAGAAGTGCCACTTCTTTGGATAATAGATGAGAAGATGCAGATAACTCGACCAAGTGCCTCTAGTTTCTCTCTGAAGTGAAAGGTGGAGCTGTATCCTTGGAGGGAGGCCAGAATCAGTAAAAAGGAACTGTATTGAGGACAGCCAGGTGAGATGCAGATGTCTGACATGGTGTCTGCCTACTCACTGGTAAAGTGTTTGCCATGTAGGGCTTGGGGCAGTGGGCTTTCAGGATGGAAGCAGGAAATAGTGGAAAATGGTCAGAGAGACAGCATAAGGGGTAAGTGCTTAAATTAGATTCCAATCTAGAATTCAGAGCAGTGGAGGGAGGATGTAGGGACTTGGAGAAAGCAGAGGTTTGGTGACCTAGCCCTCTCAGTGAAGTCAGAAAGCAGCAGAAGGATTGAAAGGACCCAAAGTGGGACGGTTGTGTGTTAGTAGGTAGACAGGTGTGGTAGTAGAAATTATAAGATAAAACTTATTCCTGTGGGCAGAGCAGGTAAGGTGCTTGAGGCTGGCCCGGGTTCGATTCCCAGCATACCATAATATACCTGAAATCTATCAAGAGTGATCCCTGAGTGCAGAGCTAGGAATAAGCCCGGATCACCACAGATGTGGCACAAAATAAAAAAAATAAAATACAATTAATACAGCTAACCTAACACGATTTAGTTAATCTTCCTTGAACACACCCAGAACACTTGTAAAAATCATCTAACATGAAGCTTTTTGTTTTGTTTTGTTTTGGGGCCACACCTGCAGTGCTTAGGGGTTACTCCTGGCAGACTCGGGAGACCATGTCGGATGCTGGGGATCAAAACCAGGTCGGCTGTGTGCAAGGCAAATGCCCTATTCACTGTGCTATCGCTCCAGCCCCCATGAAGCCTATTTTATATCGAGTATCTCATGTAATTTATTGAATACTGTACCAAAAGGGCAAAGCAGAGCATCCTAATTCAAAAGTTGAAGTATTGTGGCTAATGACTCTAAATTGCTTTCACACCATTGTAAAGTAAAAAAAAAAAAACAAAAACTGTGAAGGAAAGCCATGATAAAAATCCAACACACCTTTACTCATCTCTGCCCCAGTGCATGAAAACAGACATAGACCCATGAAAATGAATAAGGTGGGGCCGGGCGGTGGCGCTAAAGGTAAGGCCTGCCTTGCCTGCGCTAGCCTTGGACGGACAGCGGTTCGATCCCCCGGTGTCCCATATGGTCCCCCAAGCCAGGAGCAACTTCTGAGCACATAGCCAGGAGTAACCCCTGAGCGTTACCGGGTGTGGCCCAAAAACCAAAAAAAAAAAAAGAAAGAAAAGAAAATGAATAAGGTGTCTGTGCACCAATAAACTATTTCCAAAAGGTGACAGGCAAGACTACCGGTTCTGAACCAAATCTCTGTAATCTCTGATTTACAGTTCAGGGGCTTAAAACTGGTCAACAGACCTGCATCTCTGACCCCACCCCAGACCTGCAGTTGAGTAGAATCCCCGGGTGTTTTTTGTATTTACCCTAAAATTTGAGAAGCACTTTGCTAGAAGAATACTGAAATGTCTGGGGATGAGGACAAGAATACAATGAACCATTTATCAAAATCTTGAGCTCAAGGTCTTGGGAGTAGAGTAGCATTTATAGTTGGAAGTGTGGTCAGTTGCTAGCCTTAAGATAGAAATGCAGGGGCCGGTGAGGTGGCGCTAGAGGTAAGGTGTCTGCCTTGCAAGCGCTAGCCAAGGAAGGACCTCGGTTCAATCCCCCGGCGTCCCATATGGTCCCCCCAAGCCAGGGGCAATTTCTGAGCGCGTAGCCAGGAGTAACCCCGGAGCATCAAACGGGTGTGGCCCGAAAAACAAACAAACAAAAAAAAAAGATAGAAATGCAGGTGAGGCGGTGTTCAGAGCTTTGGACTCAGGAGAGAACCCCGAGGAGGCCAGCAGGGGAGCTGAGCACAGCCCCCATCCCAGGCTTTTTCTCTGAGTTGAATTTCCTTCTTCAGTGCCTCTTCTGTAACAAGGGTCTCCAATTGCTCAATCTCTCCAGGTGGGAGGCGTTTACTCTTATGACTGCAGCTTCGGCCATGTTCCCAATGTGGAGCTGATGAAGTTCATCGCAATGGCAACATTTGGCTCTTACTTGTCCACTTGTCCTGAGCTTGAGCCAGGCAATCTGGGTCTGACTGTCTACCACCGGGCGTTTCTCCTCTACTCCTTCCTGCGCAGTGGAGAGGCCCTGAACCCAGAGTATTACTGTGGTGAGAGGCAGGCTGGGTGAGCCTGGGAAGGGAACCATAGAGAAGGGACCTATGGATGATGCAGGAACCCACGTAGATTTGCGTCTCTGTGGGCCAACACCGAGACACTGTTTCTTCCCTTGATTTCCCTTCAATCCTTCCTCTGTTTCTCTGCCAGTCAATAGAGAACCATCTCCTTTTCTGTCCTCCCTCCCAATAGGCTCCCAGCATCGCCTGTTTAATGAGCATTTGGTTTCCGCCAGTAGCAATCCTGCCTTAGCCCTGCGCCGGAAGAAGCACACAGAGAAGGAGGTGCTGGCTGACCTGGTCAGCACTGTGTCCGTACGGCTTCGAGAGGGCTACAGTGTGCGAGAGGTCACCCTTGCTAAAGGTAAGGGTCACTGAACCCTAATGTGTGGTAAGGGTCTCTGATCCTGGTTGTATTTCATAAGATTAGAGTGCAGGAGGACCTCCTGAAACCTGCAGAGCACACCGCATCTCGTGTGAGGGTTACGGTGAAAGTTTCTGAAGGTCATCTGAGACCAGCAGGTTCTGAGTCCTCGGAGCCAGGTCTCAGCATGAAGCATCACAATTTCCTCTCCATGCCCACCATCAGTCAGCGAGGATGAGGTCGTTTCCTTATCTTAGCTTTGCAGATGATGCCCCACCTCTTTGGGTTGCCGAACTCTGAGCCTGAAGTAGATGTCCAGGTGGGGATTCTGTGTGGGAGTTGGGGCTCTTCTCAGGTGGGAGTCTGTTCTCTTTCCCCGAAGGCGGGGCCCAGCTGGAGGTGAAGCTGGTGCTGCTATGGAAACACAACATGCGCATTGAGTACCTGGCAGTAGCACCCTGGCCTCTGGAGCCCGAGGGTCCTCGAGGAACACGGGTAGAAGTAACCATGGAAGGTGGCTATGACATTCTGCATGATGTGTCCTGTGCGCTCAGGCAGCCCATTCGCTCGCTCTACCGCACACACGTTATCCGGAGATTCTGGAACACACTGCAAAGGTGAGTGAGGTGACTGCTCAGAGGATGCTGCCCTTCAAAGCAACTCCCTGTAGTTTGGGGCAAAGTTCTGAAGGGGAACAAGCCGCCTGAGTTCCATGCTTGGGTCAAGTCTCGCATGTCTTCCTGGGGCTCCTCTCATAGGCACCCAACAGAGCCAAGTGCCTCAGGGTTGGCCATTCTCCACCCCCCCACTCCAGCATTAACCAGACAGACCAGATGCTTGCCCACCTGCAGTCCTTCTCTTCAGTCCCAGAGCACTTCACACTTCCCGACAGCACCAAGAGTGGAGTACCTCTTTTCTACATCCCTCCTGGCTCCACTGCCCCGGTAAGTGCTCATTTTCTTGGGTTGGCACAGCAGCTGGAGCCCAGAACCACCATTTTTTTTAAATGTTTAACTTTATTTACATTTATTTATTGATTGATTGTGATTGGTTTTTGGGCCACACCCCATGGTGCTCAGGGGTCACTCCTGGCTCTACACTCAAAAATTATCCCTGGCAGGCTGGGGACCATACGGGATGCTGGGAATCAAACTAGATCACTCCTGGGTAGGCCACATGCAAGGCAAATGCCCTACCACTGTACTATCTCTCCGTCCCCCAAACCACCATTTTTCCCCCTTTACTCTCAAATCTGAAACATGAAAACCTTGTCCCACATGTTAGTGTGAAGAACAATTCTCCTCCCTCCTTTCACACAGCTGACCTGGGTTTGATCCTCAGCATCCCATATGGTCCCCTAGCACCAGGAACGATTCCTGAGTGCAGAGCCAAGAGTAATACCTGAATACTGCCAGGTGTGACCTCCCCACAAAAATAAATAAGATAAATCACTGCTGCATCTGAGCTCCTGCTGCTGTTTGGGGATGATGCCCTGCCAAAAACATTCCCATGGGGCTGTTCATCCCCCACAGGTGCTGTCCCTGCAGCATAGTGGCTCTGACTCATCCCATGCCCAGTTTGCGGCCTACTGGAAACCCGTGCTGTCCATGGACGCCAACTCCTGGCAGCGGTGGCTGCACATGCACCGCCTGGTGCTCATTCTGGAGCATGACACGTGCGTCACCTCCCAGGCCAGAGTAGGGCGAGGGGAACGGGGAGGCCAGCGGAACGGGGAGGCCAGCAGCTGCCCTCTACACCAGCCATGGCCGAAGGAGAGTTATGACCCTTTCCTGGCCTCATGTTCAGCAACCTCCCAGGCCCAGTCACAGCCTGTTCTTCCCCCCACAGTCAGGGTTGAGAGGTGTGACCACAGCTCTCACCCCTTTCCCAGGCCAATTCCCAAGCACCTGCACACTCCGGGCAGCAATGGGCGCTACAGTACCGTGCAGTGCCGGATCTCCCACTCTTCGCTGACCTCCCTGCTGAGGGACTGGAGCAGCTTCGTGCTGGTGGAGGGCTATTCTTATGTGAAGCTGCTCTCCAGGTGCGCTGCAGGGCGCCTACCTCTTCTTACCCCACCCCATCCCATCATCAGTCTCTGCCCCTTGCCGCTCAACCACCTCTGTTTCTCCAGTGCCCCTGACCAGCCCCCCTTCTCCTTCTACATGGTCCGCATCATCTCCAAGGCCCCATGCATGGTCCTGCGCCTGGGCTTCCCCATTGGCACGCCAGCCCAGGCCCGGCACAAGGTGAGCCACGCACACATGCATGCTGGCCCCAGGAGGGCTAGCGAAGAGAGCACGTCCTTCTCCCAGTCCCCGGGGCCTAGACCAGTGAGGAGAAGACTCTAGAGTGAGCCCCTGTGCTCCATGGGCCCTCCTCCTGGGAGATCATGGCTCTCCCTTAGATCGTGTCAGACCTGCGAGAAGAGATCCTGCGGCTGCGTTTTCCCCACCGGGTGCAGAGCAAGGAGCCTACCCCCAAAGTGAAGCGGAAAGGACTAGGGGGCACAGCAGGGGGCAGCTCTCCCTCCAAATCCCCTACGGTGCTGGGGCCCCAGCAGGCCCTGTCCGACCGGCCCTGCCTGGTGGTCCTACACAAGCCACTGGACAAGCTACTCATCAGGTGGGTGTTGGGTAAGCACAGGCCCTGGGTAAAGGGTGGGGATGACTGGTGGTGAGGAGAGGTCACCTGGAAGGCATCTCATTTCCCAGGTATGAGAAATTGCCCCTGGACTACCGGGCCCCCTTCCTGCTGACTCTGGAACCTCCAGGCCCACTGCCCTTGGTGTCAGGCCGCTCTGCCTCTTCGAGCCTCGCCTCGCTGTCTCGCTACCTGTACCATCAACGCTGGCTCTGGAGCGTGCCCTCAGGACTAGCCCCCGCACTGCCTCTCAGCGCCATCGCCCAGCTCCTCTCTGTCCTCACAGAGTAGGTGACCAAGCCCAGGGAGACGGACAAAGAACCACACAGGGCACTGTTCCTCCCAACCCCATTCTCTCTATGGCTGTCCTTCCACTAGCTGTTCCTTCCACTAGCTGTCCCTGCATGCCCTGGTCTGCCCCAAAACCTACTCTTTGTGGTCACTCGGGTCCTCCCTGGACCTGATAGTATGAAGGGAGGTTGGCCATGATGGCTGTGGGAGGTGGATGCACAGGGAAGGGACAGGAACCATCCTCTGAGTGTCTCCCCATCTCATCCTCTCCCTTCCTGCCTCTGTGGACTCCAGAGTCCGGCTGTCTGAAGGATTCCACTTTGCCTGCAGTGGGGAAGGAATCATCAACATGGTGCTGGAGCTTCCCATTCAGGTGGGTGCTGTCCCTCTGGACACCTCCCTGCCTGGCCTTGTCTGTATTCCCTGGATTCTCAGCCAAGATCTGGGTTGGGGGCTGCTGGAAACTCCACTGTAAATGTACCCTAAGGGGACTGAGCTCTGAGGCCCAGAGGGTCCAAGCCCACTGTACCTAGATGACTTTATCCCACAGAATGAGCCCCCTGGCCAGACTGCTGAGGAAGAGAGACACACCTGTGTGGTCCAGTACATCCTCTTCCCACCACACTCAACCTCCACCAAAGACAGGTGAGACCCAGCCCTGCTCTCTCTAGAACTTCCATCTTTCACACCAGAGAAATAGGCAGGGGCTGCTATTTACACAAATTCAGCCCCATCTTCCTCTAGTTTCTCTACAGATGATGACAATGATGTGGAAGTGGAGGCCCTGGAGGGAGACTCTGAGCTCAATCTGGTGACTGAGGTTTGGGTGGAGCCACAGTATGGGCGTGTGGGACCTGGCCCTGAGAGCTGGAAGCATCTTCGGGCCTTGACGTACTCTGAAATTCCGCAAGCTGTGAGTGACCTGAGATGGGCCCCACCACCAACAACCTCCTTTGTGTATCCCTGTCCTTGTCCTGCTTGGTCTCTATGTTCTGACACCTATGGCTCATTGCTGGTTGTAGGGCAGTGGCTCTGGATTAGGTCAGGCTGACTGACCTTCTGCTCTTCCTTCCCTAGCTCCACCCTCGGGATGTGGCCTGCATAGGCTCCTTGCTGAGCTTTGAGTACCTGGTCCAGCTGTGCCAGAGCAAGGAATGGAGCCCCCTGCCCCCGGAGCCAAGAGTTTCTGATGGTCAGGAGGGACAGAGTCTGGGCAGAGCTGGCATGTGGGTGGAAGAAGGCAGCAGCAACAAGAAACAGAGAGCCTCATTGCATGTTGTGTCTTCCTCCTAGGGTCAGAGCGGCGGGGACATGCCTGTGTCCACGAGATCCCTTTCCATTTTGATCTTATGGGACTGTTGCCTCAGTGCCAGCAGCTCCAGATGTTCTTCTTGCTGCTTTCCAGAGGTGGGTGAGCTCTCTGCCCACCCCCTGTTCCCCACTGGAGGGCTGGCAAACTGTTCATATTAGAGTAGTGAGCCAAGTGGTCTGAAGGAGTTCATAAGGACTAAAGCAGGAAGGGGTGGAGATGCCACAGGGTGGGCTGGAGGGTCAGGGCTGGGGCAGGGGCTGGGGCAGCAGAAGGCTCTTGGTACTGAGTAGAGTGTGTGTCGGGCAGAGCCAGAGGGCGTCCCTCTTGCCGAGGGGCCCTGTCCCGCCAACGACATGGTGCTGTGCCTGCTGCACAGCTGCCTGGGGCAGGAGTTGAGTGACCGGGAGATCCCGCTGGCTCCTGCAGACCAGGCTGCCTTCCTGAGAGAGGTGCAGCGGCGGAGCTGCCACAGTCTGGGTGAGCCCCGCAGGCCCCACATCTTGGCTGCCTTTCTGCCCCTGCATGCACACAGGGTGGATTCTCTGCATGTTGGCCTTGCCCTTGTCCCTCTGCTGGCCCTGCCCCTCCACCACCACCTCTCCTTCCTCATAGGGCCAGAGGATCCGCCTATGGGAGGCCTTGGCATCCTGAAGGGTGAAGCCAACAGCAGCAGCCAGACCACTGGAGACTCAGTACTTTCTGCCTGGGTCAGCCTGTCTGCCCCTTGAGCCCCTGCCCAGATGAATCTCCTCCCTCCCAGCATAGCATCATCGCCACATTCTTTTACCGCCTGGTAAAAGACTGGACTGCCTCCAGTCCATGGCAGGGAGTCCTTCCCGTGTCCTGACTTTGGACACTATTGACACTGGCCTCAGAGGGAGGAAGGGATGGATGTTGGGTGTCCCCTCCTGAGAACTGATCCAGTGTCTCTCTTACAGGGTACCAGTGCTCCTGAAACGCTCAAACCTCTCCTCTCTGCTCAGCCCCCTCAGTGGCGCTGCTATGCAAGGCTGGTGACCACCCAGCACGTGTTTCTGACTTTCCTCCCAGCTACCTTCTCAGGTATCCTCTCTGCCTGCCTCATCTGCACCTCACAAATTCCTGGCAGCCAGTGAGGCTGCTCTGATGTCTGTCTCCGCTTCCCCCTTCAGATGTCCTGTATCTGGCTGCTTGTGGCCTAGAGGGACCTTGTCAAGAGGACACAAAACCTAAGTTTGGGGATTGGAGTGGGGCCTCCAGCCTGAAAGATCCTGGAGAATCTGGGGTCAGGGCTCCCAAGGTCCAGGTCCCCACCGTCAGTGTCACCCCAGCTGGTGGTGAGGCTGCTGACTCTTCAGAGGAAGCAGTTGACTTGGAAGTCTGTGGAGGCCTTGGAGACCGTGTGACCCCTTCTCCCTCAGACGGCACCCAGCGTCTAGAAGAGCTCAGCTCCCCTTTCCATCGGGACTCCCAGGCATGCACTGGCCGCCTGGCTCCACAGACTGATGGTGCAGATGGACCTCGGACCCGATGTCCTGTCTACATCTATAGCTGTGCCCTGGAAGCACTGAGGGAGCAAATGGTTGCTTTGCAGCCCCCTCAGATGCCCCGGGACCTTGTCTTCCAGTGAGTGCCTCTGTGGCCTGAGCTGTTATATGCACTGGGGGTGGGTAAGCAGACTGATTGTGCAGGAACTTGGTTGCTTAACCAGGTTCTTCAGGCCAGTAGGGAGGGTTCTGCATAGGGCGCATTGGTACATGGGGGGATGGTGAGTCTGAGGGCTCGCTGGGAAGATGGCCAAGCACGCGCGCACTCTCTCTCTCTCCCTCCCTCTCTCCCTCCCTCTCTCCCTCTCTCCCTCTCCCTCTCCTGTTGTTCCTAGGACTCAGTTCCTTGACCAACCCTCCCCACCCTCGGCCTGGATGGAGCCCCGGTGCAAGGAGGCTGCCAACCACTGTGCCTTGCTGCAGGAACATGCACAGCGCTGCTACGTTCGAGGTGAGCAAACCACATGCACCAGAGGCAGTAAAGAACGGGCTTCGTAATAGGAGACCAGGGTTGTTTGGAGGAGGCCCTGAGGTAACTTTGGAGCTTGAACCCACCTCTGCCAGGACTGTTCCGGAGCTTGCAACAGGCACAGAGCGTGGCATCCCAGGACCTGCTGCTCGCAGTGGATGCCTGTGAGGAGCTTCTCCAGGAAGTCGACATCACCCCTTTCCTGCTCGCCCTATGTGGCCACACCCGGGCTCTGCCCCAGGCACCCCCGAGCCCTGGGCCCCTCAGCCCTGGGCTCTTCAGCAGCAGCATCGAGGAGGGTCCTGAGCCTCGGGAACGAGCCATCCTGGCTTCAGAGTCCAGGTGGAGATTTGTTCTTGAATGATGAGACTGGTGGGCCCCCATTGTTTATTAGCACAGACCTCAAGCCTGGGGATTGGCCACACTAGAGCCCTTAGCTACTCTCTTTTCCCTATCGGCCTGCACAGTCAAGTCCCTCCCAAGCTGTCTCCATCTCTCCCATAGTGGTGTGTGAGGATGGATTTGGGTCCAGGAAAGGGGAACTTCACCTTGAAGAACACTAACCACAGTCACAGTTTTTAAGGCACTTAGAGGTGAAAATTTATTTTTTTGCAAAATGCCCCTTCCCTTGCTCCCTTGAAGGGCCATGAACCCTGGGAAGGGCACGAGGGAGTTATGCACGTGCTGGCCCTGGCCTGGCATCTGCCAGGCAAATGCAGAAAGCAGAGGCGTGCATAAGGATGACAGATAGAGGCCCAATCTGGTGACCTTACTTTCGTGCCTTTTCTTTCTGCCTAGCTCCCATGTCTGTCCGGGCTCTCCATTCTCAGGGAACAGAAATCTGGGAGCCCTCCATCCATGGCTCCCAGACCTAAGGCTCTGTCATCCTTACTCCTTCCTCTGTCTAAAAACAAAGAATGTGGAAGTTTGGGCTGGGCTGGAACTTAAGGAGTCTAGTTCCCCCACCCTTTAACTCTCTGAGCACTGTCATGTTTTGCCCCCAACCCCAAATGAGGAAGCTCAGTCTGACGTGAGTGGGTTGGTTCTTGTTACCTCTTCCCTTGCTGATGCCCTCGTGCTTAGCCACCTCCTTAAACCAAAGCAGACTTGAGAAATGGGCTCCTCTGAGAATTCCTGTCCCTGCCATGTCCCCATAGACCCTCAATCCCTGCTTTCTCCCTGACACTCAGCATAGAGACCGAGGATCTAAGCGAACCTGAGTTTCAGAGTGCACGTGGTACTGGTGCTCTGGACCCTGGCCTGGAGATCTCCCTGGCAGATGTCTGTCAGCTCAGAGGGGAGGCCCACAGTGCCCTGCACAGTCTCATTCAGGTGGGCCACTGGGGAGCTGCTGGGTTGAGTCCCGAGGATGCTTTTCTAGGGTAGGGAAGCGTTTGCTGCAGTGTAACTGACATCCGACTTCCCTCTAACCCCAATACAGGAGAAGTTCCTGGAGATCAGTGGCCTCCACTTCCGCACAGTGCCCTCCAACCCCCACTACTTCTACTACTGCCCTCCCTGCAGTCGGCGGGAGGTGAGGCACTTGCTTCTTTCCCACCGTGTCGCCCTTGAAGCCCCAGCTCTGGACTCAATCCCCTGTGGTTCCTTCCACCCTCCTGACCTGCCTTGACTCAATTATGTCTCCTCCTGGCTAGGATGAGGGTCCCCGGGATGCAGTAGACAGAAAAGTCAGTGACCTGGAATTTTCTGAGGCTGAGCTCCTGGGAGAAGAAGGTGTGTGGGCAAGTGTAGAGACAGGGAAGGCTGTGATCATGGATCCTCCTCACCCCTTCTCCCCTCATCCCTGCTCCCATAACCCTATGGGCTTTGTCTGTAGGAGACACATCTGCTGGCTGTATAGTCACAGAGAGTGACCCCGAGCTGGAGGTGGAGTACCGGGAGAGCCGGGAAGCCGAGCTGGGGCCTGTGGGCCTGGACTCTGCCTCACTCTCAGACGCAGACACTGTGAACCCAGATGAGGACTCCTTCAGCATCCTGGGGGGCGACTCGCCCACGGGGCCCGAGAGCCTCGTGCATGATCTACCCCCTCTCTTTCTGCACCTCACATGCTCCGTGCGGCTGCGCGGGCAGCACAGCTCGGTCCCCGTGTGCAGCCTGCCCACTTGCCTAGGTGAGTTGATAGTATAACAGGAGGGCCTTCCTGGCTGCCTCAGGGTGGGCCAGAGTCATGGGTATCACTACAACACAGTCTGGGAAAAGCTGTGCTACTTAAACTTTCCTCTTCTCCCAGGCCAGGTGCTGGCCAGTTTGGAAGGTCCCCCTGTTGGAGGCCGAGTGCTCCTAAGGGACCTGAGTGTCACCCTGGATGTCTTCGTGCTGACCTTGCCCCTGGAAGTGGAGCTGCCCCCAACCTCAGACCCTCAGCACCACCGGTGAGAGCTTTATGGGGTCCAGGGGTGGCCATGAAGGACTTTAGGGATTGAACACATTTCAGGAAAGGAGTGCTGAGGGGTCGGGGGTGGTAGTGGCAGCTAACTTTGCCCTCTGCTCCCTCCTCTTCAGGTCAGCCTCTGAGAGCAGCACTTCATTCCCTCGGTCTCCTGGGCAGTCATCATCTTTGAGGTCAGATGACGGTCTGGGCCCCCCACTACCAGCCCCAGAAGAAGATAGGTACTTATTATCCTTCAGAGTTCCTGGCTTCCCCTTGATGTCCTCAGGAAACTAACATCTGAACGTTCCAACAAATCAGGCACCCTGGACTGTCCAGTTTGGCCACCCCCCATAGGCTGGCTATTGAGACCACCATGAGTGAGGTGAGGGTCCACCATCCTCTAAGTTGAGTGACCTTCCCAATAGTGACAGTGTTCAAGGAGATGAGTCTCCCCCTAGCCCCCCCCCCCCCCCCGATTCTGGAATGGGTTGGGTCTCCTCAGTCTATAAGGCAAGGTCTCTTCTGATGGCTTCTAGTTGGGATGGAGGGACAGTACAGTAAGTATCCTACCTGGGTTTGATTTCTGTCACCATATATGATACCCCCAGCTCTTACAAAAGTGATTCCTGATAGCAGAGCCAGGAGTAAGCCCTGAGCACTGACGGGTGGCAAAAAAAGAAATTGAACTGATGCCCACTCACCAGAGCTCAGGGTGGCACCCCACTTCTTTCTGGCCTGTTCTTCGCAGATTCGCTGGTTACTGGAGGATGAGATGGTGGGGGCACTCCGAAGAGGGGGCCTCCCCCAGAGCGCTGCCCTGCATCGTGCTGCTGCCCACATCCATAGTTCTCCTGGACGCTCTACCTGCCTTCGCCAAACCTTGCCTCTGAGCTTTGTATTTGGACCAGAACGATCCCTCACACAATTTAAGGAGGTATTCTGTCCTTGGGACAAACCCTATTGGCTGGGGGTCTATCTCCCTAGGCTCCAGGCAAAGTGGGAGGCCCCCTCTTGCCTAAGGGCTTAGAATTAGCCTTCTTTCTTTTATTATTTTTTTGTTTTTGGGCCACAACCGGCGTTGCTCAGGGGTTACTCCTGGCTGTCTGCTCAGAAATAGCTCCTGGCAGGCACGGGGGACCATATGGGACGCCGGGATTCGAACCAACCACCTTTGGTCCTGGATCGGGTGCTTGCAAGGCAAACGCCGCTGTGCTAACTCTCCGGGCCCAGAATTAGCCTCCTTTCTATTCCCTTATTCCTCACTTGCCCAGCTTTGCCAAGAAGTCTGTTGCACCTCAGGCCACACACTGCCCCTTTGTGCCTCAGCCAGGGCCGTGTTCAGACTACAGCTCCAGGGAGTATGAGGGGCTAAGCCATATCAAGGCCTCACTACCACTTTGGCTCCTTGCTCTCCAGGAATTCCGCCGACTCCACCTCCCTGGCCATGTCCTTCTTGAGGACCCAGAGAGTGGCTTCTTCTTCGTGGCAATAGGCCAAGAGGCAGACAGGACTCCGGGAGAGCTCCCCTCAGCAGCCTGGGCTTGGCACAGCCATGAGGCCGAAAGTGTGGAAGTGGGGGAGGTAGGCTTCCCTGGGCTGACAGGAGGGGGTGGATATTCAGTGGGGAACTTGCTCTCAACCTGACTTTCTGCCTCTCAGGCCCTAATATCCAGCCCTCCAGCCCCTGGCTCTCCTGAGGATTCTGAGGTTCCCCCTCTCATCAGTCCACCCAGCCTGCTACAGGGAGGTAAAAGGCAACTGGGCAGCAAAGTCTGAGGGGTCCTGTTTCTGGTTCCACTTGCAGAGGGCAGACCTGGGCAGGACTGAGAGGGAGCTCAGATACCTTCTTCTCTTCCCAGGGGGCCAGCCAGAGCCCAGCCGAGGACTGAGCCTTATGTCCAGTCAGGGTAGTGTGGATTCAGACCAGCTAGGTAAGCAGGAGGAGAAGGCTGAAGGGAAATGTGGAAAAGTCTGGGGAGGCACCAGGGGGGATGAGCCTGGAAGGGCCCCCCCAGCCACATGCACCCTGGGACTGAGATGAACCAGGCTTCAACTTTAGCACATTTGACACAGGCTATGATGGCGGCAGCAGCGGCTCAGACAGTGAGGGTCCCAGTGAAGCCCTGGGCGAGAAGGCCCCCTTCGTACTGCGAAGCCCCCCTGGACTGGTGCCTCCACAGCCTGTGCTCCCAGGCCTCCCTGGTCCCTGCCTGCCTGACTTCTGGCTCATTGTGCGGGTGCTACAGGACCGTGTGGAGGTCTACGCACATGCACGGTAGGAGGACTTGTGATCCTGACTCAGATGGCAACTCCTTCCCTGCTCCCACAACAGCCCTTTCCAGTGGGGCTCAAATCAAAGGGTTTAGTCTCAGGTTGGGGGCTCCTAACATGTAGCAGAAAGCACATGACACTGATTTCCAATTGGGATGGAAAAGCTGATGAGGTGTGCACTCACTTTCAGGCAACTAAGCTTTCAGGCAATTTCAGAAACTGATATTTTAGAAGAAGAAAAAAGAAGAAGGGATAATAGATAGTATTTAACACATGCTTTCAATGTGGCAGTCAGTGTTCTGAGTGATTTTGCTAATGCTAATCTAATCTCTTCTGTATAACAACCTCACCAAGTATAGCCATTCTTTCGTTTGTTTGATTTGGCGGCCAAACCCAGCAGAGCTCAGGGCTTATTCCTAGCCTATGCTCAGGAATCACTTTGTGGGTTGGGGAGGGAAGATGACTAGGGGACCAAATGAGGTGCCAGGGATCAAACCTGGGCCAGCCACTTGCTAAGTAAATGTCATACCTGCTGTGCTATTGCTCCAGCTCCAAATGCTATCCTTGAATGAGAAAAGACTCAAGGACAGCTAGTGAGCAGCAGAGCCAGGGTTCATATCTAGGCATCAGTGCTCCTTTGATCACAGAGTGAGGTAGGGGGGGAATGAAGAGAAGGAATGAGATATTCTGAAAGAAAATGTAAGGATGATGAAGAGGGAGTTGATGGACCTGTATGGTACCTGCATACAAGCTGGTGCGGCTGTACAGATCTTAAAATTCCAGAGAATGGGAAGCTCTGTTTTTCCCTTTTTCTTTAGTGTTTTTCTTTGTTCAACTTTACTTTGCTTCCATGGGCCCTCTCTTATAACCCAACACCCTCACCAATTTTTTCTCTCTGCAATTTTGTGTCTGATCCTTCCTTCCTAGGAGCCTGATTCGGGAGGATTGTGGGCCAGGCTCTGAGTGTCGCCATCTGCAGCAGCTCCTGGTGAGGCGAGTTGGGGAGATCTGCAGGGAAGTCAACCAGGTAAGGGGTAGCCAAGGACATGCTCTCTAGTGAACATCCCAGGCATAGGAATTTGGGTTTTTTTTAATTTGTTTTTTGGGCCACACCTGGCAGTGACACTCAGGGTTACTCCTGGTTCTACACTCAGAAATTTCTCCTGGCAGACTCAGGGGACATATGGGGTGCTGGGATTCGAAACAGAATCTGTCCTGTGTTGGCCGTGTGCAAGGCAAACGCCCTACCGCTGAGCTATCGCTCTGGTCCCAAGGCACAGGAGTTTCCAGGAACTGTACCCTCTGAGGCTGTAGATCATGTTGGACTTTGTCACTTACTGGGATGCTTTATATCCAGGATCACCCACAGACTAGGAAGCTGCCCTCTGAGCCCCCAGTAATGTGGCTCCCCTCAGCTATTCCTGGTACTATGAGCCTTTCCTCTCTCTGCACAGTGTGGTCAAAAGGGATAGGTCAGTGGGGGGTGGATACAGTGAACCACAACATTCACAAAGTTCCAGGATAATTGTGGAAGATTTGGCCAAGGATACGTAGAGACGGGTAACAGATCTGAAGTCCGTGGGGCCTCTCCCCTTGGAAGCAGTGAAAGATGGTGAATAGATTATGGCAGAGTAGAGATAAGCAATTCTTATTTGGGGGGGGGGTCACACCCGGCAGCGCTCAGGAGTTACTCCTGGCTCTGCACTCAAAAATTGCTCCTGGCAGGCTCGGGGGACCAGATGGGACCAACTGGGTCTGTCCCGGGTCATCTGTGTACAAGGCAAATGCCCCATCGATATGCTATTGCTGTGGCCCTAGATTGGGCATTTCTGACTAGAGTCCATTGAGCAGAAACCTAAGCCTAGAGCCTTTGGAAATAGAGCCCAGAGAGCCCCTTGTCTCCCTGGCCTTTTTTCTCCCTTCACCACCCACCACCACCAATTCAGAAGGGAACATTTGCATGCCCTGAGACTTGCTTCCTCCTCCCCAAGCGGCTGCTACTCCAGGACCTTCATGACAGTCATGTGTGCAACTCTTTGCTGGTGGCCGAGAGTGAAGAGGACTTGTGGCGAAGCGAGACCCTCTTCCACTCTCGTCAGCGGGCCCCGCTGCCCAGTGATGGTGAGAGCACCCCACCCCCAGTCTTCCTCATAAGTGCTCAGGCCCGTTCCTGTATCTAGGAAGAAGCCAAAGACAGTGACTCAGTGAGAGCAAGGACGAGGGCACTGACTAGGTTTGCTGGCTGCTGGTATCCCACTAAGGGTATAGAATGAGGTTTCTTTTCAGACAGCTTAGCAGTGAAGGCAGCATGAGTACATTGGAACTAAAAGAAAAGCCACTAGAAGGGAGAAGCCGAGCAGAAGAAAAGGGATACTAGATGGGTACCCAGTTTTGCCTGCCTTGCTTCCCAGGAGCATTGTCTCTGGGGTATACCAGAAAGAGCGAGGGAGTAGGGTTGGAGCAGACATAAAGGTCTGTTCATGATGAGAGAAGACGAGAAGGGAGGGCCTCCCTGTTGAGACAACGGGCTTTCACCCCAGTAAACAGGCCCAGGATCTCTTTGGTGGTTTCTGAAACTTATAATCATGGTGGAGAACCCATCAACTCAGGATGGCCATGGTCATGACATTTTTAGTCCCTTCTCTTTCTCTTCTTGGCAGTCTCTCACCCAGGCTCATAGAGCAAAACACAGTCATCATTCTTCCACAGCTCTTTTTCTCTCCTGGTTTAAAGGTAAAATCAATGACTTGCTTTCAACATTCTCAGCAAGACTGTAGGCGACTGTTCTAGCGACTCAGAGAGCGTATGTCTCAGCGCATTCTGGGGTTGTCTTTACATCAAAGTAACGTGCCACAATTAGTGGGCTTCCCAGGGATTTGAAGGCTGCTTCTGTAAAATTAAGCAGGGGCTGGGACATCCAAGCACTTTTACTTCAAAATGACTTCCAGCTGCCTGAGATATGGCCAGTCAGGATCTAGGCACGGCCCATCCTTGTTTTAGTCTCACATATGTTTTCACTGAAACCCTTAGCAACCAGCATTGTGCTGCAAACTCTGCAGCCTCTTGGGTCTCCTAAATGCTGCTCATGTCTCAGAACAACTTTCCCTGGGAAATCTCATGGCCACCTTTCTTGTTAACCTGGAAACCTGGAAGAGGTTAGCCAGGCATCAGCCATGCCTATGAGCTCTTCACACTGCCTTGTGAGTTTATTAGGTCTAGCTGTCCTCCAAAGCATGCATGCACATGCACGCACGCACACACACAGTATGAGCACACCAATACCCTTTCTTAAAATGAGGTCATTGTTACCAGTGCTTGTGAGGACACAGATGAGAGTCAATAAAGACTTCCTCTTCATTCTTTCTTCTCTCTACTATAACTCAGAAAGCCCTTGAGGTCTGACTTACCTTTTCAAGGCCATACCTGGCCCTTTCTCCTTCCTCCAGGGAGAGTCCTCAACTGTCCTACTAGGAAGGAGGGCAGAGGTGCCAAGGGAATGAGGTCCTTTGGGTTGCTTCTGGGTGAGATTTCTGTATCCAGCTGGCTCCTGTTTCCCACATGGTCTCCCTTCCCTCAGATTATGCTGCTGATGAGAGCTGTGCACCCCGTGGGTACCTGGCCGCCACAATGCAGTTTGTCCCTGGCCATTTCTCCTGTGATGTTGTGTGGGGAACTGTGATTCGAGTCCACTCACGCCTTAAAATGGGGCCCAGCATGGGGGTCTCTCGGGGTACGTGGCTGGTGTGGGCCGGTGGGGCAGGGTGAGAGGAGTGTGGTGAGGGGCCTTTCTGACCTACGTTACTCCTACAGCCATCCAAGCCCTGCGCTCTGTGCTCAATGCCTTCTCCGTGGTGAACAGGAAGAACATGTTCGTGTATCAGGAGCGAGCAACAAAGGCAGTGTACTATCTCCGGTAGGGCTGCCTTGGAAAGAAGGCTTAGGCAGGGAATGGGGGTGATGGAGAAGGAGCTTGTCACAGACTTCAGCACTCTTCCCCAGGCTTTTGGAGACGTCGTGCAGCGAGCGGCCATGGGATGGTGATGCCCTGCCCCCATCACTTGCTCTGTCCCGAAGCCAGGAACCCATCTACTTAGAGGAAGCCTCGGCATGTATCCTCGCCTCCTCTCTTCCTGCCCTTTGCTGCCTCCATGCTCCCCACAGTTGCACTGACCTGTGTTTTCTGCAGGGTCCTCGTTCTCCCCTGGACATGGTCACCAGTCGTAGCTCTGACACTGCACGTCCCGTGGGCCAAGTGGACAGGCACATCCAGCTGCTGGTGCATGGTGTAGGGCAGGCAGGTAGGAACTGCGAGGATGGGGATGAGGTATCTGAAAGAGGGTCCAGGATCATATAGGGTCCCCATGGAGCCTTCCTCTAATGCTAGCCCATGCATCACTCTGGCTTCTCTTTAGCATTACTGAGTGAGAAAGGGCAGGTTCTTGGAATGTTTAGGGCTTAAAAACTGAGGCTGCCCAGAGCCATTGAAAGTGATGCTGGGTATATGGGATCCCATAGCCTAAGAGCAGGAGCAGGTTTGGGATGAAGAGGAGGGAGGGGTTCCATTAGGGATATTTTGGCCTGAGGTTTCAAGTAAGCAGTTGGCTATCTAGCTAGTGTTCATAAAAACTTACTGGGTCCTGGGGCAAGAGAGGTGCTACTAATATTGTTCTCATTTTATAGATGAGGACACTGAGTGAGGCAAGGGCCTCACTCCAGAACACAGGGAAAGGTTTGAGTCTAGGGGTAATGAACTGGAGTGGGACTATCCAGATACTCTGAGTATTTCCATTCTCACTCTATTGACCGCATCAAGGTCCTGAGATAACAGATGAGCTTGTGCGGGTTCTGCGCCGGCGCCTGGATGAGGCTACACTGGATGTCATCACGGTCATGCTTGTCCGGAACTGTAAACTGACCCCCGCGGATGTGGAGGTCAGCTTCCTCCTTGAACCCAGCAATCCTCCAGCCCAGGAGCAGAGATACTTTTGGCCCTGACTGCCTTTTCTACTCTGCAGTTCATACAACCCCCTGGAAGCCTCCCTTCTGAGGTGTTGCACCTGGCCCTGCCTCCCTCCTGCCGGCCCTGGCTCCCAGCCCTGGCCTGGTACCTGCGACAGAACTTGCTCATCTTCCTGCACTCCCCCAAGTACACCGACAGCAATAGCCGGAACCACTTCCAGGTGCAAGTCCATCCACCTCCAGCCCAGTCCCTTACTGTGAACCTTCCATTTTCTTCACATAGGCCCCAAATCTGGATTTGCTTTGGAGCTGCCCCCTTTCTGCTTGTTCTGGGGTACCTGCCCCTAGTACTCTCCATGTGCCTGATCTCAGTGCTCTGGTTTTTTTCCCCCAGCATCCTCTCCCACCACAGGGTGGCCTTCCCGACTTGGATATCTACTTATATAACAAGCCTGGGGGACAGGGCACTGGAGGCAAAGGTACAGTGTCACAGGTCTGGGGTTCTTGAGGGGTCTTTGTGGGCTGCAACTGTGGAGAATGAAGTGAGGATGGGTTTGTATACAAGAGACTTGGACCTGAGCCTTCCTGTGGATTTCTACCCAGGGGTCGCCTGTATTACGCTAGCCTTTGTGGATGAGAGAGGGTTCCCCATCTCACTGGCTCCATGGGCTGCCTCTCCTCCGGGGTCTCCAGACCCACTGCAAGAGGAGGATTTTGAACAGCTGACCCAGGTTATTCGCTGCCCACTCGGACCAGACAGTTCTTCAGGTAAGTCGGGTTCTCCGTGAATACCATTGGAGTGAGGGGCATCTTCACGTGAATCCCTCATTCTTTCCTCCAGCTCTAGATGGGGCCCCGCGCCTTCGCCTGGATGTGTGGGAGAAGGGAAACATCAGTATTGTGCAGCTTGAGGAGAAGCTTCGAGGGGCAGCTCGCCAGGCCCTGGCTGACGCCATCCTGGAACTGCAGCTGCTGCCTGCCCCCCTGTGCACAGAAGACATGGCCCCAGGTAAGGAGGCTCAGCTATGCAGCCCAGACAGCTCTGTGGACACTGAGGGCACCAAGGAGCATTAAGGAACATGGTGAGAAGGAGCCTCTCCTCCACTCTGTTCCTTGGCAGGGGCGAGGGCACCATGGGGCCATGTCCTCAGCTCCCTTCATGTAGGCATAGCCAGTGCCCACCCTGCTGTGCACTGTCCTCCCAGCCACTTGAGATAGGCATACCACTGTCACACCCTTCTTGGGGCAGGGTCACATGGTATAGGGATTGTTCACCAGGGATAGGAATCTGCAGTGTCTATTGTCTACAGGAAGTCTCCGGAGTGGGTCATTGGATACCAAGAGCCCAGCAGGTCGGGCGAGCACCTTCCCCCCCAGTCCTGGCCCTGGCGAGCCTGTGACTCCCCCCAGCAAAGCTGGTCGCCGGAGCTTCTGGGATATGCTGGTATTGGGGCGTGGGAAGATGAGGGGACTTGGCCTCTATCTTCTGATTTGTCTTTTACTCTACCCACAAATCATACTCAGGTCTCCTTTTATTAGCAGGGTGATAGGGAGTCAACACTCAGTGTCTACTACTCATATAGTGCTCAGGGATCATTTCCAGCAGTGTTCAAGGGATCTTGGGGTGCCAGGTTGAACTCTAGGGTTCCCACATGTGCAACATGCGCTCCAGTCTTTGAACTGCTCCCTAGCATCCCCAGTTCCCAAATTCCTTGCATATGAAAATGCTCTGACTCCTGGCTCAGTCTTCACAGGATTTGGCAGCTCTTTGCCTCTCTGTTGGTCAAGTGCCTCACCTCCATTTTTTCTCATCAGAGCCAGTGAGGAAGCTGAGGCTTAGGAGAGTTGAGGCACAGCCTCTGGGGCAGCTGGGCCCTGGAGCTGGGCTCTGGATATTACTACTGCACAGTGCCTCCATGCCCTCCCCCCACCCACTCTTTCTGTAGCCCCTCCTCATTCATTGCATTACCTCCTAGAGTAAAACAGAGTGTGGAGACTTGGGTTCCCCCAAAACAACGGACGACATTGTCCTGGATCGGCCAGAAGACACACGGGGTCGGAGGCGTCACAAAACTGACAATGTTCGGACTCCAGGTGGAAGTGAGCGGACACCAGGTGCAGATTCTGGAACCCAGAGGCCAAAGTGTGTATGAGTCTTGTCACAGCAGGATGTGGTGTGGACTCACAGGCAGGCCCTGGGTTTGTGTAAGTGTCAGGTCTGAGCATGGGGTCTTGCTCCTGCTGTCTCTCAGACGCCGGACCACACAGCTTGAGGAGGGCGAGGTAGGGACCCTGCAGCCTGTGTTTGCTCACGTCACTCAGCGCTGGATGGAGTTCATGGTCCAGATTGGTGAGCACCAGCTTCCACCCCTGCCCCTGTGACCTGGTGCATGTTAGTCCTGTGCCACTGACCACCTCTGTCCTACTTCCAGGTTGCGCATCTGTTTCCAAGAGCTCCATCCACATGGTATCCCGCTTCCTTCTCCCATCCATCCTGTCGGAGTTTAGTGCTCTGGTTACCTCGATGGCCGGAGACACCAGAGTCTGTGTCTTCGAGCAGCATATGTGAGTTCCATGCCACATGGAGGCCAAGAAGTGGGGCCAGGCTCGAGGAAGTGGTGACTGGGAGCTGCTGGGGATGGTCTGCAGTGTGCTCTCCCTCCCTAGGGGTTCAGAGCCTGCTGTCTTCAGCCCCTGTTCCCTTGGACAGCTGGGCCCCACGCCCCACCCAGCTGCTGAGCGGCACCTTCTGCTTCTGGGAAGGAACTTCCTGCAGTGGAGGCGACCAACCCAGCAAGGTGAGGACACAACCAGGGGTTAGGAGTTTTGAGGAATCTGCTTCTGTAGGGACTGCCTACCCCAGACCCTTACAGTCCTGCTCTGCCTCCTTGTGTCCCGTAGCTGCCAAAAATATGCAGCGCTTTGAGCCTGGCAGTGATGGAAGCCCGGGGCGAAATGCTCCCCGACAGAGGTTCTTGCTGCTGGAGGTTGTGGACAAGAAGGTATATGGGGTTTGGTGCTGAGAGGGAGGGGGCTGCTGGACACTACTGACCCTAAGCCTAACTTTCAGCTGCAGCTGTTGACCTACAACTGGGCTCCAGACCTGGGTGCAGCGCTGGGCCGTGCACTGGGTCGTCTGGTGCAGTGGCAGAATGCACGCGCCCACCTCATCTTCTGCCTCCTCAGCCAGAAGCTTGGCCTCTTCCACCACTACGGGCAGCTGGACTTCCCTGTGCGGGATGAGAAGGTGCCCATGCTCCCTCTCTTGAGTTCTGGATTGGAAGCACCAGCTCAAGCCAGGGAGAGGACAGGCTAAGAGCAGAGCTAATGCCAAGGGGGTCTCAGAGAGGAGGGCAGGGGTGAGAGACGGCCTCTGAGGACAAAAGCCAGGAACTTACTGTGAGACTCCCTCTTTCTCGAAGGACCCAAACCCATTCCTCCTGCCGACCGTGGAAGCAGAGTCTCTCATCCGGAATGCCAGCCCCCCACTGAGCCGAGAGCAGGGCCGGCTAAGCGGGGCCTCTCGGGGCGGGGGCGCCCTCGCCCTGGACACATTTCCTTTTGATGAGGCCCTGAGGGATATCACTGCTGCCCGCCCCAGCTCCTCACTTGGGCCTGTGCCCCGACCCCCTGATCCTGTCACCTATCATGGACACCAGTTCCTGGAGATCAAGATGGCAGAGCGCAGAGGTGAGGACCCTAGGCAGGGGGCAAGGGCCACTGTGGCATCCACAGGGCAGGATTCTCACCAATACCTTTGTCCCCAGAGTTGGAGCGCCAGATGAAGATGGAGAACCTGTTTGTGACCTGGCAGCAGCGGTCAGCCCCAGCCAGTATGCCCATCAGTGTGAGTGCCCGTACCACTCCCCCGGGCACCCTGCCCTGCCTCTGTGCTGGTACTAACTACCCCTTGCCTGCCAGGCTGGGGAGCTGGAAACCCTGAAGCAGTCATCCCGTCTGGTGCACTACTGCGCCACAGCCCTGCTCTTCCACCCCGCTGCCTGGCTGCATGGCCCTCCCGAACCCTCGGCACCTCCTGAGGGCCAGGTAAGGCTCCAGACTCCCAGATTTCTCCAGGGGCTCCCCCTTAGCACTCTTTCCTTCAACTCCTCCCCTGGAATGGCTGAGCCTTCCTTAATCTTTGTCCTCACAGCGGAGGCGGCCTGAGTCGGGTTCTGGCAGCCGAGAGGCCCCTGCGTGCTGCGAATCTTCAGATGCAACCCCACCAGGGCCCCGTGAGGAGCCCTGGCTGAAGGAGCTGAGCTTGGCTTTCCTGCAGCAGTATGTGCAGTACCTTCAGAGTGTGGGCTTTGTGCTGGTGCCACTGCGCCCTCCCTCGCCTGCTCGCAGGTGCGCCCCCCCCTTTCAGCACACCTCGGGACTCGCATGGTTCTTCTCATTAGGTCTGCACACTCACCAGAGCACCCCTCCACACATGAACCAGCACTCTGCACATCTAGGCACATAACCGTGTGTGACTCACTGAACTCAACCATGTATGTTTCCGTGCTGTCACAATGACACAAAACCCCTATGCACACAGGACCCCCCAACCACCCATGTACAGGCCCCTAAGCTATGGGTTCTGGGTCAGAATGACTCCATTCATGGTGACTTCTCATCGCTCCTGAAATTTCACATTGTGTCCAGCCCAGGAAGGTGTTTTTTCACGAGGCGTTCTCACTACTCCTGCCTAGGTCTTCTGGCCTCTAAGCTCTCTGAACCTAGTGACACCTCCACAACCACCTTTCCCTTTCTGTGTCACACCTCAAATTCCCAGGAGACCCCTGCTCTCTGTTCCTCTCAGTGTCCAGGCCCCTGCTGTTTGGGCCCCCAGGCCCTCTCCAGAGCTATCTAGTCACGTGACAGGTTCCTTTCAAGTCTTCACATTTATGAGTTTAGCTCGGCATTTTCTTCTTTCTGTTTTAAAGCTAATGAGTGGAGCTTTGTCAGAACAGACAGCATCAGTTGTATAGTGGCTTCATGACAGGGATGTGTCCATGAAAATGTCATCATGTGAGCACCATGGAGTGGAGTTGCATATACCTCCATGGAAACACCTTCTATCCCCTTTTGACAGATGGTTCACCATTGACCAAACTGTCACTAAATCTTGTGTGACTGATTCCTCACTCAAGACACCATGCTTGCCCATAAAGCCAGTCTGACTCCTCAGCTCCCATCTACCAGAGGAGGAAAGGACATGCTGTGCCTTGGGGACCCTGTCTCTCTCATTTATAACAGGCTTGCTGCAGAGCAGTTTCTCTGCTCACTGCCCAGACAGCCCAGTCCTGTAGGAGCTTCTCTGAGACTTCACATACTTCCAGTGTACCAAAGCTCTTCCTACAAATCTCAATTCCTTTTCCCTTTTTTATGATTCTTTTCTCTTTTGGTTTTTGGGCCACACCCTGCTGTGTGGCTTTGTACTCAAGAATCACTCCCAGTGGGACTCGGAAGACCATATGTGGTGCCAGACATTAAACTAAGGTTGACTGCATTCAAGGCAAGCGTCTTAATACCTGCTATCTCTCCAACCCCCCTAAAATACCTTTTTATGTTTTGCGGTTATACCGTAAAAGGTACTCAGGGTACTAAGTACTAGGTACTCAGGGACCTAGGGTCCCCTCCAGACAACTTTCAGCTAACTAGTCTAGTGTCAGTGTCAGGGCCGAAGACATGCAGCTGCTCAGGCCCTGCAGTGCCAGGGATTACCTGGGCCAGGAAACTCCACAAATGTACTCAGCCATTCTCAAGGACCATGTAGTGCTGCAGATCAAATTAATGCTGCTAGCCATTGGCAAGGCCAGTGTCTTAACCCCTGTAAAATTCCTCTAGCCCCTGAATTCCATTTCAAAATGAGAGATACTGAGTTAATTTTAAAAAAAAGTACATTTCTAGGACAGAATCTAAAGTTAGGCCTTCTTTTCTCACCAACCTATAATTGTCACCAGTCACCAGTTAAGTCTTGTTTCGATATCCTGGAGGGTTAAGGGACATTTCTTTGCCCCAGAGCCACACACACACACACACACACTCTCTCTCTCTCTCTCTCTCTCTCTCTCTCTCTCTCTCTCTCTCTCTCACTCTTTTCTCTTTTCTCTCTCACTCTCTTCTCTCTTTCTCTTTCTCTCTCTCCTCTACACACACACACTCTCTTTTCTCTTTTCTCTCTCTCACTCTTTCTTCTCTCTTTCTCTCTCTCTCTCCTCTATAGCCAAACACCCTTTTGTTCTGTTCTTCAGAATACTTTCATGCTTTTGTCTCCTGCTCTGATCTTTGAACCCCAGTAGACCTCTGGAATGTTGAAACTGCCCTTCTCTAACAAAGAAAGAGCCCTTTACCTGTTGAGGAAAGTGCCTAAGCAGGCATTAAGCATCTTGAACTTTCCTCACAAAATCTTAGATATTACCTGCTTCCCAGAAGGGTCCCAAATATTAAGCAACCTCTCCTACCTTCATCATCCTCCTGCTAAAGAGCCTGACCTCACCTTCCACTGGGCATGCTTGCACTGCCCTGAAGGCAGTGCCTGCTGTGGAGAGCACAGCCTGGATTCCAGTCCCCACTTCACTGTTTGGCACACCATAGAGCCTGCTGCAGGCTCCCCTGTAGGACTCTCTGTCACTAAACTGATTGTGTGCAGGGCACATGGGGCCAGTCACTATTCATTCACTCCACTGAAGATGCCTGGTTCACATTCTTCTCTTCTCCAGCACCAGCCGGCTGCGGGCCATGGCCATCCTTGGGACAGAAGGTCGAGGTTCCTTCTCTTGCCCCAAAACCAAGACTGATGGGAGCCCCAAGGTATGCACTACATGCCTTCTCTGGCAGTAGAATTGGTGATGTTCTGCTACTGGGGTCATAGAGCCTAAAAGAGTACTCACAAGGTCCTACAGCCAAGAACTGGGGGCGGTGTCTTCCTCCCTGTTGGTTCCAGGTTGGGAAGCCCCTGTACTTCCCATTGAACCCCACATTTTTCCTTTTTCAGAGTACCAGCTCTCCAGTCACCACCTACCACCTGCAGCGGGCACTGCCTGGGGGCATCATCCTCATAGAGCTGACATTCCAGGTGTGTGAGGGGCACTAGGGGCGAGTCCATACAGCCTCTCTCCTGCCCTCCTCGCCTAACTTTTTACCCTCTCTCCAGGGCTGTTACTTCTGTGTCAAACAGTTTGCCCTGGAATGTTCCCGAATCCCCATGGGACAAGCTGTCAACTCTCAGGTAGGTGGTAGAAATGGGGGTGGTGCAGATATGGGGTATCAGGCATCATCCATGCACCCTTAGTGTGTTTGGCCAGTAAGCAAAATGCCTATGTTAGGTCCAGTGATGACCTGGTGCTGGTGGCCAGCCAGTTCAGAGTTCATTGCAGTGCCGGTCAGCCACAGCTGATCCAGAGCTGATTCAGCCAGAGCTGGAGAGTGCAAGCCTATCCCTCACAGTGGCTGCTATAACCCAGTGTTTATTTATTCTGTTAGTCAGGACATCTGAGTGCAGAGAACAGTTTAGCAGGAGGGTTTTGCTAGTTAGTCCTGACCTGATCTAGAGCTGGGTATAGTGTGATAGTGTCAGTCTAGTTATTAGCACTTAGGATGATTCTTACAGTCCAGTCACACTGCACACTCTGGACATTCAGTTCTCATTCATGTCCCACTGTCTCAGAATGAGCCTGAAGAAAAGGGAAAAATCACTGGAGCCCCCTGTGCTGAGTGATGAGCTCAACTGTATCAGTTTCCTGGGCCTATCAAGCTGGCCCAGGCTTTTATGCGCGTGTTGAGTTTCTGGAAGATCAGCTCTGACTAGATCCAGTCTATCCCCTTCCAGTCCAGATAAAACCCTTCTCATATCTGAATAGCTCACATCCAGCCCTTAGATGATTGCCTTTGGCTTGGTGTGAATGCCAAGAGAGGTGTGGGATTATGTCACTGGAAAGTAGGATGAGTATGCACAGGAGCCCACCTGTATCAAAGCCCTTGAACAGAAACTATGGACTACACATTGCTGTAGTAGAGGCAGGAATTAACCCCAGGTCTCTCCAGCTGCTGAAGGTTTCTGGCTTCCCCGACAGCTTCACTCTTTTACCGACTCATCCTCTTTCTGACTAATCTCTGCCCCTACTTAGATTTCTAAATTCCCTGGTTGCTGCAATTATATATTAGATTTTAAGTACCTACACTAAGATAAAAGCAGCACTACTTCTGCTATACAAATAAGAAATAGATTCCTGGACACACAGTTGGTAGCACAAACCGAGGTTTCTGGGCGCATCGTTGGTCATTTCAGGCTTTCACACTGTCTCCGACTTGATGAAGACCTTTATGATTCTGAAATGGACAAACTGTCACTTGTTCAAGATCATATAATAGTTCCTCTGACCCCTGGGCTATTGCTGCCTCATTGAGCCTTCCTTTCCTCCTAGTAACTGCCCAGTGCCACATCCCAGCATCCACACCAATTGCTCCCTCCTAGTAATGCCCTGTCCAGTTGGAACAGTGCCAACTCCATGTCCTGGCCTCCCTCATCTTTGGCTTGTCCACTCATTCATAGATCAAGTATAGGAGGCCTATCTTAGCTGGGCCTTGGCAGGACTCCCAAGTGAGGCTTTATGAGTGAGTCAGATCAGGGAGACTTCCAGGAATGGTACAAAAATGCAGAGAGGTGAACATGAGATTTTCTTGGACAAAGCAGGTAGCATGATGGGAACAGAGCTGGAGAGTGGGGAGAGTAATGGTGATGCACATCTGACTACCCTGTCCAGTCTGCAGCTGCTTTGTTTCTTGTCCTCTGACATGCTGTGGATTTTACTCATGCTCCCACTATTTACTGCTCTTCCCTGAGTGCAGGCTTAGCCTTCCTTTCCTGGTGCATCCCTAGCATTAGAGAAGTACCTGGCAATACTCACCAGTGTCTGTGTACCAGTGACAGGCCAGGGTACAAAATGAATGGAGCAAAACGACCCTTGTCAGGTCTGGGAGTGGTAGAGAATGTGGTTTGTATGTATGAAACCCTGGCTGCGTTCTGTCCCCAACCTAAGCACCACCGATGTGGTCTATGTAAAACCACAAGATCTAGAAGATAACCCTGGTAGTAGAGCACATGCCCCAAGTGTGGGAGGCTTGAGAAGCACCAAAGCCTGAGGCCTGCATCTTAAGGTTGGACTCTTCATGAGCGGCACCATCCTCCAGAACACCACTGGGCATTGCTCCTGCAATAAATAAAGATGAGCAAAGGCCCACCTAGCTCTGTACACAGAAACTCTGGGTTCACTGCAGTCCCCTGAGCACTACTGGGTAGGTTTGTCCCTCCACCCCCCAAAAAGGGGGAAAAGTCCATCTCAGAGCAAGGTCACACTGTCCTGAAAAGTTAAGGAGGGGTTCCCCTTAGCAGTTGTTCTCTGGCAGGATCCCCCAGACCCAGAGTAACAGGATAACAGGATGAGTCTTTCACTTTCTGTCTCTGGGAAAGAGTGAGACAGAGGTGACGTGCTGGGCTCCACTGCCTCTCTCACCTGTCCCCGTGCCACCTGCAGCTGTCCATGCTGTTCACGGAGGAGTGTGACAAGGTGCGGGACCTGATGCACGTGCACTCATTCAGCTACGACTTCCACCTGCGCCTGGTGCACCAGCATGTGCTGGGCACCCACCTGGCACTGCGCCACGGCTACCACCTGACCACCTTCCTGCGCCACTTCCTGGTCCATCACCCTGATGGGCCCCACTTTGGCCGTAATCACATCTACCAAGGTGGGTGCCCAGGGCAAACCAATGAATTTTAAAGAACAGGTCACAAGAGTGTACAGCTGGGACCCAGTGGGTACCCTACCTTGGACATTACCTGCCACGTCACTGCACTTAGATACTGTGACTGTTGGGTCTTCAGTTCTTCACAACCTGTCTCATGTTAGAATGAAGGGCCTGTGTCACACATGCGCCACCCTCTATGTGTCCTTATTCTGTACCCCTCCTTGTCTCACAGGAAGTGGCTGAGCCCATCGATTAGCACCCTTAGGAACACCACATCCCTTGCCCTTCCAGATTATGGCATCTGTCCTATGCTCCATGTCTTGTCACTTGCCCACAGGGACACTGGAGCTCCCCACGCCACTCATCGCTGCCCACCAGCTGTATAATTACGTGGCTGACCATGCCAGTTTCTACCACATGAAACCACTAAGGATGGCCCGGCCCGGGGGCCCGGAACAGAATGAGTATGCCCTGGTGTCTGCATGGCACAGGTATAGTGGGCATGATGGGCATGGCTGCTCAGCCAGAGCACAGGCATGAGACTGAGGGAAGAAGGGGATAGGAGTGGCTTTAGCACTTCAGGGTTGACCTTGCCACCCCTTGCTCAGTTCTGGCTCCTACCTGGACTCGGAGGGACTTCGCCACCAGGACGACTTTAATGTGTCTCTGCTCGTCTGTCATTCTGCTGCACCTTTTGAGGAGCAAGGAGAGGCCGAACGGCATGTTCTGCGGTGAGCGGGGCTCCTACCTGGCTGTGCCTGTCCTCCACCTCTCCCTGCCCAGGCCTGGTGTATGTCCATGAACGTGACCACCACTATGTTTATTTCCCTCCCTGTAGGCTGCAGTTCTTTGTGGTGCTCACCAGCCAACGTGAGCTCTTCCCCAGACTTACAGCAGACATTCGCCGCTTCCGGAAGCCACCCAGACTGCCCCCTGAGCCTGAGGCTTCTGGGACTTGTTCTGGTAGCCCTGGGGAGGCCTCTGGTGTTGGTCCGGGCCCTGGACTGGCTCCTCTGTTCCCTCCATTGGCTGCAGAAGTGGGCGTTGCACGGGCGCGGCTGGCTCAACTGGTGCGAATGGCAGGAGGGCACTGCCGACGGGACACCCTCTGGAAGCGCCTCTTTCTGTTGGAGCCCCCAGGGCCTGACCGGCTAAGGCTCGGGGGGCGCCTAGCCCTGGCCGAGCTGGAGGAACTCCTAGAAGCAGTTCATGCCAAATCCATTGGGGACATTGACCCCCAGCTGGTGAGAGGCTATGGATACCAGAAGGGGCTGGGATGAGATGCTGGGAATTCCCTGGGCAGCTGAGGCAGAGCAAGTAGGGTCTTAGGTGGCTCTGGGACAGTACCTCAGGGCCTGTGGACCCTCCCCCAGGATTGCTTCCTGTCCATGACGGTCTCTTGGTACCAGAGTCTGATCAAGGTTCTTCTGAGCCGATTTCCCCAGAGCTGTCGCCATTTCCAGAGCCCAGACCTGAGCACTCAGTACCTGGTAAGTGCTTTGGATCTTTCTCCACAAGGGGAAACAGCAGAACCCTTCTCAGAGATGACATGTGTCAAAAGGCCAGATCCAAGCTGTGCTCTAGAGGGAGACTTTCCACAAACTCACACACATACCTTGACTGAACACAGAGTTGCTCTCAGAGATCAAGGCTGGAGGCCCAACAGAGACCTCTTGGTTATCCAAAGCAGCCGAGATACTGAGGAGCACAACTGTGGGAGTCGAGTGAATGGCTGAGCAAGGGGTGACCATATGGGTGATAGAAATGCTGCAGTGGGGCCCGGAGAGATAGCACAGCAGTGTTTGCCTTGCAAGCAGCCGATCCAGGACCAAAGGTGGTTGGTTCGAATCCCGGTGTCCCATATGGTCCCTGCCAGGAGCTATTTCTGAGCAGACAGCCAGGAGTAACCCCTGAGCAACGCTGGGTGTAGCCCAAAAACTAAAAAAAAAAAGAAAGAAAAAGAAAAGAAATGCTGCAGTGAATGTGGTTCTGGGGGAAGTGATAAGTCTGAGGCCAAGGACCCTCCAAGACCCCAGATAAGACTATCTGTATATAAGTCTGTGTCCATGTGGAATTGGAAGATTAATGCAGAGTCGGAGGCCCCAAAAATAGAAGAAAAAAATGGCTACAGCAAAGCTAGGTATTAGGGCACAAATACACCTTGCCACTCACAGACATTGCTAAAGGGATTAGAAGAGAAGACACAGAGATGGATGCAGGGAGGGTCGTATCTGGGCAAAGAACTCAGCTTGGCTGGCTGGCTGGCTGGCTCTAGTGAGGGCCTCTCAATAGAAGACCCTAGAACCTTCTTGCCAAGCGCGCCTTATTCTTTTGAGGCTCAGCAAGCTGGCCCAGATGAGGGCTAGGCTTGATAAGGAGATGGATATTGGGGTATAGGTGGGGAGATAGGGGGAGATCTCCCATCTTGAAACCCTCCATCCAGGCTCCCCCAAGAAGGGCCTTCACTCCATGGGTAAGCAGGGCTTAGCTGCCTGCCTTTTCTTGTCTTTTACCACAGGTTGTGCTGAATCAGAAGTTTACAGACTGTTTTGTGCTGGTCTTTCTGGACTCTCACTTGGGAAAGACGGTGAGAACAGGGTCTGCCCAGTGGGAGCACGTGGTTTTCTTGAAACACCCTGTTCCCTGTGTGCCTTCCTCCTCTCAGCATTGCACCCCTGTGTTTCCCAGTCTCTGACAGTGGTTTTCCGAGAGCCCTTCCCTGTTCAACCCAAGGACAGCGAGAGCCCCCCAGCCCAGCTGGTCTCCACCTACCACCACCTCGAGTCTGTCATCAACACAGCCTGTTTCACCCTCTGGACCCGACTTCTCTGAGGAAATCCTCCACTCACCAACTAACACGCCTCACCGCCAGGGGCTGCCCTCCCCAGACTCACAGCTGCTGGCCAGCCTAGCATTCTGCAGGGTCAGATCAGTTCCTCTCAAGTCACTGGGCCCTTCCAGCAAGACTTTCCCCGCTCCCCTAACCGCAGGCACTCACCCCTTTGAGTTCCCTGCCCCACCTTATTTCCCTCTGGCCTCCGTCTCCCATTTGGACTTGCCAGCAGGACATCACCATGACAGTGCAGTGCCCATCTCAGCGTGCCTTTAATACCTGGGACCACAGGCAAGTCCTCTGCTGGGACCCTTGGCTTCTCGTCTGGAGATGAGGAGAGCCGCAGCACTTGCACCCTCCCGTGGCAGCGCCGGCACAGACTGGAGGACCATGTGGGAGATTAGCCCTTCCCCACAGGAGGGTAATGGCCCACAGAAACTGAAGGATTAGACACTGTGTGTCCTCTCCCCAAATAACAAACACAGAAAAAGGTTTGGCAGCTTGTCTTTACTTTAGATACAGTGTCCAGACAGAGGTGGGAGGTAGAACACAAGGCCTCACTGGCCAGTCCTGGGGTAGCCCCGCTTATCCCAGTAGGAACGGAGCCAGCTCAAGCCCTCTGCTGTGTCTCCTGAAGAGAGAGGGGAGCCTTTGTCCCACAACTGTCCCACCAGGTCTCCCTTCCCCTGACCAGGCCTGTGCCTTAGCTCATCCCTCACCTTGAGGTTGGTACTCGCAGCCCACGAAACCTCTGTAGCCTTCATCCTCCAACAGTTGGAACAGATACGGGAAGTTCAGTTCTCCGGGGCTCCCAGGTTCCCCCCGGCCAGGAACCTGTGCTATCTGCACATGCCCTGGGGACACATGGGGGCAGAAGTGGGCCCAAATTCCTGCAACCTAGGGCCAGAGTCAGGAGGAAGGACGAAGAAGCACCACAGAGCAGGAAAGCAAAGGAAGTGATTCCTCTTACCCACGATGGGTAAGAACTCTTGGATGGTTTTGGTCAGGTTTCCTCCCATGATCTGCCAATGGAATAAGTCCTGGCACAGAGAATCCCAGTCAAAGACCCTTCGGGCCTTACCACCCATCCCACACTTGAAGCGAGTGCTTTCTGAGAAGCATTCCCTCTCCCACTCACCATTTGTAACTGGAGGTTGGGCCTTCCAACCTTCTGTAAGATGGCTGCCGCTGGGAGAGAAACCAGGAAGGGTCTTAAGACTCAGGGAGAAGGCAGGTGCTAAAGGGCAGGCAAGGGCATAGGGTGGATGGCCTACCCTGCTGGGGTGTGTCCAGGAAGTAACGGGGGTCTGTGATACGTGTGTTAATGGGCTCCAGCAGTCCCACGAGGTTCTCCTATTGCCATGTCGGATCCGTGAATAGAGGATCCCCCAGTCTGTCTCTCACTGGCCCCGACCCTCATGAGTCCCGCTGACTAGGGCAGATGCCAAGGTTTGCACTTGAGTCAGTTTTGCCCTCGTGCACTTCCACTGCACACTTCACGTGAGTGTATCGTTTTTGCTGTCTCACCTGAGCCAGAACTCCAGCAGCATGCTTCAAATTCTCCAGAAACACTGCCTCCATTTCGCCCCTCATGGCCGCTCCGTCAGCCCCCTGGGGTACTCTGCCGGCCATCAGGTGAATCCTGGGGAAGACGGCACCAGGGGGGCTGTGCAGTCCCTCTATGATGAGGGCACCCTCGGTTTCTGTGCGCATGTTTCCCAGCTGGTTTGTAACCCCCTACACGTAGCAGCAGCTTTTATTTTTTTGGCCAGTTCCTGCTCGGCTTCCTCAGGCTTTGCCACTTACCTGATGAACTCCACTCTGGACCTAACCACCTCACCTTTTGCCAGTCAACCCCAACCAGCAACATCTCCAAAACCCCTCCCTCTCCCATCCCCAAATGTGCTCTACAGGAGCGAGCATCCTCTAGCCTGCAGCCAGGCTTGGGAGGCCCAAAGGCCCACTCCACCCCATTCCTCCCCAACCCGGGGCGCAGCTTCTCAGACCCGTGCTGCCTGCGGCTCCAGCGGGCCACTATACCAGCACTGACACCCGGGGTGTCGCCAACTGAGAATGAGGCTAATAACAAAAGGGCAGTTTGCCGAGGGCTGGGGCTGGAGGAGGGCCAGACCTTCCAGGCCTGTGCGTGTGGGCCCGAGCCTGGCGGGTTCCAGTACCTGGGGCAGCCCAGGGCCTTGGCGTACTGCACCGCCTGCTCCAGGCCCTCTCGGAAAGCCGCCTGCCTCCCAGGCACGGCGCCCAGCCCCATCTCCCCCTTCTCTCGGTCTCCTGCGAAGGGAACAGGCTTCAGTCACGCCCCGCCGGGTCTCCCGGAGCCCCGACCCTCCCAGCGCCGGGGTCGGTCCCCGCCAGGCACCGGGAGGCGTGTTGATCAGCACCAGCTTGAGCCCCGCTTCCCGCGCCGCGCGTGCCAGCGCCTCGGGGCGCTCCGCGTAGGGCCAGCCCACCTCGGCCGCCTCGAAGCCCGAGCTGCCCGCGGCTCGGAGTCGCGCCGGGAGGTCAGGGAGCTCGGGGAACAGCCACGACACGTTGGCCGAGAAGCGTAGCGGTGCCATGGCCCGCGGGGACACGAGCGCCGACCGAGCGCAGGCGGCCGGAAGGCGGAAACCGGCGGCGGAGGAGTGGCCAAGCGGGACACTGGGGGCGCGCTGGGGATGCGAGCCGGTCTGTGCTTGCCTTTTTTGCTTAGAAGAGCAAAGTGTTGTCAACCCTCGAACAATCCAGAAAAAAGTGACACTTTCCAGAAAGGAGACATGATGGAAAGGAAACGCAACTGGGAAGGAAGGCGCTTATTGCATGAGGGCTCAATCACTAGCACCCTAGTCCCCAGAACCCCACCAGGAGTAAGCCCTGAGCACGGCAAGGTGTGACCCCAAACTCAAAAATCAGCAAATATATTTAAAACCAACAAAATTCAGAGGGTCGGAGAGATAACATGGAGATAGGGCGTTTGCCTTGCATGCAGAAGGAAGGTGATTCGAATCCCGGCGTCCCATATGGTCCCCGGAGCCTGTCAGGAGCAATTTCTGAGCCTAGTGCCAGGAGTAACCCCTGAGAGCTGCCAAGTGTGACCCAAAAACAAACAAAAAATTTTTTTTCAGAAAGGAAAATTAGAAGTGCAGGCAAGGGGAGACCCTGGGCAGTGACAGGCAGATGCCAGGGACAGCCCTGAGATGCTGGTACCAGAGCAAGTGGTGGGCCTGGAGATGACGAAGAACCCGGGTGCAAATGAGAGAGACCAGTTAAAAGTGAGGGATATGGGAGCTGGAGTGATTCATAGTGCAGCAGGGAGAGCACCTCTCTTGCACGCAGTCAACCTGAGTTCAGTCTTAGGTATCCCATAAAATCCCCCAAGCACCATTAGGAATGATTCCTGTGTGTGGAACTAGATGTGATCCCAAAACAAAAACAACCCCCACAAAAAAGTGAATGACTGTTAATATTCCCAGAGATTGTATAGTGTCTGTTCACTGTGGAACCAACCAAGTTGTGTGGTCAGATGAAGAGCGAGCAAGGACACTCTGAACCAGTTAACTTGCCCTTATCAGCTAGAAAATAAGTTTTCCTGGGGCCAGAGCAGTGGGTACAGTGGATAAGGCTTTTGCCTCATGCACAACAGACCTGGGTTGGATCCCTGACATCCCAAATGGTCCCCTAGCATCACCACCAAGTGTGTCCAATAATCAAAAACAAAAGGAAAGAAGTATGCCAGACCTGGAAGATAGTGCAAAGGGCTGCAGCCTTCCATGGGGAGCCACTGATTTGACCCCATCTGCAAAGTCCCCAGGGCTCTGCTGCCTACCACCACTCAGAAGTGTGCCCCCCCCCAAAAAAATGGTAAAGAACCTGGCGGCTTCAAGAATTTCCTTCAAGAATGCTGAGTGTACTTAATGCATTTGTATGACCTGCTTTTTCATTCAGTCTTATTTTGCATTTATTTACTATTCTTCAAAGTCATCCCATCAGCCGCTCAATGCTCCAGACCTAGACTTTATCATAAAACATAAAAAAAAAAACAACATTAGGACTTTTAAATGTGTGTGAAGTGCATGCATTGTAAAAGCACTCTAAGGTATCTATTGAAACATTTCCTTATGTTCTTATGTCCATGTAGCCATGACGGGTTAAGGGTTCAACTGTTCAAAATCCTTTGTAAGGAAAACTGTCTCTACCACTGAGAGTGGAAAGGGGGTGGTGTCTGTGCCTTCAGAGTCTCAGTTAATTGAACGTAGTATGAGGGGCTAGTGGTGTCCTTTAGTCAAAGGGCCTGAATCCATGAGCTCACAGAAGATTCATTCCTTCTTCATTTAATAAAGACAATGAGCCAGATATCCTCAGTTCCAAGGAAACACTGTAGGTCAAGTAAGACATGGTGCCTCCAGATGCTGCTAGTGACTGCAGAAACTTGAGTGATGGAAAACCAGACAATAATGAAAAGTGAGAGCTGAAGGGGGTATTAGTAGTGCTCTAGCACCAGGAGTAAACTGTTGCAACAAACTCAGACTTTCCTGAATTTCTGAGCCTCTCCTTTTGTTTTTGTTTTGAGGACCATGATCAGCTGTGCTCAGGGCTTACTCCTGACTGCACTCAGGGATCACTCCTTGTGGAGCCTCAGTAACCAAATAGGTTCTGGGAGTCAATTCCAGCTGGGCCTCCTTCAAGGCAAGCTCCTACCCAGTGCTACCTCTCCAGCTCCACCTGAACCTCTTAATGAGTCTTTTGAGTGCAACCTGCTGGAATTTAGGGCCTCTGTTCCTCCCCTTTGAACTATCTTCTATCTAGCCTCTATGCTTTTTGGATTCATTTAGATGAATGTAGTTCAACCACAACTGAAGACGTTGGACAGATTCATAACGTTGGAATTATATGGTCAAAAAAATGGAAACATGTTTAAATTCTTCATGGTTATGCTAAATTGCTTCTCAAAACTGTGGATAAATTTCCGTGTAGACATCATCTGGTATATTTTTGTGCTGACATGGACAAATGGAAGCTCTGAATGCAACATTAGCTGGGTGAACTCAACTTCCTCTGCTCACCACTTTCCCAGAGCAGGCCCACTCAGACTCAGGGATCTGACTGATCTCACTTTCAGGGATCTGACTGATCCCACAGTTCACCCCATGCTTGGCAGCTTCTTTTTCTTCTCCAGTGCCAATTCAAGAAAAGACACCACCAGCTACTGATTCTTGCCCATTTCAGCTAGCATTAACCTTAGAACTTTGACTTGTCCTGGAATATGTATCTTGGTATTAGTCCAAACAGGATATGACCTTACTACGTTTAAATTTTAATCAATTCAGTCTTGATTCACTATGTCTGCAATCCAATGTTGGCCATGCAGAGTAACATTCATGCCAAGTCATTCCTTTATTAACACTTCAGTATAAATCTCTGAGTATGAAAATTCCACTTCCGACTGTAAAAGCAGCACCATCTGCTGGGGTCTGTACCAGAAACAGGATTTCTTCAACCTCTAATGGACATGCCTCTGTTTGCAGGCATACTCTTTAGGGAAACAGATACGATAAATAAATGAGATGTACTTTTTTTCTTTATTTACTGTAACACCTTCACATTATCACAATAAATATTAAAGGGGGGGATAGTACAGGGGTAGGGCTTTGCATGTGACAGATCCTAATTCAATCCCTGGCACATATATGGTTCCCTGAGCATCACAAGCAGTGACTCCTGAGCAGGAATAGAGAGGCAGAAATAGACCCTGAACATTGCCAGATATGATCCCAAAATCAAAAATAAATACAGGGACTAGAGCAATATTACAGCAGGTAGAGCCCTTGCCTTGCATGTAGCCGACCTGGGTTCAACCCCCAGCTTCCTATAAGGTTCCCTGAGCACAGCCAAGAGCGATCCCTGAGTGCAAAGCCAGGAATAAGCCTTGAGATCTGCTTGGTGTGACCCAAAAACAAACCAAAAAAGAATAAAATCAATGAAAATTATTTTCTTTGTTCTCTATTTGACTGTCTTGGCAACACACAAAGTTATTACAAATCTTGATTCTTTGCATTTAATTTTGAATCAAAATATTTGCACAGTTAAGTCCTGGGATGCCAATAATTATATTGATGGTGGCTAAAACTTCAGTCTCATTTGGATTGCACTTGCCAATTTGATTAAAAAAAAAAAACAACCTCCGAGCCAGAGCAATAGCACAGCGGGTAGAGAGTTAGCCTTGCACGTGGTGAACCCAGGTTTGAACCTCAACATCCGATATGGTTCACAGAGCCTACAGGTAGTATTTCTAAGTGCAGATCCAGGAATAATTCAAGTGCTGAAGCCTCATCCCCCACCCTATCTCCCTAGGTAACTTGACCTTACCTGCAAGACCCCGCCCATTCCTGGGAGGGGTCTTGGAAAAGGTAGATAAGGTAGGACCAGAGGGGATTAGGGCTCTTTGGCTCTGGGCTCTCTCGCTTCTGGTCTTTGGCCAGCATGGAGCCCAAAGGGAAGATGGCTGAAAGGAGTTAAGAGGCAGGGCTAGTTAAGAATGGCTGAATGCTTGAAAGGTTATGATATAGGCCACACATGTGGTGGATAGGATGAATAAAGCTGATGCTTCCTGATGCCTGTCTTTGGATGAGTCTGATTCCGCCGTTCACCTAAACCTGGGACCCGCCAGCTGAATGGGTGATGGCTTCCATCACCATCCAGCAACATTATTAATTATTTAATGCAACAAAGTGCCACCAGATATGACCCCAAAACAAAAGAAAACAAAAACACTTCATGTAAATGCAAATCAAAGGGGCCGGAGAGATAGCATGGAGGTAAGGCGTTTGCCTTTCATGCAGAAGGTCATCAGTTCTAATCCTGATGTCCCATATGGTCCCCAAGCCTGCCAGGAGCGATTTCTGAGCATGGAGCCAGGAGTAACCCCTGAGCACTGCCGGGTGTGACCCAAAAAAATGCAAATCAAAATCTCAATAAAAGTTCAATTCTATACCTTTCAGATTGGAAAAAATTTGATAGAATATCTTTATTCAATCTATTCAGATTTAAAATGCTAGGATATTTTTCATTTGGCTAGTCAAATTTCATCACTGTCCATTTGGGCACTTTAATATTAGTAGATATACATAGTTTCTAATCTATTTCAAAATGATTCACTCTAATAGAAGAGATTTTCCATTGGAATTATATATATCCATATATATATGTATGAAGATTGGGGGACATTTGTTAGGCAATGGCATTTATTGGGTAGGAATTAGGTAAACTGGAATGTGTATTTACTGCTGCTAGAAGAATAAATCATTGCAACAATTTTTGGGAAACAGTTTGGTGTTTATCTGTTAAAGTGAAGCGTTCATCTACCATTGATCCAGCACCTCTTTTCCCAGGGGCAGCCCCTGGAAAAGCATCTCAGAAAAATGCTGAGAAACAAGTCTAGTGACGTTCAGAGCAGCACTGTTTATGTTGCAAAAATATGGAGCTAATCCAGGTGTCCATCAACACATGATGACTGTATTGGGCTTTAGCCATATTGCTGCATATAAAAGTAAAGAGAAAACTGGTGACTCAAATAATAAAATTGAGTTTGCTCTGTGTGAGAGGAATTATATAAAGAACTTAGCAAAGTCTGGGTCAAATTAAGAACATCAGTGTGAACCCACTAAATGGAAAAAACTCAGAAACATAATCTTGAGTGAAAGAAGGAAATCACAGAAATATAAAGTATGAATCCATTTAAAGGAAGTCTGGTGAAGGGACTAGTGAAGGACCGGATATTGGACACTGTAGAACTGAAACTCCATCATGAATAAATTTGTAACTGTGTTTGTCACAGTGATTCAATTAAAGAATTAATTTTTTTTATTTAAATAAGATTTTTACTTTTTTTTTTTTTTTGGTTTTTGGGCCACACCCGGTGTTGCTCAGGGGTTACTCCTGGCTGTCTGCTCAGAAATAGCTCCTGGCAGGCACAGGGGACCATATGGGACACCGGGATTCGAACCAACCACCTTTGGTCCTGGATTGGCTGCTTGCAAAGGCCCGGAGAGATAGTACAGTGGCGTTTGCCTTGCAAGCAGCCAATCCAGGACCAAAGGTGGTTGGTTCGAATCCCGGTGTCCCATATGGTCCCCCGTGCCTGCCAGGAGCTATTTCTGAACAGACAGCCAGGAGTAACCCCTGAGCACTGCCGGGCGTGGTCCAAAAAACAAAAAACAAAAAAAACAAAAAAAAAAAAACAAAAAAAAAGATTTTTAAACAATAAGTAGGTCCCAAAGTATAGTGAGAAGGAAATAAATTGAGTGGAGAAGGAAGAAAAAGACAGATGTGAAATGATGGGAGGAAGAGGCCAGGGGAACTCAGGTGCATTGTTGGAGTGAAGAAAGGACAGATCTAAATGTCATCCACAATGAAACTATGAGTTCTAAACTTTTTTTTTTTTTTTTTGTATTTGGGCACACCACCCGGTGATGCTCAGGTTTACTCTTGGCTATGTGCTCAGAAATCGCTCCTGGCTCAGGGGACCATATGGGACACTGGGAATCAAACCCAGGTCTGTCCTGGGTCGTCGCGTGCAAGACAAACACTCTATCGCTGTGCTACCGCTCCGACCCCTGTCCCAAACTTTAAAAAACAAACTTAAAAAGGTGCCTGTTGTGGCTGGAGCGGTGGTGCAGTGGTAGGGCATTTGCCTTGCTCATGCCAACCTAGGACGGATCACAGTTTGATCCCCCGGTATCCCACATGGTCCCCCAAGCCATGAGCGATTTCTGAGTGCATAGCCAGGAGTAACCCCTGAGCGTCACTGGGTGTGGCCCAAAAAGAAAAAAGAAAATAAAGAATGGTGCCTGTTATGATGGCACACTGCAGTGGGAGTGGGAGTGGGGGACCTGATGTTGGGGGTGTATGGGATAGACTCTGGGAACATTGGTGAAAGGAAGTTGACACTGGTGGTAGGATTGATGATGAAATATTGTATGTCTAAAACTTAACTGAATAACTTTGTAAATCACAATGCTTTAAATGTAAAAAAATTAACTAAATAGGGGCCAGCAAGGTGGCACTAGAGGTAAGGTGTCTGCCTTGCAAGCGCTAGCCAAGGAAGGACTGTGGTTCGATCCCCCGGCGTCCCATATGGTCCCCCCAAGCCAGGGGCAATTTCTGAGCACGTAGCCAAGAGTAACCTCTGAGCATCAAACGGGTGTGGACCAAAAAACCAAAAAAAAAAAAAAATTAGCTAAATAAAGGAAGTCAATATTGGGGCCAGAACAATAGAACAATAGTAAATAGAGCATCAGGGAAGGTAAGAGAAAGATGCCTTTTATTTATTTATTTGTTTGTTTGTTTGGTTTTGGTTTTTGGGTCACACCCGGCAGCGCTCAGGGGTTACTCCTGGCTCTATGATCAGAAATTGCCCCTGGCAGGCACAGGGGACCATATGGGATGCCGGGATTCGAATCACCGTCTTTCTGCATGAAAGGCAAATGCCTTACCTCCATGCTATCTCTCCGGCCCCAAGAAAGATGCCTTTTCTTTTCAAGCTTTCCATATCATCTTGCTTTGCATGCAACTGATCTACATTTGATTCCCAACCACCCTATATGGTCCCCTGAGCACCTCTAGGAGTAATTCCTGCATGCAGAGCCAGGAATAATTCCTCCTGAGCATTATTGGCTGTGGTCCAAAAGGCAAATAAAGACATTAAATAAATAAATAAATAAAGTTAAAAAATCAGGAAAAATCAAACTATAGCTTGTATAAAATAAATATGAGGATCAGAGCGATAGTAGAGTGGGTAGGACATTTGCCTTGTACTGCAGTCAACCCAGGTTCAATGTTCCACATCCCATATGATCCCTTGAGCCTTCCAGGAGTGATTTCTGAGCACAGAGTCAGGAGTAACCACTGAGCACCACTGTGTGTGACCTCCAAAACAAAACGAAAAGCCAAAAGAATAAATATGAAAAAAGTAACAAATCTGTAGGAATTGGAGAGATAGTACAGTGAGCAGGAAACATGCCTTACATGTAACCGACTGGGTTCAATCCACGGCACTACATATGGACACCCCCCCCCAGCCCTGCCAGCAGTGGTCCCTGAGCACAGACAGGAATAAACTGCCTGCTGTGTGTGTGTGTGTGTGTGTGTGTGTGTGTGTGTGTGTGTGTGAGAGAGAGAAAGAGAGAGAGAGAGAGAGAGAGAGAGAGAGAGAGAGAAAGAATCTGCAGTAAAAAGAAGTTTATATAAGGCTAGGGAAATGGCTCAAAGGACTGGAGCACGTGTTTTTGCATGTAATATTCTCCAGTTCAATTCCATTTTTTTAAACTTTATTGATTGATTGATTTTTGGGCCACACCCAGAGGTGCTCAGGGGTTACTCCTGGCTCTGCACTCAGAAATTGCTTTGGCAGGCTGAGGGACCATATGAGATGCTGGGAATCGAACCGGGTCCCTTTGGGGCCGGCTGCATGCAAGGCAAATGCCCCACCACTGTGCTAGTTCTCCAGCCCCTCCAGTTCAATTCCTAACAGCATAAGGTCCCCCAAACACTGCCAGGAGTGACTCCCAGCATCAAACCTGGCATAGCCCCTAAGCACCAACAGAGGTGGCCCCAAAACCCTGAAAACAAACTTAAAGAAGACTAAATAATCATTAATTGAGAATGACAGGAACGTGAAAATAGGGGCAAGATGATATGGAAAGCTTGAAAAGAAATGGCATCTTTCTCTTACCGGGGCAGTAAATTCATATCTCTCCTTCATCACTATTCTTTCTACTTCACTGGTATTTGATAAATATCACTGTATCTCTTTCATATTTAATCACAGAAATGTTAAGCCTTTTGTGTGCCTAACTACCACCTGATAGCACAATTTTATATTAACATTTTCCTTGTAGTATCATCATAATCTCAAGGTTTTTCAAGAGATTTAGCCTGTTGGCAGTAGACCGTAATTACCACTTTTCAGACTCAATGTCTCACTGTGCGGTGTAGTGGTCTTTGTTGTATTACCTGCTCAGTTATTACCCATAAAAGCATCCCTCCCCCAAAATGGTCTCCACATCCTTTCCCCTTGAATGTGGGCTGGACAGAGTGATTCACTTGTAACAAAAAGAATACAGCCAAGGGGGTATGATGTCACCTCAGAGAGTACCTCAGAAAAAGATTGTGATTTCTGTCCTACGTAATCTCTGTGATTCTCACTGGCATTGAGAAAAAAACAGCTACCATTTTGTATAGACGCTCTGGAAGAACCTACGTATCCTGAAATCCATATCTCTGCCAGACGAGGTCCTGGCTTGCCAACAGCCACAGGAGTGAGTTTGAAGGCAGATATGTTCCCACTGAGGCTTAAGATCACTTTACCCTAGCCAACCCCTTAATTGCAGTCTGGAACAGACAAAGATGAGTCAGAGACCCCAGTGAAGCCACTCCTGGATTCCTGACCAGCCTGCAGTCTTGAAGAGTAAATGTTTTTCTTGTTATCGTGAGCCACCAAGTTTCCAAGGTAATTTGTTCACTTTAGTTAATTTCTTTCTTCTGGGAACAGTTTTCTAGTTTCGGGAACTGTCAGGGCTTCTTTACCTTAAGGGTGTAAGTGGGTGCTATCAGCTTCAGAGATGAGTCCCTCCTCCACGCCGCAGTGATTGGCCAATGAGTGGGCACTACCCAAGCTGGACCAACCACGGTGCCTATTAGAGACATTTTAGGTTGCCTACCTGACATCTGTTCCCTCTCTTCTCTTTCCTAATGGGGCCAGTCAGCGAAAGAGAAATAGAGCTAATGTACAGAGAGAGGCAAAGAAAACCCAAGAGAGACAATATGTACCCGACCTGGATCTTCCCTGAGGGAACAACCAGGCTGTCCTTGCTCACATGAGAAATTCTTTTCAAAATCAAGATTTCCCAGAAGTAACTTGCTTTTTTCATGCCAAGATCCAGAAGTGTGCACATTTCAGGAAACACTTAGTTTTCTTGGTAAAAACAAATAAACACAATTTAAAAGAGCTGATGAGGCTGGAAATACAACAAGGTAGGGCATTTGCCTTGTACACAGCTGACCCAGGTTTGATCCTCGGCCCCTCAGGTTTGATCCAAGAGTCCCTCAAGCACACCAGCAATCAATTCTGAGCAGAGAGACAGGAATAGCCCTTGACCACTACTGGGTGTGACCCAAAAACAAACAAATAAATGAAAAAAAAAAATAAAGGAGCTTATTATGTGGCTTAGCAGTAGAACACATATCTGGCATGTATAAAACCCTAGGTTTATTCCAGCACTGGCAAAATAAAAATGTACAGGGTCTATGATATTTATAGTATTTCATGAATAAATATATAATTACATACATTTTGGGGGGACCCTACCTGGTGACGCTCAGGGATTACTCCTGGCTATGCGCTCAGAAATTGCTCCTGGCTCGGGGACCATATGGGACATTGGTGGATCGATCAAACCCTGGTCCTTCCTAGGTGAGTGCCGGCAAGGCAGATGCCTTACCACTCTGTGCCACCACTCTGGCCCCCTATAATTACATACATTTTGTGGTGCTGTACTGCATGATCTTAGGGGTAACTTGGGTATTTCAAAGTCTAAGAGGGAATCTTTCACCTTCAATATTATAAGTTTATGTCAGTGTTTTTTATTTTACCTAATATTCATTAGATTCTTTCCTCCCTTCTATTTAGCATTCTTTTTTGTACCACCAGTCTTCTATATCATTTTTATATGACATGCTCAAATCAGATTCCATATAGAATGTTACATATTTTCACATTCTGGTGTTCTATGGCAGCTGTCTAGATTTAAGACCAACCATCAGCATTCAAGTATCACTTTTTTTGAGTCATTGCACTTTCATTTCTATGGCTTCATATTTAGCTTTCCTACTTGACTCAGTTTTGCCAGTCATAGTCCATTACACATGAATTCATGATAGCTAGTAAGTGTCAAAAAGGAAAGGAAATCTTGGGTTAACATTTTCTTCCACAGGTTTCTATTGTATCCAAGCATGTCATACAGGAATTCTGTAACACATCTACATTTGGACTCTATCACTAAAATTTCGGGACATTTAAGCAGAATCATCTCATGCACACAATCCATTGAATAATACCATAATTATACAAAACAGCATTGAGTCACTTTAGAAAATCTGTGCTTGCATAAGTGATCATCTGTACTCTTGGAAGAGTATTGTATTATTTGCTGTTCCATGTAATAGGCCCTTATTTTTAAAAGGAGGTTCCTCTAATTGGTCCTTTATCTTTAGTTTCTGTCCTATTTCTGGGTGGCTGGATCACATCAAAGCAGTTTTCTTCCCTTATCCCTTCTACTCAAGACAGTTAGTGAAATAGACTTTGCTAATAGAGGAATAACTAGTCATCTTCCCATCCACATGCCAACTTCAAGCTCAGTTTAATACAGGCAGTGTATGGCGGACTCAGTACAGGTGTGAAAAATTCGACAGTTTTTTTAAGCTTGCAATTTTTAAATCTCTCAGTAACCTTGACTACAGAATCTCGAATCCCATCCTTCCCCTGTTTAATGTTTATGCTCATGAATTCTACCATAGTGTGATGTATGCATTTTTTGGCAACTTGGTTTTTTTCTACTCATGGTTATTTTTAGAAAGTTTTCACTAATGGGGGGGTACACACATGATTCAAATTAACATGTTAAACAGCAAGTTCTAGGTGCAGGAAGCAAGGGTTACCCTCCACCCACTACATGGTTCCCAGATAGGAGCAGGGAGAAGCCCTAGTACTCAACAGGCTTAGCCTCAAATCAAAAATATAAATTAAGAAGCCCAGAGTGGTAATATAGCAGATAGGATTTTTTGCATTGTATGCCAAAGACCCAAGTTCGATTCCAGGCCTCTCATAAGGTCCCCCAAGCCCTCCAGGAGTGATTCCTGAGTGCAGAGCCAGGAGTAACTGAGCACTATTGGGTGTAGTCTCAAAACAAAATATATTAGTAATATATAAAATTTAATATATTAACAAAATAATATAGTATAGATAAACTTATAGGGACTGGAGCAATAACACAGAGGGTAGGACTTTTGCCTTGCATGCAGCCAACCTGAGTTCAATCCCAGATATTCCCGCAGGGTCCCCACTACCATACAGCTTGTCAGTAGTAAGCCTTGAGCACTGCCAGGTGCGGCCAAAAAAAAAAGAAAAAGAAAAAAAATTTAAACAAGTCGGGTGTGGGTAAGTGGCTCAGGCGTGGAGTCCCTGCCTGCGTGTGCTAGACTCTAGCTTCTATCCGTGTTGCAAACAAAAAGCCAGTCCTTAAACATTGCTCGCTTAAACAGCTAAAATAGAGCTTGGAAGTATAGTAGGGCACTTGCCTTGTACCCGGCTAACCCGGGTTCCATCCCCAGCACCCCCTAAGGTCCCCTGAGCACTGCTGGGTGGAGCATTCCAAAACTAAAGCCAAACAATAGCAGAACTGCTGGGTGTAGCACCCCAAAACTAAAGCTAAACAACAGCAGAACCAAGAGGCTTCTTCCTTCCCTTTGCCACACGTCTGGAGCGGGAAGTTGGACTTGGGTGTTGCTCATAGAGATGCGGGGAGACTCCTGCGGGCTCTTCTCCGGGTGCTGCGCGGAAGGAAGCCGCCGCCCCCGGCCTCCCGCCCCACCTTCCCGGTCTCTGGGGGCTGGAGAGTGAATGACTCACCGCCGAGAAGTTGGATCGAAACCCGCAGCCAGCCACGCGCCTCCCGCCTGCCCCCCGCACCGGGCCGCGTTCGCGGGGCCTCGGCCTCGCCACCGACCCTCCTGCCCGCGCAGACCCCAGACATATTGGCCGGGATCCGTTCTGATGGCACTTAAAAGTAATATTTGTGTCTCCATCTGTCACGCGCCTGCGTCTATCTCCTAATAGGTTCTGGTATCAGTCAGAGCCCAAACAGAAAACAGATGGCGCGTTCAAATTAGGATAATTCCGGAGATTTAATACAGGCTCTATTTATGAAGGTGTAGGCCGGGTGCAGGGCGGAGCCGGGAGCTGGGAGGGCGCAGCAGCCCGGGCGGGCAGGCGCGGATGGAGCCCTCCTTGCACCCTCGGTGCTCCCTCCCGGAGGTCTGCCAGGGAGGACGATCGGCTGGGAAAGATGCTCTGACCTTGGTCTCCTTCCTCCCGTCCCTCTCCAGCCAGGCCTCCCCACGGCTCAAGGGCATCTGCGGCCAGAGGGCGCGGGAACCCAGGGATGCGTTCAAGATTGAACCACGACTGGGCCCGGGGAAAGGAGGGCTTGGCTGGTTGGGAAGGGCAGCAGGAAAGGAGAGCTCGAGGGACCAGCTAGGAAGCTGACCGAGTTTCCTCTTTTCTTCCTCAATCTGACTCCATGCATCAACTGGCTGAAGAAGCCTTCTCCATTTGGGGAGACAGTGGGCCACGAGTGGGGTTGGTAGTGGAACTCCAGTTCCATCACCCGCCTCGCCCCCCTTCCCCCTAGGTACCCGGCCACCAAGCACCACCAGGGGCCACTCCTGAGTACTGGGAAAAGGAAGGGAAGAGGATGGGAGAGAATGGGAGGGAGGCGGGAAGGGATAAAAATTTTCCATACTGCCAGCAAAGGGATCACAAAAAGTCCCGGGGCTACCATTTTACCAGCCTCTCTCCTGCCTAATGCCCCTGAACCTAAAGCATTGCTACCAGCTTGTTCTTTAAGACTGTGTTCTTCTTTGAATATGTATGGATCTCCCTTGCTTGTCTCTGTTTCTTTGCTTGCCTATTTCCACTCTGGAGAACTGACTTGTTCTCTCTCGAACATTCCTCTCTTTCTCTCTCCCCTCACATCTTTCTAAATAAGTTTCAACAAAAACTTTCTTACCTCATCCCCCCCAAAATAAAAGCATCACTACCTTTTATATTCTTCAAATAAAGAATGAGGGAGGGGATCTGGAGAGATCATACAGTAAGGTGCTTACCTTGCATGCAAACAACCCCAGTTTAATCCCCGGCATCCCGTATGGTCCCGCGGGCCCTGAGCACAGAGCAAGCCCTGAGTGTTGCAGCGTTTGTCCTTCCAAAAAGAGAATTAGGAATGGGATAGAAAGAATTTAGATGAGGCCTGCTATTCGCAGGCCTTTCTCTGTTAATCAAATTCGAGGCTAAGTACTGCTATAATAATATAACAGAATGAGATTTTGCAGATATAAATATTATAGTATAGGATTTTTCAGATGTAACTAAGGTCCCAGATCACACATGAAGGGGAGATTATGTTGAATGAACCTGACCTAATCAGGAAATCCCTTTAAAAAGGCACAGGCTCCTCATGTGAAAGCTATTTGAAGTTGGTGCATAAGAAATGTTCTGTTGGTGACTTTGAAGATGGAGAAGGAGTATGAGCAGCTCCTGGAAGTAGAGCAGCCTCTGGCTAAGCCAGGACTCAATGACCCCAGCTAAGCTAGGGACCTTTCCTGTCTCGTTTAGTGGCATTGGAGCATCCAAAAAGGACTGTAGTTCTCGGCTTCTAGTTTGTTAGAACCATGATTTACATTTCCTGGTGGATTTTGAACAGGATTCCTGGCTCAAGAAAACTAGACCCTTCAGATACAGCAAGCTTTGTATGGGTGGGAAACGGGAAACAAAGGCATCTTCTAGTGAGTGGTGCAGTGTACTAGCAGGAGGTGTTGCCCTTTGACCCAGAAGTCCTGTCTGTTGGGAAGAGCACACCTGCACTGACCCCTGCTTAAAGCACACATGGTATAGCACTGGTGCCTCCTGCTGGTACTTAAAGGAACCTTTAGAAACCTATCTTACCAGTCTTAAGCTACTGGGTTCCGTATGATAATATACATGGGAGTATCATAGGTGTGATCTTTCTGCTACACTTCTCATGGTACAAAATGTGTCCCTTTGTTAGATATGACGTGTGTGTGATTCCATGGTATAGGAAAGGCCTTTATTTGGGGGAAGGGCACACCCAGCGATGCTCAAGGGTTAATCTTGGTTTTGCACTCAGGAAAGACTCTTGGTAATGCCTCAGGGACCATATGGGATGCAAGGAATTGAACCCGGGTCTGCTTTGTGCAAGGCAAGTGCCTTACCCACTATTCTAAAACATCAATCCCCAGAAAAGGCCTTACAAAAAAGTCTCAAAATGGTCTAGGAGAATCACTTCAAACAGAAAAGACAGAAAAAGAGCCAGAATTTTTGTTTTGTTTTGTTTTAAGTTAAATCGCCATTTGAAAACAATATTGGCTTGACAAAAAAAAAAAATCAAGCTTCCATTTGACCCAGAATATTTTTTACTACCATGAGAATAAAGCCCTGTTCCCACCATGATGGAGAAAGCCACATAAACCCCCTCCAACCCCAGAGTGCTTTTGTGTTTCTGATATGACAGTCAAGAGGCGGCAACATGCTTCTCACTTTGAAGGATTTCCAGACCACCAAATCCTTTCAGCTTCCTTCCTAGAAACCCACATGGTAGGCTCCTCAGCCCAGGGAATCATCTATCTCACAATGGCATCTAGAGTGTTATGAATTCCCCACTCATTAGGGCCAGTTAGCATAAAGCTGTCAGTGTAATGAGCCAGGCCTGCACCCTAAAGATATCTAAATGACGGAGTTCCTCTACAAGATAGTCTGACAGCAAGGGAGAGACTTGACATTGTCCTGGTGGAAGATGGTAAAGGGAGACTGTTTTCCTTCCCTCGTAAACACCAATTGCTTTAGATTTTTCCTGGAAAGAAAATGTTTTCCGGGGCCGGCGAGGTGGTAGAGGTAAGGTATCTGCCTTACAAGCGCTAGCCAAGGAAAGACCATGGTTCGATCCCCCGGTGTCCCATACGGTCCCCCCAAGCCAGGGGGGGACTTAGCCAGGAGTAACCCCTGAGCATCAAATGGGTGTGGCCCGAAAAACCAAAAAAAAAAAAAAAAGAAAAAAAAAGAAGAAAATGTTTTCCAAGTCAAAAGCTGAATGCCAGGTGCCATGATTATGTTGAATGACCTCAATAAAGATTCCATATCTGGGTTCATTTTCCACTCTGGATATTCACCAGGGTGGAGAGATGTGTGATCTTGGCTATCTGCATTGTCACTTGAATATATCAGATATTCTCTCTCTTTGTCTTTCCTTATATTTACCTAAGTAAATTTCTCTAAATAAAATTATACTTTTTAAAGGAAACAAAAAGACTATATTAGGTACTATGGTTGTGATTGCTATTATTACCCAGGTTTGCAAAGATTTATTAGCTTTTACCATGCCTGTTTGGCTTTTGGACTAACCAGATAAATAAGGTCAATTAAGTTAAATGGACTGGGACTGGGACTTACCACTCTTCCTTGAGTTCTGTTTTGTTTGGGGGTTTGGGATTATATCTGACAGTACTCGGGCTTACTACTGGCTTTGCTTTCAGAGCTCACTCCTAATATTTAGGAGATCATATATGGTGCCAAGGATTTAACCAGGGTTGAACACAAGCAAGACAAGTACCTTAACTCTATACTATCTTTTTGACCACTAATCTTGTTTTTGATGGCATCACTCATCTCTGCATCTTCCCCAGGGAAGATGCGTTGTCTTTAACTTACAGTTTTGGTGCAGTGGGGGTTGGAGAGACCTTTGCATTATCTCCCAACTGTCATCTCTAATCACTGGATGACAGAAAACAGTGCTGTTCAAGGACGTCATGCCTCTCTAGAACAATGTCCTCCAATCCTTCCCCAGGCCTATGGGTTTGGGTGAATGAGCAGGTTTACACAGGAGAGTGATTCTCCAAGTGTGGCTCTGGTTCCTGCTCAAACTTTAGTGCACCTAACTGGGCATCTTCTTCAATGCAGAAGCTGCTATGCTGAGTCTGGGCTGGGGCCCAAGAGTCAAAGTTTGCAGCAATCAACTAGAGGATGCCAGGCTTCACTATGAGCAGTAATGGATAGAGGAGGTTATCTGAAGACACAAGAAATAGGAATGTAACCAAACAGTTATATCCTCAAATTGTTATTCAATATGGAACTGGCTGAATGCAGACATGGTGACTGTGTTTGTGGGTGTAGTTTTGGTACAGAAATTTTTCTTCCATCTCTCTCCCCCTACCACCACACACACTTTTTTCCTTTTAGGCATTGTGGTTTGCAAAACTGTTATTGAAAGGGTATCAAGAATATCACTTTACCTCCTTTCAGCACCCAGTTCTGTGTAAAATCCATTATTAAAGAAAAAAAAGACAAGTCAAAGACTGGGGAAATATTTGACAAAATACATAAAAAGATATGTACTCATAAGATATTTTGTTTCATTTTGGGGCCACCTTTAGCCATGTTTAGGGTTCACTTTTTATTTTTTTTTAGTTTTTGGATCACACCCGGCAGCGCTCAGGGGTTACTCCTGGCTCTATGCTCAGAAATCGCTCCTGACGGGCACAGGGGACTATATGGGATGCCGGAATTTGAACCACCATCCTTCAGCATGAAAGGCAAACACCTTACCTCCATGCTATCTCTCTGGCCCCTAGGGTTCACTTTTGACTGCATTCAGGGATCACTCTTGGTGGGGCTTGGAGAACCATAAGGTGTGTCAGTGATCAAATCCTATCAGCCACATGCAAGGCAAACACCCAACCTGCTACTGTTATACTGTAAGTCTGCCCCTCCACATGTTTTGTTAAACTGTTCAAATGTAGCAAAAGGAAAACAACCCAATTCTAAAATAGCAATTTTATTCTTTTGTCTTTTTTGCAGTGCCAAGGGTTGATCAGAGGGCCCTATATACATCATGTATGTACTTTACCATTAAGCCACATCTCTAGTCTGAGAGACTACATTATCAATAGGCACTTCATCTAACAAGGTATTTGAATAGCAAATGGACACATGGAAAGATGCTTGACATTGTTAGATATTAGGGGAGTACAAATTAAAACTACATGACAACACTATTAGATTGACTAAGCAAACCAAAATAAACAAAAACTACTGACAATATCAAGTGATGATAAGGCGCTGGAGCATCTGGAACTCTCAATATTACAGTAGGAAGGCAACGGGAGTACAGCTGCTTTGAGAAAATGTGTCCATTTGTTTCATAAAATTAAACATATACAACATCAAATCCATTCATCATACACCTAAAAAGTATTTTCTTCCAAGAGAAACAAAAACTTCTGTTTGTACTAACAAATGGCTATAGCAGTTTTTATTCAGTCCATAAAACTCAAAACCTAGCTATTTATCAACTGGTAAATAAATTGCAATACATTCAGGGATTTTAGAAACTGCATAGGGGCGAGAAGATTTCAACTTTGACAGGTAAAAGGGTTTGTGGGAACACTTTTTGCTTTTAGTTGAAAAACCCAGAAAAAACAAACTTTAAAAGTAAAGCCCAGGTGGTAAGAATCATTCCCAGGGTCTAGGAAACAGGATGTGTCTCTGGAGAATAGCCAAACTTCAATGGGATCAAAGTGTTTGGCCAATACTTTACCTTCCAGAAGAAGCTGAATTCCCTTTGAGAGGAGACAACATCTTGTGAAGCTTCAGCAATTTTTCTTGTGCAGTGACAGGCATATGCAATAAAAATGACAAAGCACGCCTTGCAACAGAACCCAATGCTTAAAGAACATGAGAAAAAACTAGACCCAGACACGATTTCTACTTTGACTTCTGCCTTCTTTTGACATACCCTCAACACTTTTTTTTTTTTTTTTTAGCACTTTCCTTTCTGGCCCTGTAAGATGATTCAGACTCATCTTGGATATTTTCTGTTCCAAGTTTACTCAGCTATTTCTCCAAGGAGACCTGCAGTCTTTGAATTGAGAGAGGCATTAGAAACCAAGGAGTGGGTGCCAGACGTGCTTGTTGCTAATAGGGTTTCATTCCTTTGGGCCCTCTCAGCTAATATTAGCAAGAAACATGCGTGTAATACTAACAATGTATGCATGTGAACATGTACATGTTGATTTTATATATATATATAAATATAAAAATAAAGTCTCCATTTCTATATGTGGCCATCTGTATCTAAATTAAGCTAAATAATGCATCTATTATAACTTTTATTCTAACATAAGGACATTGACTTACCCTTAATGGAAACTTCTAAAGCATTCAAATTCTTAGTCTAACAAGATAAAGAGGGGGGATTGAATAATAAAAATAATGTGTCCTTTGGCAAAAACGGGGAATTGGAAGAAAGTAAAGTGATATGCATGATGGCCATTCAATAAAGTATTGCAAATTACTGTGACTAAAAGGAAAAAAGAGGGAGAAGAGAGACAGAGAGACAGAAAGAGAGAAAAAGCGTCTGTCCTAGAGAAAGACTAGGGTGTGTCAGGGGACAGGAGGGAAAGTGGGAGAATTGGTGGCAAGAAATGAACAAAGGCAGAAGAATGGATGTTGGAATATTGTATGATTGAAACTCAACTATCAACAACTTTTTGACTCTATCTCACAATGATTTAATAAAAAAAATAGTCCTTTGAGCTGGAGTGATAGTACTTGCCTTGCATGCAGCTGACCTTGGTTCAATCTGTTATTACATATGGACTCTGTGTCCCACCAGGAATGATTCCTAAGTACATAGCCAGGAATAAGCCCTGAGTGCTGCTGTATGTAAAAAAATAAATTATCTGGATCCAGGTAAGCTGACTCAAAGGTCTGGAGCATATTCTTGGTGTGCAAGAACCCTGGATTTGTCCACAGCACTGTATGGTTCTATAAGCACTACTGGGAGTGATCCCCAAACAGTGATCTGGAAGTAACCCCTGAGCACTGCCAGGAGTGTACCAAATTTGGAACCAATTGGTTCCAAAGAAAGCAAGAAAGTAAAAGCAAAGGAACTAATCATAGATGAAACAAAAACCAAAACTCTGGGTGCCATAAAGATAGAAGAGCTGTAGGGTGTTTGCCTTGCACACGGCCAACCCAGAATGTACCCGGGTTCAATTGTAGGCATCCACATCGTCCCCCTAGGGCTGTCAGGACTGATTTCTGAGTGCAGAGCCAGGAGTGACCCCTGAGTGCCACAGGGTGTGACACAAAAACCAAAAACAAAAACAAAAAAAAGGCAGAGTGAAATGTAAAAATAAATAAGCAATGAGCCTGAAGAGAAAACATTTAGAGGACGATTCACCTATCCAGATCAACTGTCCTTTTTGATTGTTCTTTGCCTTTTGCACTGTTGCTGAATACTTGACTCTTTCAATAGATTCACTTCATTGGGCTTCTTGTGAATTTTGTCAATGCAGCTCTGGTAAGACATCCCCCTTACAGGTCTACTTGGGCCGCCTGTAGCCTTGGACCCGAATCGCTGCTTCTCCCAAGTGAGACTGCCGTATAAGGAATTTCATTCCCAGGGATTCCAGAAACCATCCCTTCTCTTCATGTCTTCAGGTCTAGAGGCAATCCTAGTTCTGCTGCTATTAGTGCTGGATTATCAGACTATCCCTCTGGGTCCCCTACACATCGCCCAAACTTTAACAAATAATCCCTCCATAAATCCCTTTTTGAATTATACTATTTTCAGTGTGCCATCTGTTTCCTGTTTGGGCTAGGACTGATACAGTAGTTGCTGAACCAGAAAATAATCTCTCAAAATGGGATTCTGAGATTCAGTTGCTCCTATATTTGAAGAGCACAGGATAACCTTGCAGGGGAAGAATAGGAAATAGACAATCCATGTGGTGCGGTGGCTTCTCCTTACCTAGATTATCCATGGAGGCAGCAGTCAATGAAATGTGCACAGGAAAAGGATGAGGCATTAAGAGATCAAGTGGGCTCTGACACCTAATTGCTATGGCAACCACAGAGATTATAAAGTAGTAAGACCAACTGGATTCTCTTTTCATTTTTTTCAAAGTCTATTAGGGGGAAAAGAGAAAATAAAAACTATGAAAATGCAGAACGCTTCCATGGTGGCACTGAAGGGGTCCCTTGTTTCCAGTAATTGCAGAGCATAAATGGCTAAAAACCAAGTTTAGGGTTTGATTTGAGGGTGTGGATTTTTGGTGCCAACTACATGCTTAGCTGGCTGAGTGTATTGGATGCGGACAAGGATGTAGGAGTATAAGAACTGGGAGTCCTGAGAAACTCTAAGAAACTAAGAAGAGGGTACATATTCCCAAAGTGAAGAAAAAATGGGGCTGACCTTTTAAACCTCTCTGCTCCTGCAAACATCTTCCATGGCAGATGGAGCAGCTCCTCTGCAGCAAAAACTCACAAATGACACCCAGGACAGTAGCCTCCTAATTGATGCCGATTCTCCTTAGGTCTCATCCCCTTATCTATGATCACTTTAAGGCCCGTAACAGGACCCAGATGGAGAGATCAGGTTGGTTCCAGAAGATGGTGCATGTTCTTAGAAGGGTCTAAACTTTGTCAAGACATAGTCAGAATGAGAGGGGAAATGTGTGGGAACCAGTGTCTCTTAGAGTGTGATCCCTGGACCATGTATAGTAATAACTACATCAGTATCATCTATGGATGTTCTGGAAGAATACATTCTTAGACCTTACCTAAGAGAACCACACATTTGGGGAGGGGACCCCAGACATCTGTTTTAGACTGTTTGAAAATCTGGTTCTTTCGTGAACAGAGATATATACTAAATAGTGAAAAATTACAGATACATTGGTTACACACTGGCCAAACAGCTGAGGAGAGGATGAGCCAAATTCCTGTCCTACTGGCACCATGCCAGCTGTACCCACCACTCATACTGCCACTTTGAATGGCCCAGCTTCACCATTCATCTACTTCTCTCTGCAGAGACACCAAATTGACCAACACTCAAGCAAGGTATGTGAGTATTTGGGCTGACATCACCAGGACTTTTTTGAAGTCAGTGCAGGCATTCTCCCCTACCTTGACTTCTCATACTTCCAGAGACCTGGAAGCTGAAAATATGCCTCACAAAAGCCACAGTATCAGCAGTAGTGTTTGGAATTCTTGAGCCATTGACAGCTCCAATTTTTTTTTTGGTTTGTTTGTGTTTTGAGGCCACACATAGCAGCACTCAGGGTTTGCTTCTGGCTCTGCACTCAGAAATTAATCCTGTTAGTCTCAGGAACCATATGGGATGCTAAGGATCAAACCTGGGTCAGCTGCATGCAAGGCAAACTCCCTACCTGCTGTGCTATTGCTCCAGTCCCAAACTTCAATTTTTTAAAAACTATCATCCCTGAAGTAACACACCAATTTAGAAGCCAATGTGTATCTGAAGTTACCTAATGTTCAGAAACAAAACAATTGACAGAATGGTCATCTAGCATCAAGAGCTTACTAAACCTGGCAATGACTTAATGACCTCACTGCAAGATATAATAATTTTCACAAATTTTCTTGTTGCTGTACTGTTTTTCTTTCTTTTCCTTCTTTCTTTCTTTCCTTCTTTATTTCTTTCTTTCTTTCTTTCTTTCTTTCTTTCATCATTATTTTCATCCTTACTTACTACCTTCCTTCCCTCCTCCCTCTTTCTTTCTTTCTTTCTTTCTTTCTTTCTTCTTCTTTCCTTCTTTCTTTCTTTCTTTCTTTCTTTCTTTCTTTCTTTCTTTCTTTCTTTCTTTCTTTCTTTCTTTCTTTCTTTCTTTCTTTCTTTCTTTCTTTCTTTCTTTCTTTCTTTCTTTCTTTCTTTCTTTCTTTCTTTCTTTCTTTCTTTCTTTCTTTCTTTCTTCCTTTCTTTCCTTTTCTTTTAAAACTAATTTTGCTCCCACTTACCTGGAAACAAATGTATTATGATTAACTATGTCAAAACTATGTGATATATGTCTTTAAATAAAGTAATATATGTGTGTGTATATATATATATTAGTTTTTGGGTCACACCCGACAGTGCTCAGGGATTACTCTTGGCTCTGCACTCAGAAATCACCCCTGGCAGGCTCAGGGGATTATATGAGATGCCGGGATTTGAACATCCATCTGCATCCATCTGCGTGCAAGGCAAATACCCAACCATTGTGCTATCTCTCCAGCCCAAAGTAATTTATATTTTACAAACAGAAAATTTTCTGTCATATAGGAAGAGAGTGGGAGGCTGGGAAGGGAAATTAAGGACATTGTTGGTAGGGAATGTGACTGGTGAAGGGATGGGTGTTGGAACACTGTAGGACTGAAACTCAATCATGAACAATTTTTAAGTGTGTATCTCATGGTGATTCAATAAAATTTTTAACTAATGTCTTTACAGAGGAGGAACCTTTAATTTTGGTAAAGTTTAATTTATCTTTTTAAAAATAGATGTTTTGGGGGGCTGGAGAGATAGCATGGAGGTAAGGTGTTTGCCTTGCATGCAGAAGGTCAGTGGTTCGAATCCCGGCATCTCATATGGTCCCCCAAGCCTGCCAGGAACAATTTCTGAGTGTAGAGCCAGGAGTAACCCCTGAGCACTGCCGGATGTGACCCACCCCCAAAAAAAGTAAAAAAAAAATAGATGTTTTTGATGTCATATTTTAAAAAAATTAACTTTCCTTGTTCCAAGGTCAGATATTTTTCTTTTATATTCCCAGCATTTTTGTGGCCTTAGGGTTTTCATTTAGTCCTAGTCTCATTTTGAGTTAACTTTTGTATAAGTGTAAGCTACGGGTCAAGGTTCATTTTTTGCATATGTTAGAGGATTTGTTTGTTTTGTTTCTGGACTACATCTGGCAGTGCTCAGGACTTACTCCTGACGCTGCACTCAGGGATCACTTCTGGTGGGCTCAGGGGACCTTATGTAGTACCTCGCTTGCTGTACTATTGCTCTGGCCCCATTTTTTGCCTATGAATGATCGGTAGTTTCAGCACTGTTCATCAAAAAGAAAATCCTTTCTTCTGATCTGTATTTGCATCCTTGTATAACATAAATTGGCCATGTTCATATGTGTCAAATTCTAGATTTTGTCCTGTTCTTTTTGATCTTTATTGCCAATCTTTTTACCATTGCCACACTATCTTGATGAGAATAGCTTTACAGTAGGTCTTGAAATGAAATAATACAACCTTCTAGTTTACTTTTCATAAATTAAAGTAGTCCCTTCCCACCTTCCTGTTTCTTTTATTGCTGCCATTGACAGTGGACCCACATGACGTGACACACTGCAGGTGTGAAGCCTGCAGGGGCTGCATGTCAAGTCATGTCTCAGCATAGTAGCTTCAGAGCTCCCTGAGGCTTCTGCTCCTTCGCTCGTAGTGCTTGCAGACATGTTGAGCGAGGCACACACTGCGTTTACAGTTTAGGGCCCTCACTAGGGGCTGTGGCATTCATGAATCTTCTCTTCTTTTCCTTGGAGAGTTGAGGCGCTTCCTGGGGATTGCACCCCTTTTTGTGCTGCTAAGGCACACTTGGCTGTGGAGTGGCCAGCTACCATTTGTGCTGTTGAGTAGTAGACAGGTAGCCAAGCTGCTACCGATCAGGCTCAGCACATCTGGGACATTGGAGATTTAAACCCGTTGTTAGTGTGAAAATGGATATTCCTGCGTTGGCGGGTTCATGAGAATTGCATGGAAGATTTGCACACAAAACTCAAAAAATTAAAGTTGAGGGCTTATTGTATGGCTTAAAGTAGCTGGTTCTGGGTCCTTTCCAAATGTCCAAGACTCTCCTTTATCCATGAACAATGTCATTTGTCCTGTCCCCTGTCCCTAGTGCTGTCCTGTGCTGTGTATGACCTTCTGTATCTCCTCCCACACTGTCTACTCATCTCTGTGCATGTACAAAGACCAAGTCCTGTTCCACATCGCTTTGTCCCAGTGTATACTTTTCTATCCTGAAATCATGTTCCTGGGCCTTGCCCAGACTATACCCCAATTCCCTGACATCTTGTCCTGGCTTTTAAGTTTTGACTGTGCTTGTGGGCAAGATACTTGTGCTCTGTACCAGATTCTGGGCCTCCCAACTGTACCCCAGAAAATTATGTGGCCCTGTACCAGCTTTCCTAATCTTTGACCATGATTGTGTGGGTTTGTCCCAGTGAGGGACCATGGTGATGTGGTCTGGGTTTGTAAAGGGGGAGAGCAAAATTAAAAAAAAGGAGGGTGAAAAGGGAAAATTGGGAAAAAGAGAAGGGAATGGGGAGAGGGCCAGAGACAGAGATTCCTCTTGTATCTGCTTCCATCTCCCACCCCCAGACATCCTATCATCTATTTTCATTGGGTACCTGTTCGTGGTTGAGATTTAAAGTGACTGACTAGGGCCCGGAGAGATAGCACAGTGGCGTTTGCCTTGCAAGCAGCCGATCCAGGACCAAAGGTGGTTGGTTCGAATCCCGGTGTCCCATATGGTCCCCCGTGCCTGCCAGGAGCTATTTCTGAGCAGACAGCCAGGAGTAACCCCTGAGCATCGCCGGGTGTGGCCCAAAAAACCAATAAATAAATAAATAAATAAATAAATAAATAAATAAATAAATAAATAAATAAAGTGACTGACTAAATTCACCTGGCTCTCCATCCTTCTCTTCAAGCTCTATCCCTGAGACTATCCACTGGCAAGGCAGGAAGTCTATAGAACCTTCGAACGTTTCTTCTTGGCTCCACAAAGGTTTTTAGAGAACAATATTTTAGGGGGCCCAGAAGACAGCCAAATGACCAGGCACTTGTATGGTAAGCACAAGGTTGTAAGTTCAAATTTTTGTGCCACCTGTTAGCACAGAGGCAATCCTAGTAGCTCTGCTTCTACAGATGATCAACAAGAATGCTCTGGAAAATGGTGTCTCACAAAGGACCCCAGCACATGTGAGGCTGTGAGTTCAGGGTCCCCTTGAGAGGAAAGGAAATCTTCCAGCCTGCTTAACTTTCTATTTCTGTCATTTATTTCTTACTACTTTTTTCCTTCTTCTCCTTGAGATTGTTCTGTTTTCTTTTCTTTTTCTTTTTTTAAATTTTGAATAGCACATTTGTTTTTAGCTTGTCTTTTTTTATTTTTTACCAAACTATAAATGTTCCTTCAAATTTCTCTTAGCAGCACCCCACAAATTTTGATGTTTTCTTCCTTTCATGATTTTGATATCAGAATTTTCTTATTTTCTGGAATTTGAACCAACCACCTTAGGTCCGGGGTCAGCTGCTTGCAAGGCAAACGCTGATGTGCTATCTCTCCAGCCTCTAAATTTTCTTATTTTCTTTGGAATCTTTAAAAATTTTAAATTTAGAGCCAGAGCATTAGTATAGCAGCAAGAGTGTTTGCCTTGCCTACAGTTGACCCTGGCTCAATCCTTGACATCCATATGGTTCCCCCTGAGCACTACCAGGAGTAAATCCTGAGTGCAGAGCCAGGAGTAGCCCCTGAGTACTACTGGTTGTGGCCTCAAAAGCAAATTAATTAATTAAAATGCAATAAATGGGATGAAAGAGGGCTTTTCTTTTTCTTCTTCTTTTTTTCATTCTTTGTTATTTAATTGCATTAATGTCAAAGAATGAGGTTTAAGTAGTACAGATTTTCTGAAATTTATTGAATTTAGTTTACAATTTAGCATATGATCGATCAGTTTATAAATTTCCTATGTGTATTTCAAAATAATTTATAGCCTCCAGTTATTGGATCAATAGTCTAATAATGCCCATTGGATCAAACTAGTAGTTATTTTGTTTATGTCTTCTATAACCTTACAGATGTTCTAATTAAAGGGGCTGGAGAAATAGCTCAATAGGCTGAGTTCATGCTCTGCATACAGGAGGCCCCAGTTTGATCCGTGACACTACATAATACTCAGAGTATCACCAAGAGAGACCCCTGAGATGAGTCAGAAGAGTCACTGAGCACTGACTGGTATAACAATAACAAAAAATTTTTGTTTTGGGGCCCGTGAGGTGGCGCTAGAGGTAAGGTGTCTGCCTTGCAAGCGCTAGCCAAGGAAGGACTGCGGTTCGATTCCCCCCACCCCACCCCCCCCCCCCCGCATCCCATAAGGTCCCCCAAGCCAGGAGCGATTTCTGAGCGCTTAGCCAGGAGTAACCCCTGAGCATCAAACAGGTGTGGCCCAAAAAAAAACAAAAAAAAATATTTTTGTTGTGAGTTCACACCTGACAATGCTCAGAGATTACTCCTGTCTCTACACTGAGGGATCACTCCTGGTGATGCTTGAAGGACCATATGGATGCTGAAGATTAAACCTGGGTCAACCTTCTGCAATACAAGCATTCTACCCACTGTATATTGCCCCAGCCTTAAAAATATTTTTTTTTATTTTTTTTTGCTTTTGTGGGCTACACCCTGTGTGTGACATTCAGGGGTTACTCCTGGCTATGCATTCAGAAATTGCTCCTGGCTTGGGGGACCATATGGGATGCCGGGGGATCAAATCAAGGTTTGTCCTGGATCAACTGCATGCAAGGCAAAACTACTGCTGTGCTATCGTGCCGGCCCTTTTTAATATTTTGTTTGTTTGTTTTTGTTTTTGGGTCACACCCAGCAGTGCTCAGGGGTTACTCCTGGCTCTATGCTCAGAAAATCGCTCCTGGCAGGCTCGGGGGACCATATGGGATGCCAGGATTCAAATCACCATCCTTCTGTATGTAAGGCAAATGCCTTACCTTCATGCTATCTCTCTGGCCCCTTTAATTATTTTTTTAAACTTTATTTATTGATTGATTCACTGATTGATTGGTTGGTTTCTGTACCACACTCAGTGGCACTCAGAGCTTTTTCCTGACTCTGCATTCAGAAATCGCCTCTGGCAGGCTGGGAGATCATATGGAATGCAAGAAATCTAACTGACTCCTTCCTGGGTAGGCTGCATGTACGGCAAACACCCTACTGCTGTGCTATCTCTCCAGCCCTGAAATATTTTTTAATTAAAAAAAATGTGGGGTGGAGAGGTAGCCCAGCTGGTAGGGCATTTTCCTTGCACACATCTTACCCTGGTTCAATCCCAACCATTTCATATGGTCCCCTTGAATACCAGGAATGATTTCCTGAGTGCAGAAACAGGAGCAATCAGTGAACATCACTGGGTTTGGAGCTCCTCACCAAAAAATGTTTTAAATACTGAAGAGAAAGTACAGAGATTAAGTCATTTGCCTTGCACAGACATCCTTAGTTTAATCCAGGCACCACATATGGTTCTCTGGGCACTGGCAGGAGTGATCCCTGAACATAAAACTGTTAGCTCAGGACTCAGGATCTGTCCCACAAAGACTACAGGAAACAAACAGTACTGCAAATACAAGTAAGTTATCACTAGCAAGCTGGGTCACCCCTTGTTAGTCATCGATCCCCTACTGAGCTCGCAGTCTCCTTTTATAGGGTTTCAGAGGCTTCAAGCCATCACAGTTGAGCTTTAAGTGCATGGCTGTTGTCTAGGTTGTTTTTAGGGTGCTTCGTCATGTCCTTTTATGGCTAAATACCTAGAGTGGTATATTGTGGTTTATAGTTCTGCATCAGCTAAAGTAGTAGAAGAGAGGCTCAGGCTCCAGCTAAGTGCTCCTGACCTTGGCATGGCAGTTACATAAGGTTTATTGCCTGCTGGCCCCTAGTGGTTTTTTGTTTTTTGTTTTTTTTTTTTTTGGAAGGGGGCACATCCAGTGTAACAAGGGGTTACTCCTGGCTTTGAGCTCAGAAATTGCTCCTGGCTTGAGGGACCATATGGGATGCTGGGGATTGAACCTAGGTCCTTCCTGGGCCAGCTGTGTGCAAGGCAAATACCCTACCATGCGCTATCACTCTGGCCCCTAGCCCATGGGTGTTGCTAGTTTGCCTAATTGTTCTGGTACATGTCCTTGATGTTCCTGGAACTGGCTTAATCCCTTCTGCCACATATCTGAGACCTGTCATGGCAGTCTTTAAGTCTATAGCAAAGCTAAGTTACAGAAGCATAACAAACAGTTAACTCTAAATCAAACTTGGTTCTAAACTTAGATTCTAACAAAAATCAGGAATAAATCCTGGGTGTGGTTCAAGCCTTCCTCATAACAATAAGTTTTAGGGCCACAATGATAATACAAAAATTAAGGCACTTTATTTGCCCCCACCAATCCTGGTTACAATCCTGAGCATCGAGATTAGCATCCTGACCTCTGCTCGAGGTTACCCCTGAGCACAGAGCCAAGAACAACCCCTGAGCATTGCTGGAGTGGTCCCAAAATAAAAACAACATCGTGCCCAAAATTTTTACATAATCAAAAATGTAGTATAACTCCAAAGTATAAAATAAACATCCATAAAGATCCATAAATATTCATTAAATGCACACTGATAAATGAGTGAATAAATAAACAGAAATGGGGGAGAAGAGCTTGCTCTTCAAGCCCATTTTTTTCCCTAAACAAGTCTCTCACTTGGTTGTCTTGGTTTTTCATTGTGTTCCTAATTCTACTGTGTTCTCTTTTGAACACACACTTCTCCCTTTCCCTTCTCACGTCTTTCTAAATAAATTTCAGTAAGAACTATCTTCTGTGTGTGTCTCTTTCTCAGACACACACTCATGAAAGGGGGGAGAAGAGGGAAATCTCCCTCATAAAATTTCAAATCTTTTATCTAAACCCTATGCCTTCCAGAGAGATACATTATGGAAAATAGCCTCACAGTAACCAAAAAAGGGAGTGGAGCTTCAGTCCCTGTCCCTCTGTCTGGCTACCACAAAAACATCCATCCCTTTCAGAGAACAGGATCCAAAGGAGAGGAAGGAGCAAATTTGCAGTGAAGAAACCTGACAAAGACACCCTGTTACTAATAGGTACCCTAGCTAGGAGGGGATGGGAATGGTATGTATCTTTGTGGGTTTCTTCCTCAAAACACACTCGCAACTAATTCTGAGGAAAGTGTCAGAGTTAAGTGGAGGAACATTCTGTAAAATACTGGCATAGCACTTCTCAAAAGTGTCAGGTCGTGGAAGTCCATAAAGTGAGAGAAAGAGTCACAACCACGAGGATGCCAAAATGAGATGTAATGTGAAGCCCCAGTGTCCCAGAACATACAAAGGACATCAGGGAAATTCTAAGGAAATCTGGATAAAGTACAGACCAGCTAGTAATATTATATCAATATTGATTCACTAATTGCAACCATTTTTTTTTTTTTTGGTTTGGGGGCCACAACCGGTGACACTCCTGGGTTACTCCTGGGTATGAGCTCAGAAATCACTCCTGGCTTGGGGGATCATGTGGGATGTCAGGTGGAACCTGGGTCAGCTGTGTGCAAGGCAAATGCCCTACTGCTGTGCTATCACTCAGGCCCCACAACAAATCTTATTAACATAAAATGTTAGTAACAAAGGAAACTGGGGGAGGCAATAGATGAGAAACTCTATAGTATCCTCTCAAAAAATTAAATCCAAGCTATTGGAGGGGAGGTAGCTCAAAGGGCCAGAATACATGCTTTGCATGCTGATGTCCCAGTTTTGAGCCCCATCTCCTCTTGGTTCTCTAAACACTTCTGGAGAGGGACCCCTGAGCACCAAGAGAAGTGCCCCCCCCCCAAAAAAAACCCCAGATTTCTGAAATATAGTTTTGTGTATGTTGTCAGAAATTGAACCCATGACCTCACACATGTAGCACAGACTTACTACACTACAAAATAAATTCTATGTGTATTTATGTATTTTGCTTTGGGGGCCATACTCTGCGGTGCTCACAGCTTACTCCCTGTTCTGGGTCAGTCCTGGCAGGCTCAGGAGACCAAATGGGGATGACAGGGATCAAACTCAGGTTGGCCATGTGCAAGTTAAATGCCCTACCCATCTATTATAATTCACTCCTGTCCTTAGAGCCTACGTTTTTTTATTTAAATAATAGACCTTTATTAAGTATATTTATACTGAGTAAATAAAAAAATTCCTTGGATACAACTTTGTTATAAAAAATGTTCATGCAAAGTTTTGTGGTTCTGTTGTTTTGTTTGCTTCCTCAATTCTTTTTTTTCCCTTTATTTAAACATCTTGATTACATATATGATTGTGATTAGGTTTCAGTCATGTAAAGAACACCCCCTTCACCAGTGCAACATTCCCACCACCAATGTCCCAAATATCCCTTCATCCCACCCCACCGCCACCTGTACTCCAGACAGGCTTTCCAGTTCCCTCATTCATTAACATGATTATGGTAGTTCTTTGTGTAGTTATTTCTCTAACTGCACTCACCACTCTTTGTGGTGAGCTTCATGAAGTGAACTGGAAGTTCTAGCCCTCCTCTCTTTGTCTCTGAGGATTGTTGCAAAAATGACTTTTATTTTTCTTTTTTTTTTTTTTTTATTTTTGGGCCACACCCGGTGACGCTCAGGGGTTACTCCTGGCTATGTGCTCAGAAGTTGCTCGTGGCTTGGGGGACCATATGGGACACCGGGGGATCGAACCGCGGTCCGTCCAAGGCTAGCGCAGGCAAGGCAGGCACCTTACCTTTAGCGCCACCGCCCAGCCCCTTTTATTTTTCTTAAAACCCATAGATGAGTGAGACTATTTTTCGTCTCTCTCTCTCCCTCTGACTTATTTCACTCAGTATTATAGATTCCATGTACATCCATATATAGGAAAATTTCATGACTTCATCTCTCCTGACAGCTGCATAATATTCCATCATGTATATGTACCACAGTTTCTTTAGCCATTCATCTGTTGAAGGGCATCTTGGTTGTTTCCAGAGCCTGGCTATTGTGAATAGTGCTGCAATAAATATAGGTGTGAGAAAGGGATTTTTGTGTTGTATTCTTGTGTTCTTAGGGTATATCCCTAGGAGTGGAATAGCTGGGTCGAATGGGAGCTCAATTTCCAGATTTTGGAGGAATCTCCATATCGCTTTCCATAGAGGTTGGACTAGACATCATTCCCACCAGCAGTGGATATGAGTTCCTTGCTCTCCACATCCCCGCCAGCACTGATTGTTCTCATTCTTTGTGATATATGCCAATCTCTACTTTAAAAAAGTAAATCTTACACTATCATGAATTTGTCAATTCTCATGTATAGTTTTGTCAATTTTTGTTTAATACAATTTAAAACTATGTTATTAAATTTCTGCTTGTGTGTGTGTGTGTGTGTGTGTGTATCCTTAAATTTACTTTGTTTAATCTGACTATGCCAATTCCCCCCCAACTACTTTTTTTTTTTTTTTTGGCTACACCCAGCAATGCTCAGGGGTTACTCCTGGCTCTGGCTCTGTGCTCAGGAATTACTCCTGGCAGGCTCAGAGAACTATGTGGGGTGTCGGGGATTGAATTCGTGTTGGTCATGTGCAAGTCAAATGCCCTACCTGCTGTATTCTTTCTCCATCCCCTCGCTATGCTCAGTTTCTTGGTTAATTTTTGTTAGAGGTTTTTTTCTATTTTCCTTCCAACCTTTCTTTGTCCTTGTGTTTTTTTAGGTGTGTCATGTGAATAGTATGTAACTTGGTTTTGTTTCTTAATATAGGCTGGCTAATCAGTTACTTTCACTGTGGTTACAGAAATATTTGAAATTATTTCTGCTCTTATCTTGTGCTTTCACTTATATACACAAAACACATATGTAACACACACACACACACACACACACACACACACCCCTTACCTTAGTGTGCTGGTGAAAATTTAACCCCAGCTCTCTAAGTATTGTTCCTCTAGGCATGTTGACTGATCTTTTCATTTACATTAATGAGAACATGTTCTTCGCAGAACTAGGTTATAGCTACAAATGCTCAAAGAACATTTTCTCAATATTTTTGTGCTAGGCACAATATAATGGCTACAGACACAGCATATTTTAGACAAACAAACACCTCCCTCCCCCTCCTTCCCTTTGCTGCTGTGTCTGTGATGACCCAGTCACAGGCTTCTGCTTGAGGTGCTGGAGGGAAAAGCTACTTGTTTAGCTATGAAGCTTGCAAACAATCTGGTTGCTTGCTAGCCGGTGGTATTATGGTTTCACACGTGCTCTCCAGGAGTTGTGCTTTTGGGCACAGAGCCTGCACAATTTTGGATTTGGTGTCTCTGGAACATGCTTGCATGCAGTGCCTGGGCATATCTGACGTGCACCACAGATAGCAGGTTTGATTCTGGCTTGGGTGGTCTCAAAACCAGACTTGAGGGAACTGTGCTGGGCACATGTGCCACATAGTGGGTCAGAATCACGACCTCACATTTGCAAGACACTCTGCTTTCTGCCACAGAGCCATCCCTCCAGCCCAGTGTAACATATTGTGAAACTTAGTCTGCATTGTTAATATTTTTTCCCCATTTCCTTAATTCCAGATAATCAAGATGCTAAATAAGCCAAGATTTGTAGATAGGGCTGGAGAGATAGCACAGCAGCAGGGTGTTTGCCTTGCACACAACGGACCCAGGACAGAACTGGATTCGATTCCCCGCATCCCAATATGGTCCATCAAGCCTGCCAGGAGCAATTTCTGAGCACAGAGCCAAGAGTAACTTCTGAGCACTGCCGGGTGTGGCCCAAAAACCAAAAAAACAATATTTGTAGTTAATTTCCTCCCTTTATAGGGCATTCAATGATACCAATAATTTCATTGAACATGGTGCTAAGATGAGGCATTCTGCACTGAGCCCTATCTTTGGTCCAATTACATTTGTTTGTTTGTTTGTTTGTTTGTTTTTCTGTTTTTGTTTTGTGGCCACACCTACTGATACTTAGGGCTTACTTTTGACATGCTTTGGGGGCACCATATATAGTGACAGGAATTGAACCTGGGTAGGCCACATACGAGGCAAGCACCTTACCCTCTATTATCCCTCCAGCTCATTTACCTTTGTTTTTAATATGCCTTGTATATTTATTTATTTATTTATTTACTTATTTATTTATTTATTTTTGGTTTTGGGGCCACACCCGGCAGTGCTCAGGGGTTACTCCTGGCTGTCTGCTCAGACATAGCTCCTGGCAGGCACGGGGGACCATATGGGACACTGGGATTTGAACCAACCACCTTTGGTGCTGGATCGGCTGCTTGCAAGGCAAACACCGCTGTGCTCTCTCCGGGCCCGCCTTGTATATTTAATTGCAAGTTACCTGTTTAATTTCTTGTGAGGACTATGGTAACATCTCCTTCACAAACTTCCTGGAGCAATCAGCTCTCAGGAGCCAAGATGAGATTCTGCAGTAGGGCAGTGCTTCCAGTTTTCTTTCAGATTTAATGAAAGGTTTCTTCTTCTTGCTTTCTTCTCTGGAGGTCTTGGAGGTTTTTATGCTCAATTTATAATGCTTTTAGTGATCATGCTAAATATTTTAACATTCTTGCTTAACTCCCAAAGTGTCCTAAGGTAAATTATCTGAATCCTTCCCCCAGTCTGAACTCCCGACCTCGTCTGCCCTTTGTGCTGTGTTTTGTGATGATGGAGTCTTGTCTTTTTTAGTTTAGTTTGGTTTGGATTTTGGGCCTTACCTGGTGGGCTCAGGGTACTCCTGACTCTAAGCTCAGGAATCAAGCCTGGTGGTCTCAGGGGACTATATGTGATGCCAGGGATCAGACCCCAGTCAGCTATGTGCAAGGCAAATGCCTGCCTGATCTGCTGTACTATTGCTCCTGTCCCCACCCTATTTCCTGACCCACAAGCTTGATATGAATAAATTCCTACCATAACTTTTAAAAAATATATTCATGTGTCGTTGTTGACCATTTTTTCTTGCATATAAGATATTTCTTCTTTTTTTTTTTTTTTTTTTTTTTTGGTTTTTGGGCCACACCCGTTTGATGCTCAGGGGTTACTCCTGGCTATGCACTCAGAAATCACCCCTGGCTTGGGGGGACCATATGGGACACCGGGGGATTGAACCACGGTCCGTCCTACGCTAGCGCTTGCAAGGCAGACACCTTACCTCTAGCGCCACCTTCCCGGCAAGATATTTCTTCTTCTTTTTTTCTTATTTTGCTTTTTGGGTCATACCCGGCTGTGCACAGGGGTTACTCCTGACTGCACTCAGAAATCGCCCCTGGCAGGCTCGGGTGGCCATATGGGATGCCAGGATTCGAACCACCATCCATCCTGAATTGGCCTCATGCAAGGCAAATGCCCTACTGCTGTGCTATCACTTCAACCTATATAAGGTATTTCTGAGATCATCTTCCTTCTATTCTGATACATGCCAGGCAGTAAGCAGTAAACCGTTGAGCAGAGGGTAGGGAATCCCTGCTTCTTAGTAGCCGGTTTTTGTAACGTGCACCCACCAGGTTGCTCCCACTGTAACGACTACCAAGCTACAGACGTGACTGCTCTGATGTAAAAGTGGCAAGAGACCTTCAATGGTCAATTTGCAAGTTCCAGTACAACACTGAATTTTGTTTTCTTCTTTTACTTTCCTTTTTTCCTTAACTGCTTTGAGATACAATAAACTGCCTGTATTGAACGTATCCAGTTTGGGGGGTTGGAGGAATAGTACAGTAAAATACTTGCCTTGCATGAAACCAACAGAGTTCAATGGTCCACATACCGTATGGTCCCCTGAGCACCACCAGGAGTGAGTGCAGATTCAGAAGTAAGCCTTGAGCATCACTGTGTATAACCCTAAAATCAAAAATAAAATAAAGTACCCAATTTGATAAGTTCCGACATCACCATCACCATCACCACAGTATTCCCTGATGGACTTTGGAGTCTCCTCCTCAAATATTTTAAAAGGGAATCAGAGCAGGGGCTGGAGAGATAGCACAGAGGTAAAGCATTTAGCTTGCATGCAGAAGGATAGTGGTTCAAATCCCAGCATCCCATATGGTCCCCTGAGCCTTCCAGGAGCAATTTCTGAGCATAGAGCCAGGAGTAACCCTTGAGTGCTGCCAGTGTGACCCAAAAACCAAAAAAAAAAAAAAAAAAAGAAAAGAAAAAAAAAGGAAAAAAGAAAAAGAAATAAAAGGGAATCAGGGCAATAGCACAGTGGTGGGGGCCCAGGTCCTATGGGCCCCCCATTTTGGTCTTCCAAGTCCTGCCATGAGAGATTTCTGAGAGTAGAGCCAGTCAGTCCTAAGCACTCACTGACTGTGGGGTCTGGTCACACACCCTCCGCCAAAAAGAGATTGATGGACTGACTTAGTGTTGTTTTCAGTTCTTGTTATTTCCAACAAAATTGTCATGACCACTCCTGTAAGTCTGTCCAGGCATGTGTTTTCTCTTATGTAATTGTCGAGGTGGGAGGCTGCAGGATCTGGTAGGTGTGGGCTTACCTTGGAGCTTTCTCTCTGGAGCTGCATCACTTTTCCCCTTCCCTCTGCAGAGGGGAGAGCTTTGGTTACTCAGCCACACACAGCCACACGCAGTCAAACACCTCTGGTAAATCTTGCTACCTGGTAGCCTGTGCAGTGACATGTAGTTTTATCGAGGGAGGGGTGATTTTTCATTTCTCTCATGAAAATAGGATGGTGTTTTATATGCTTAATCTCTAGCAATTTTGTAGTCAATTGAAGATTAATTGTTCTGTTTTTGTTTGTCTCAAAATGCCTTTATTTTATTCTGGCTTTTGAAAGAAAATACTGATGATCATTTAATTAAACATTTACATTTCTCCCAGCACCTTGTAGGCAATCTCCCATCTTTGAACATATTCTGAGACTGTTGATAAAACAGCTTTCCATCTACCTTGATCCTTGTGATGATCTCATTTTTTTCTCTTCCTTTATCCTGTACTTGTGTATTTTCTCCCCCCCCCCACTTGTGTATCTTCTTTCTCTCTTTCTTTCTTTCCTTCTTTCTATATTTCTTTCCTTTTTCTTTCTTTCTGATCTTTTTCATCCTATGTGAAAATCTTGTTTTGTTTTTGTGGGGTTTTTTTTTTTGGGGGGGCACACCTGGTGGTGCTCAGGGTTTGCTCTGACTCTATGCTCAGGAATCACTCCTGGCAGGCTCAGGGGGCAAAATGGGATGCCTGAGTTCAAATCCAGGTAAGCCACAAGCAAGGCAAAAGCCCTCTGGCTGAACTATATAGCTCCAGTCCCCTATGTGGGTATTCTTCACCTTTCTGAATGTCATCCTGGTAACTGGCATCTTTCAGAGCAGTACAGCCCCTGCTGCTTCAAAAAGTATTATATTTTTGTTATCTCATTCTCTCTTTCATATCTTTTAACCTTTTTTTCTACTATCTTTGTCTTCCTTTAATGCATTCTGGGTTAAATCTAATTTCCTAGATTTATCTTATTCTCCATTGGTATACAGAATGCTGTACAGTCTGTAAACTGCTTCTTAAACCTTCCATGTTTCCCCACTTTATATTTATGTCTCACTTCCAGAAGTTCTATTAGAATTTTTTCTCTCTGCTTAATGCCTTTTGATGGTCTGTTGCTACTTTATCAGACCTTTAATGTCTGTTTCTTTCTTTTTATTTATTTATTTTTTTTTTGGTTTTTGGGCCACACCCAGCAGTACTCAGGACTTATTCCTGACTCTACCCTCAAGCATCACTCCCGGCAGAAATTGGGGCACCATATGGGATGCCAAGGATGGAACCCCAAGAATGGAATGTTTACACTTGCATGTAAGGCAAGTGCCCTCCAACACTGTTTTGTTCCTTTAAATTTACTAAATACAGGAATAAAGTGATAGTACAGTGAATAGGGTGCTTGCCTTGCATGCAGCTGACCGGATTCACTCTCTAGTATCCTGTATGGTCTCCTAAGCCCTACCAGGAGTGATCAGTGAGCACAGACCCAGGGGTAAATCCTTGGCACCAATGGGTGTGGCCCAAAACAAAGCTCTCAAAATGTACTAAACATGTGTGTTTATGTGCCAGATCATTCTAATCACTGTTTCATGTAGAGTTCTTATTAGGTTCTTATACCTATATGTGTGCCTTGTGTGTGTTCATGTGCATGCACTTGCAGGCATTCGTATGCAAGTTCATAGTCCTTGCAATTTTTTTCTTTTCCTTTTTTTTTTTTTTTTTTGATTTTGGATCACAGCCAGTGGCGCTCAGGGGCTACTCCTGGCTCTGTGCTCAAAATCGCTCCTGTCAGGCACAGGAGACCATATGGGATGCCGTGATTCGAACCACCGTCCATCCTGGATCGGCTGCGTGCAAGGCAAACGCCCTACCGCTGTGCTATCTCTCCGGCCCCATCATTGCATATTTTTTATGGGGATCCAGGGTTGAATGAAAACACATGCCTCGGTGCGGAACTCTTCCATGTTTGCTCTGTCGAGTAGTTGGGGGAATATTACACCCCCCAGGGTTACTTTAAGTTTTGGATTTGCAGGAAATTTTGGAGACACAGCTTGGAGGCATTTTTTCTGCCCCGGGGCTTAAAGAAAGATACCCCCCCCCCCACTTCCTTGTCTTTTTGGTGGCTTTTCTCTAGTTCACTCTCCTAATTCAACCTCAGGGGATTGCAGATTAGGCAAAGCTTTTCTGTCCCGCTGTCCTGCCCCATGGGCCTCCAGCACTTGCCCACTCTGCCCTGGACTTCAGGATTGGCAGCTGTCCCCAGGCAAACACCCACTCCAGCTGAAATGTGTCTGGCATGTAGCTTTCTTCTTGTTTCTAGTAAGTTCCTTTCTTTTCTGACAAAATTGCCATGCCTTTAAAAAGCAAGATGCATTTTGTATTTCATCCAGCATTTTAAGTGTTCTGTTCCGGGAGGGTTCCTCCAGACAGCTAATGCTGGAAATAGACTTTATATTTTTTACCCATCTGGATTTTATTTTTACATGTGGTGTGAGGCAGAGGTCTAAGAGAACTAACTGCCACCCCTTTTACTGTTTCTCTTTTCCCTCAGAAGTGGATGTTTAAAATCAACATTTAAAACAACAGCTCTCCTCTAAATTTCCGTTGCTCTTTGCCAGTGGATGTCTAAAAGAGTCGTAGAAATATGCTTTAAAATGAAATATCCCTAAAATAAAAAAACAACTATAATACAACTAGCTTCTTTGGTGACTTTGAGTATTTTTTTTTTTTTGGTTCCTCTGTATGGCTCTATGAATAAATCAAAGAGCTCCCAAGTGCTGGAGAGATAGCTCAGCTCAGTGGTCTGTAGTTCATGCTTTGTGTACAGGAAGCTGGTATCCAATTCCCAGTTCTGCATGGCTCCCAAGGACCTCCAGGAGAAACTCTAAGCACCAAGCTAAGAGCATCCTCTGAGCATTACTGGGTATAGCCCCCAAACAAAAATAAAAATAGCTCAACATCTATGACAAAGTTTATTTGAACAATCCAATTTTATCATCTGCTCAGATAGGGGAAGAGAAGAGATCTTTCCTTGACCTAAAGTAAAGACATATAATAAAAATTTTGAATTAAAAAGTCATAACTGAGACAAGACAGATAGCTCAACAGGCTGGGATACATGCTTTACATGCAGGAAGCCCGTGTTCAATCCCCATCAATACATATGACCTCTCTGAGGACCACTGGAAGTCACCCCTGAACACAGAGCCAGGAGTAGTCCATGAGCAATGCCAAGTAGAACCACAAAAAATAACCTCACCAAAAGTGGCCAGAGATATAACTCAGAGGCATGACACTTCTCTGGCAAGTGTGAGGGCATGAGTTTGATCCCTGGCTCTGCCCCTCACAACCCCAGCAGCATCTGGGTTTCCCTGGTATCCACAAACTATGCTATCTCCAATGTCCTGAATCTAAATATGAAACACCCCTCCTAAACATTACAACCATGTGTGCAAGCCACACATGTGGAACCTTTACTCATCACCATATAAAAGGTGGAGGAGAGACAAGGAACAAGTGGGGGGTAAGCCCTAAAGTTGAGGGCTACATTCAACAGTTGAGCATGTACTGGGTTCAATCCTGGGTTCAATGCCAGAAACACAAAAATACAAGTCAACATTTTGAAAGAGTTCACACTATGGATTCTACAAGAGTCAACATTTTATATTGAAGTAGAGTTTATTATCAAGACCCATCAACTTTGTATCAGCCAAATTCAAATCAATGGATGGCAAACAGAACATGTTGCAGTGCAATTTTCCATGCGTTTGTCATGCACAGTTTAATGTCAATGGAGCACGTGCACACTTGGCCATTCACTTGCAGACAGACAAACACTAGAAAAGGAACATCTGTTGCGGTTTTCACAACATAAATTTATATTTTCAATCATGCTAAATTATCGCTTGAGAAGCATAATTCCAAGGAAACAATAATTTCTGACGCCCTATAAACACTGTTTTTTATTTGATTGGCTTTCAATCAAGCTAAAAATATCAAAGAAGACCAAAGAACAAAGCTGCTTATTCAAAATTTCAGTTCCACTTAGAAGGAAAGATATAAGGGAGGAAGTTAAACATATTTTTAAAGGATTTTTTAAAAAAATCTTAATCACTGAATGCACAAATTAGGGCAAGAAAGTCCCAATTTAAAAGAGAGAGAGAGAGAGAGAGAGAGAGAGAGAGAGAGAGAGAGAGAGAGAGAGAGAGAAAAGAAAGTCCCAATTTTCCCGCTACAGCAAAACTTATATAACAATATATTTGAAGTGCTTATATTTTCTTTTTCTTTTTTGGGGGGGCGGGGGGGGGGTTGGGTCACACCCGGCAGCACTCAGGGGTTACTCCTGGCTCTACGCTCAGAAATCGCTCCTGGCAGGCTCAGGGGACCATATGGGATGTGGGATTCAAACCACTGACCTTCTGCATGCAAGGCAAATGCCCCACCTCCATGCTATCTCTCCAGCCCTGAAGTGCTTATATTCTCATTAGTTTTGTTAAGAGTATCCTGGAGCCAGAGGGACAGTACAATATAAAGGTGATTGCCTTGCATGTGAACAACCCAGGTTCTATCCTTAAGACCACAGTGTCCCTCAAGTCCCACTAGGCGTGATACTTGATCAGTCAGGAATAAGCACCGGTAGGGCCAGGTGGGGCCCAAAACCCAAAAAAATATGTGTCAAAGAAATCATTATAATCAAGATACTCACAATTTCCACCACACAGGAAGTTTTCCTGTTGCTCTTTTCCATCAGAACCCCTAGGCCAACTCACAGAGGGACCCCTGCCCTCACATTTCTTGCACAGTTCAGTTTTTTTCTTTATCCTCCACTGAAAACTTTTCTGTAAAAGGATATAACAAATAAGTCCAGCTTCACAGTCATTTCATCACTTCGCAGTCACCCATGACTTCATCCACTCTTACTTCTTCTTTTTTACAATCCTGTAAATATATACAAACCAGTGTTAACTCAAGTGTGTACAAAACCAGGATTCATTCATGATGGGACTGGAGAGGACCTATGGTGTTTGCCTTGCATGCAGCCAACCATGGTAGGATCCCTGGCCCTGCATATATCAAGTTTGTTCTTTGATATTTGGGGGAAGATGGGGAGGAAAAACCTCCCAAACAATGATCAGAGGATCTGAGGGTCAATTTGGCAACTCTTAGCCAACTGGGCCTGAGGTTTGGTGCAGGGCGGCAATGGCAGCACTGGTCCAGACCAGCAATGCTTGGGAGTCTCAGAGCTCCGCTTGGTGGTGCTCAAAGGCCATGTGCTACAGTGGTGCAGACCCAGCCCTTTGCACTGTATCCCGGCTACAATAACTTGTTCTTATTGATTTTTTTTTCTGTTGATCTTTCTATATCATTTGCCTGATTCTTTCTTTATCTTTGCTGTGTCTCACATTCATATGATCCTATTCAAGTTATTCCCTTTATCCTCCTTACTTCTGAATTTAATTTGCTCTGTTCCTTGTATTTTAATTGCTTAACTGCCTTTTAATATTAGCATTTAAAGCTATAAAATTTCGAGGTCCAGAGCGACAGTATAGCAGGAAGGGTATCTGCTTTGCACACAGCCTACTCTGGTTCAATCCTTGGTACCCTATCTGTTCCTCCCAGGGGTCTCAAACTCAATTTACCTGGGGGCCGCAGGAGGCAAAGTCGGGGTGATCCTTGAGTGCAAAGTCAGTAGTAAGTCTTGAATATTGGGGGGTGTGACCCAAACAACTAAAACAAAACAAAACAAAACAAAAAAAGATTCCTCTAGGGCAGGGCTACAAAATGTTGTACGGAGGGCCGTTTGTGGCCCGCGGGCCGTGAGTTTGAGACCCCCGCAAGCCTTCCACAAATGATCTCTGAGCAGAGTCAGAAGTCAGTCCTGAACACTATCAGGTATGGCCCCCAAACCAAAAATAAATAAATAAACTAGTGTATTAAAATAATAAATAAAGGTATAAAATCGGGAGGCCACATCTGCCAGTGCTCAGGGCTTACTCTTGATTCTGAGACTAAGATTTACTCCTGGCAGTGCTCAGAGGACCATATGTGGTTCTGGGTATCAAATCTGGGTTAGCCATGTGCAAAACAAAAGTACCTTATACTGTTCTACCTGTCCAGTCCCCAAAGCTAAAAATTTTCCTTCAGTGTGTTGTCTTAGCATTTTCGGCTTCAGAGTTATGTGCTAGAGTTAGTTTCCAATCAGTTCAAAATTCTTTTCTTCTTCTTCTTCTTCTTCTTCTTCTTCTTCTTCTTCTTCTTCTTCTTCTTCTTCTTCTTCTTCTTCTTCTTCTTCTTCTTCTTCTTCTTCTTCTTCTTCTTCTTCTTCTTCTTCTTCTTCTTCTTCTTCTTCTTCTTCCTCCTCTTCTTCTTCTTCCTCCTCTTCTTCTTCTTCCTCCTTTTTCTTCTTCCTTCTTGCTTCTTTTCCTTCTTCCTTTTTCTTCTTTTCTTCTTTTTTCTTTTCTTCTCCTTCTCGCTTCTTCTTTTCCTTCTTCCTTTTTCTTCTTTTTCTTTTCTTCTTCTTTCTTCTCCTTCCTCTTCCTCATCCTCTTCCTTCTCTTCCTTCTTCTCCTTCCATCATCTTTTCTTTTTTCTCTTTCTTTCTTCCTTCCTTCCTTCCTTCCTTCCTTCCTTCTTCCCTTCCTCCCTCCCTCCCTTCTTCCTTCCTTCCTTCCTTCCTTCTTTCCTTCCTCCCTCCCTCCCTTCCTTCCTCCCTCCCTCCCTCCCTCCCTCCCTCCCTCCCTCCCTCCCTCCCTCCCTCCCTCCCTCCCTCCCTTCCTTCCTTCCTTCCTTCCTTCTTTCTTTCTTTCTTTCTTTCTTTCTTTCTTTCTTTCTTTCTTTCTTTCTTTCTTTCTTTCTTTCTTTCTTTCTTTCTTTCTTTCTTTCTTTCTTTCTTTCTTTCTTTCTTTCTTTCTTTCTTTCTCACTCATCAATGTTCAGAACTTACTTCTGGCTCTGCCCTCAGGGGTCACTCCTAGTGGGGCTCAAGGATTGAACTCGGTCTGCCACATACAAGACAAGCACCCCACATTCTGTACTATCTCTCCAGAATACTTTTTTTTATCTATCCATTCCCATTTCTTATTGATTCATATATTGAGATGTGCTGTTTGATATCTGGACTGGAGAGATAATTTAACATACTGAGTGTATGGTTTGTATGCAGTAGACCTGGATTCTATTTCTGGTACCATATGATCTCCTGAACACCACCAAGAGTAACTTCTGAGCACCAATCTGGGAATAGTCCCTGAGTCCTACCAAGTTTGATTCTGGCACTAAATTGGGTTCATTAATATCCAAATGCTTATGGGTTTGGGCTTTTTGGTTTTCACAACTCCTTCCCTCGAAACACTTGAGAGTTTTCTCATTTCTTTTTTATTTATTTTTGTTCTTTTCAATTGAATTTCATAGTGATCCAAGAAAGTACTCTGTGGTTTTCAGATCTTCGAGACTGACTGGTATTTGTCGTTCTGCCTAGCATTGGTAACGGTTTCCTGTGTACTAAGATTGTGTATCTGAAGTTGTTGGATCCAATTGTTATGTAAATGTTAATTATGTCAAATTCATTGCTCCTATTGTTCAAATTTCTTCATCTTAGTGTTTTAGTGTTTGGTCAATTACCTTGAAGATGGGCTGATCTGAAATATATATCTAACTCTTCCCTCTTCCTTCCTTCCTTCCTTCCTCCCTCCCTCCCTTCCTTCCTCCCTCCCTCCCTCCCTTCCTTCCTCCCTCCCTTCCTCCCTTCCTTCCTCCCTCCCTCCCTTCCTTCCTCCCTCCCTCCCTCCCTTCCTTCCTTTCTTCCTCCCTCCCTCCCTTTTTTCCTTTCTCCCTTTCTTCCTCCCTCCCTTTTTTCTTCCTTCCTTCCTCCCTCCCTCCCTCCTTCTCTCCCTTCCTCCCTCCCTCCCTCCCTCCCTTCCTTCCTTCCTCCCTCCCTCCCTTCCTTCCTCCCTCCCTCCCTTTCTTCCTTCCTCCCTTTCTTCCTTCCTCCATTCCTTTCTTCCTTCCTCCCTCCCTCCCTTCCTTCCTTCCTTCCTCCCTCACTCCCTTTCTTCCTTCCTCCCTTCCTTCCTCCCATCCTTCCTTTCTCCCTCCCCTCATCCCTCCCTCCCTCCCTTCCTTCCTCCCTCCCTCGCTCCTTTCCTTCCTTCCTTCCTTCCTCCCTTCCTCCCTCCCTTCCTCTCTCCCTTCCTTTCTTCCTTTCTCCCTCCCTCTCTCCCTCCCTCCATCCCTTCCTCCCTCTCTCCCTCCCTTCCTTTCTTCCTCCCTCCCTCCCTTGCTCCTTTCCTTCCTTCCTTCCTTCCTTCCTTCCTTCCTGCCTCCCTTTCTCCCTTCCTCTCTTCCTCCCTTCCTTTCTTCCTTTCTCCCTCCCTCTCTCCCTCCCTCCATCCCTTCCTCCCTCTCTCCCTCCCTTCCTTTCTTCCTCCCTCCCTCCCTTGCTCTTTTCCTTCCTTCCTTCCTTCCTTCCTTCCTTCCTTCCTTCCTTCCTTCCTTCCTTCCTTCCTTCCTCCCTTTCTCCCTTCCTTCCTCTCTCCCTTCCTCCCTTTCTTCCTTTCTTCCTCCCTCCCTCCTTTCCTTCCTTCCTTCTTTCCTCCCTCCCTCCCTCTCTCCCTTCTTTCCTCTCTCTCTTCCTTTCTCTCTCCCTCCCTCCCTTTCTTCCTCCCTACCTTCTCAAACTATACATGCAAAGCATGATTCACTCTATCACTGTTACCTTCCTGACCTCACTCATTGTTTGTATGTAATGTAAACACCCTACCCACTATACTATCACTCCAGCCACTCACACATTTTTGTTTTTGTTTTTGTTTGAGATCCACAGCTGGCAGTGCTCAGGGGTCACTTCTGGATCTGTACCCAGAAATTTCTTCTGCAGGCTCAGGAATGCTGTTGGTGATTGAACCTGGGTTGGCTGTGTGCAAAACAAACACCCTATTCGCTGTGCTATTGCTCCAGCCCAACACCCACTTCTTTTGTTTGGGAGTGTGTGGGCCACACCTGGCAGCACTCAGGGATTATTCCTGGCTCTGTGTTCAGAAATTACTCCTGGCAGGCTCTGGGGACCATATGGGATGCCAGGGATCAAACCCGGGTCCTTCCAGGTCCACCACGTGCAAAACAAATGCCTTACCACTGTGCTTTCACACCAGTCCCATCCAATACCCATTTCTTGAATACACACACCCCAGGTTGATGCAAAGCTTTTAGGTAATTTACAGAATTATAAAATATTAATTATGTTAAACATTTTTCAAATTCATTTTGCTTTTATAGAAGAGTAAAATTTTTGGAAGATCCTCTGCCATTTCCCATTCTGCTTTTATTTTATTTTATTTTATTTATTTTTTTAGTGTTGTTTTTATTTTAGCTAGTATATTTTTCAGTTCAAGGCTTTCCTTTCAGCTTTTTAAATACACATAACAGGGCCACAGAGATGGCTGAAAGGACTAGAGTGCATGTTTTGGATGCAGAATTTGGATTCCATCCCTGGCACGGCCTGGTCCCCCAGTACTTCCAAAAGCCGCCTCTGAGCTTCATACCAGAGTCATGCCCGAGCACTTTTGGGTGTGGCCCCAAAAGGAAAATAAAAGAAAACAAAAGAGATCTAGCAATTTCATTGTGATATAATTTACCTAACATATAATTTACCCTGTTAAAGCATATAATTCAATTCATAGTCCCAGAGCTATGGTTTTATCTCAGAATCATGGCCCTTTTAAAAACATTTTTATATCTCTACTGAAATTTCCCATCTCTTCACAGAATTTTTTATCTTTTCCTCTGGGTTCTTTCACTTACTTATCCACTGTATTGTCTGCTGATGCAAACATTGGGTTATTCGAGGGTTTGTGTCTATAATCTTTTTTCTCCTTAATCACATTTTCCTCTTTCTTTGAATGCCTAACAATGTTTTATTGTATACCAGGCAATTTAGGTAAAACATGGTGGAGATTGTGAGTTCTGTTCCAGTCTTTGGGAGAGGGGTGAGTTTTGTTCTATCAGACAGTTAAATTACTAGTGGATCAATTTGAGTTGTTGGAAGCTAGGTTTAATGGTTTTCAGAAGGCGTTTAATTTTGTCCTTATTTCTAATGAGAATTCCTGAGACTTTTTCCTTGGAGAATTCCAAGGTCCTTCTGGGATTTTACAGGAAAGTCTGAGGTATTGCCCGCACATCCCTAACATATAACACTCCACACCAGACACTGTTTTCCCTGAAATGGCCACAACAGAGGTTCCTTTCCAGCTCCTTCAAGCTTCCAACTGTTATTTTCCTGAATCATTTAAGAGTCTCTATGGTTGTGGTTTAGGGGTCATTTAAGATCTAAGGGAAATGTGTGTATAGATTTGCTTCTCTCCCTTAGGTTTTTCTTTTTTCTCCATTTACCTCAGTTTCCTACTGCTTGGGGAGCCCCCACTCCATCCTTTGCCTCCTCAGCTTGAAGCTTTGTTCTTCAGCCCCATGTTCTGCTCGAACCGGGCAGTGCTCTCTGAGGAGAAATCCCACAGACATGGCTCTTGCCCAATGTGATTCTCATCTTTCAAGAACTGAATCCCTTCAAGTGCATGCCTGCTCTTTGTCATCCCCCAGTAGCTTCAAGCCATTTATAAATATTTTGGAGTTTATCATCTTGATCTGCAAAAAAATGAATCTGCTACAAGCTACTCTACCCATAACAAAAGTCAAAAGATTGTTCTAGAACTGTCAGCTTCTATATACTCATTATAGAAAGTATTCACTATCTGTTTTATTATAAAATAAACACCAGTATGAAGAATTGGCAAGGGATATCGCATAAAAATTTACATTTTAATAAAAAAAAACAAGTCATTTGAATTATTCCATCCCACTACCCTCTTATAGTTTAACACTTATTCTTGAGCGCACACATACATATGAGCCAACGAGATAGGATAGGGAGTAAGGCCCTGGCATGAGGCCACTTGCATGAGGCTACAGTCGCCATATGGTCACCCAAGCATCTCTGGGAGCAAGAAATAAACACAGAGAAGTAGGTGTAGCCCCTGAGCACTATTGGGTAGGGCCCCAAAGCCCCAAAATACATATATACATACATAGAAATATATTATTTACACTGAAAAGTAGGTTTCTGTACATGCTATTTAACAATCTGCTATTTTTCTGCTTCATTTAAACCTTAAAGTTTATTCTTTCTTCAAATAATCAGAGTACTTCTGAGGCTGGAGGGATAGTACAGAGAGTAAGGTACTTGTGTTGCATGCAGCTGACCCTAGTTCAATCCCTAGCATATCACATGTGGTCTCCTGAGCACATTCAGGAGTGATTCTTAGACATAGAGAGCCAGAAGTAAGCTTTGTACACCATTGGGTATGGTCCACTTCCTGAACAAACAGAGCACTTGCTATGTAATACTGTTTTCATTCCTGGGGATGACACAGTGAATTAAACATACAAATTAAGGGGTGGAAGCAATAATAGTACAGTGAATAGGGTGCTTGCCAAACCAGGTATCCCTGGCATCCCATAACATCCACCCAGCACCACCAGGAATAATTCCTGAGTGCAGAGCCAGGAGTAACCTCTGAGCCTTGCCGGTTGTGTCCCCCAAACAAACAAACAAACAAACAAAATTAGCTTTAATGGAGCTTCTATTTGAGTGAGGGTGCAAGAAGGTAGACTAGAAATTAAATTAATAAATCATTTGATACTGGGGGGAATATGGAATGAAAATGACAATAGAGAGAGCTAGCCATCTGGGAGGGAGGGAAAAGCTTTTTAATTGTCAAAGAACAAATTAGCATCAGGGTCACACAGCCCACATTGGTGGAAGCTGTCTTGGAACCCAATGCTGGGCTGAGAACCAGTGCTGAGTCGGGCACAGCCAACTTGCTTCTGGGTTTCTTGCATAGCAGAGCAGCTCTCTTCTGCATCTACTGAAAACTTAAAAATCATCTATTAAAACAACGGTTTACAAATGAAACAAAAAGTGAACAAGGGAGCCGGAGAGATATCACAGCAGTGTTTGCCTTGCAAACAGCCGACCCAGGACCTAAGGTGGTTGGTTCGAATCCCAGCATCCCATATGGTCCCCCATGCCTGCCAGCAGCTATTTCTGAGCAGATAGCCAGAGGTAACCCCTGAGCACCCCCAGGTGTGGCCCCAAAACAAAAAAAAGTGAATAAGAAAAGCTTTATGGGAAGATGATATTTCTGCTTGTTTTTTTAATTACTATTAATTAACTTTAAATTTTATTCTAGCACCCTTGTTTACAATGCTGTTAATAAGAGGGTCCATGCATAGCTCCTGGCAGGCACGGGGGACCATATGGGACACCGGGATTCGAACCAACTACCTTTGGTCCTGGATCGGCTGCTTGCAAGACAAACACCGCTGTGCTATCTCTCCGGGCCCTGCATACAGTATTTCTTTCTTTCTTTCTTTCTTTCTTTCTTTCTTTCTTTCTTTCTTTCTTTCTTTCTTTCTTTCTTTCTTTCTTTCTTTCTTTCTTTCTTTCTTTCTTTCTTTCTTTCTTTCTTTCTTTCTTTCTTTCTTTCTTTCTTTCTTTCTTTCTTTCTTTCTTTCTTTCTTTCTTTCTTTCTTTCTTTCTTTCTTTCTTTCTTTCTTTCTTTCTTTCTTTCTTTCTTTCTTTCTTTCTTTCTTTCTTTCTTTCTTTCTTTCTTTCTTTCTTTTGTGGTTTTTGGGTCACACCCGGCAGTGCCAGGTTATTCCTGGCTCCAGGCTCAGAAATTGCTCCTGGCAGACACAGGGGACCATATAGGGCACCGGAATTCGAACCGATGACCTCCTGCATGAAAGGCAAACGCCTTACCTCCATGCTATCTCTTCAGCCCCATGCATACAGTATTTCAACAAAACACCCTCCACCCGTACCATCATTGTTCCAATGTTTCCCCCCTTCATATTCTGCTATTCCTCCTTCTTCCCTCCTACTAAAGACCAGTTTTCAGTTTTGGTGGCCTTTGTTTCTTTATATTTCACTTATGAGAGAGATCATTCTATATCTCTCCCTCTCCTTCTGATTAAGTTCATTCAACGTGATGATTTCCAGATCCATCCACATAGCAGCAGATTGCATGATTTCATTCTTTCTGAGAGCCAAGTAGTATTCCATTGTGCATATTTTCTTTATCCAGTCATCGGTTCTTGGACACTTGGGCTGTTTCCAGGTTTTGGCTATTGTGAATAGAGTTGCAATACACATAGGAATGCAAAAGTATTTTCTGAATAGTGTTCTTGGACCCTTGGGGTAGATGCCAAGAAGAGAAGTTGCAGGGTCATATGGAAGCTCAATTCCTAGTTTTTTGAGAAGTGTCTGTAAGATTCAAGACATTGTAATGAAAGAACTTTTCTGACAGAGTAAGAACAAAGACTCTGGTGGCGACATGTTGACTTCTTCAGGGATCAATCATGTCTGATACAGCAGGTGCAGTGAGTGAGGAGAGAGCAGGGGAGAAAGGGGCAGAGTAACCTCAAGTCTTGTAAGTACCACAACTATCTCTCTGCATGACACTCATGGAAAGGGTCCCTTTGACCCTCTTGAGTATTTTGATCTGTTCAATCAGCCCTACCATTTGTGGCTGCCTTCTATACTGCTGATAACTTTGTTGGCCTGAGTTGAGTCTTTTTAGTTCAGGGACAAAAAAAAAATCACAGAATGTCAAGGTTCCTGGCATAATAGTACCACTTGCCTATGACCTTGTAGGCATGTATATTGAGCCCAAATCCCTCATTTTCTTTCTTTTTTTTTTTTTTTTTTTTGGTTTTTTGGGCCACACCCAGTGTTGCTCAGGGGTTACTCTTGGCTGTCTGCTCAGAAATAGCTCCTGGCAGGCATGGGGGACCATATGGGACACCGGGATTTGAACCAACCACCTTTGGTCCTGGATTGGCGGCTTGCAAGGCAAACGCCGCTGTGCTATCTCTCCGGGCCCAAATCCCTCATTTTCTGATAGGGCTTCCCGTTGTTTGGTTTGCTTTGTTCTGTTTTGTGGGTGCCATAGCCCCTTAGGAATCACTCCTGGAAGTGCTCAGGGAACCACATGGGATATTGGGAATGGAACCCGGGTTAACCATAGGCAAGGCAAAAGTCCTATCCACTTCACTATGGCTCCAGATTCCCGGTATTTTTCTTTTTCTGTAAACTGGCTGTTTGTGACCTTTGGTTGATTTTGTATTGAATATTTTGTCATTTCCTTATCTTGCACACATTGCTTTAAGTTTATTTCTGGGTGTTTGAAGTTGTCTGTTGATGGATACAGGTGAATAGAAAAGCTATTGATTTTGGCATGTTGGTCTTATTTCTGGCATCCTTCCTGAACATTTTTCTTGATTTTAATAGTTTACAGTTGATTATAATTTCTTTCCCAGGGAGAGCATCATATCACTTGCAAATAATGGTTTGTTGTGATTACTGATGTATTTGGGCTTATGTTGACTATTTTAACTCTACATTTTCTTTCCCTTTTTTAAATTTTTGTTTTGGGGCCATGCTCATCAGTGCTTAGGGCTTATTCTTGACTCTTCTCAGGGAACTAAGGGGACCATATGGGGTGTAGGTGATCAGCCATTTCCAAGGCAAGAACCTACTTGTACTCTTACCCCATTACTTTACATTTTCTATTGATCATGCTTTCTTATTCCCTTTTCCCTTCTGGACTTTCTTGGCTTGAAACTATGTCTCTGTTTCTTTTGTAGTCTGGAAGTTTTGCATTTTATGTCTAAGTTTCTAGTGATTATCTTTGCATATTTTAAAAATATTGAAACAAGTTTTCTATCAATATCAAGAATCAATTCAACCAATAACTTTCAACAAGATAAAATCAATAGTGTATCTGAATTTCAGTCCTCATCCCTTATGACCTCTGCTTTATTGAAGTCAACTAAAATATGAGTACCAGATCTTTTTAAAATCTTTTATTCACTTTTCATCTTTATTACTTAAGAATTCAGCAGTAGGGGACCAGAGAGATAGCACAGCAGTAAGGCGTTTGCCTTACACACAGCCAGTTGATTCAGTACTGACAATGGTACGAATCCCAGCATCCAATATGGTCCCCCATGCCTACCAGGAGCAATTTCTGAGCACAGAGTCAGGAGTAATCCCTGAGCATTGCTGGGTGTGACCCCCACCCACCCACCCAAACAAACAAACAAACAAAAAGAATTCAGCAGTAGGGAGTTTGCCAAAGTCAACCCAGATTTGATTTCTAGCATCTCAGAGTGTCTCTGAGCACTTCTAGGAGTGATCCCTAAATACAAGAGAAAGACCTGAGCACCACTGATCATGGCCTAAAAGCATAAACAAAAAAGAATCCTTTTCTCTTTGTTTATTGCTCTGTAGAATAATTCTGTTTTCTTTTGTTACTGTCCATGATTTAAAAGTTAATAATTTTGTTTTTAATTTTACTGTTTATCAATTTACTTCCTCCCCCCTCCCCAGTGGTAGAGATAAAATCCAGGGATTTATACATGCCAGGCCTCTGTTCTAACACTGATCTGCATTCCCAGTACCAAATAATTTTTGTGCTCAGGGCTTGCTTTTAACTCTGCATCCAGGGCTCATTCTTTTTTTTTTTTTTTTTTTTTTTGGTTTTTTGGGCCACACCCGGTGACGCTCAGGGGTTACTCCTGGCTATGCGCTCAGAAGTCGCTCCTGGCTTGGGGGACCATATGGGACGCCGGGGGATCGAACTGCGGTCCGTCTCCTAGGCTAGCGCAGGTAAGGCAGGCACCTTACCTCGAGCGCCACCGCCCGGCCCCTCTTTTTTTTTTTTTTGGTTCATTTTTTTTTTTTTTTTGGTTTTTGGGCCACACCCAGTAACGCTCAGGGGTTACTCCTGGCTATGTGCTCAGAAGTTGCTCCTGGCTTGGGGGACCATATGGGACACCGGGGGATCGAACCGAGGTCCGTCCAAGGCTAGCACAGGCAAGGCAGGCACCTTACCTTTAGCGCCACCGCCCGGGCCCTTGTTCATTTTTTTTTTTATCTTTATTTAAACACCGTGATTACAAACATGATTATAGTTGTATGATTACAGTCATGTAAAGAGCACCCCCCTTCACCGGTGCAACATTCCCACCACCAATTTCCCAGATCTCCCTCCTCCCCACCCCCCTACACCTGTACTCGAGACAGGCTTTCTACTTCCCTCATTCATTCACATTGTTATGATAGTTTTCAGTGTAGTCATCTCTGCAACTGCACTCATCCAGGGCTCATTCTTGGCAGGTCTTGGGTGATCATATGAGGTGCTGAGGAAAGAACTCAGATCAGTAACATGCAAGTGCCCTACTTACTGTACTATTGCTCTGGACCCTAGCTTTATTTTTATTTTTATTTTATTTTTTTGCTTTTTGGGCCACACCCAGTGGCGATCAGGGATTACTCCTAGCTCTGCATTCAGATATTGCTCCTGGCAGGCTCAGGAAACCATATGGAATGCAGGGATCAAACCCAGGTCTGTCTAGATTGGCAGCATGCAAGACAAATGCCCTACCACTGTGCTATCATTCCAGCCCTGGACCCTATCTTTAAATCTCAATTTCTCAGACTAGGAAAACTAAAAAGAAGCAACATCTCCCAGGTCCTTTATTCTGTTTCAAATAAAGATTGCAGTACATGTTCCCCTGCCTTCCCCCACTCCATCTTCATGGCCCAGTCTTTATAATGCTCTATTTATCATTGTTGGCTTATCATTCCAAATTGCTTTTCGATCATTTGTATATTCTTATAAAAATAGATCTATTGGAACTCAATGATAGTACAGCATTTCTCTTGCTTGTGGCTCCCTTGAGCTCAATCTCTTGCACCCCATATAGTCTCCCTAACCCACCACCTGAAGTTTCTATGCAGAGCCAGAAATAACACCTGAGCATTGTCAGGTGTAGCCCAAAAAACAAAGAGATAGATTTATTGGAGCTGGAATACAATGGTGTAAGGTACTTTGCCTTGCATATGGCCAACACAGGTTCTATACCTGATCTGTATATGGTCTTCCAGCTCCACTGAGAGGAATGATTTCTGAGCACAAAGTCAGAAGTAAGCTTTAAGCACTGCTGAATGTGACGCAAAGACCAAACAACAATAATAACTGAATAGATTTATTACTTAATTTTTATGACATATATACCGTATGTTCCAGCGTATAACACGACTTTTGAAACAAAATAAAGTCAACTGAAAATCGGGAGTCGTCTTATACGCTGAGTATATCCCGAAAAATGTTTCAATATGCCACTAAACGAAAATTGTCTGAATATTGCCACAAAACGAATTTTCCAACTTGATGCTGCACCATTCACTGCCAGGCTGCTCGGACCGCCTCTCTAACTCAGCCAATCCAAGCAGGCTTTTTATGCATGCAAATTAGACAATGTTCTGGACCCGAATCAACACTGTCAAAAGCCTGCTCAGATTGGCCAGAGTCAGAGGACGTCTATTACAGTATAACCTTTGAACCTTTGCTTGTTGTGATTGGCTCACTGTGGTACATACAGTTGTAGCACAGGAACGTTTTGTCTGATACAGCGAACATAGACCTGAACCTATGTTCTGCAAAATTAGGGGGTCGTCTTATTCGCCCAGTCGTCTTATATGCCGGAAAATATGGTAGTTGATTTTTATGCTTACAACCAAATGTTTTGTTCTAATGTCCCTCTTTTATTTTCTGGACCACATCTAACAATGCTCAGGGATTATTTATAGCTCTATACTCAGGAATTACTCCTGGCAGTGCTTGGGGGAACCATATAAGACGCTAAGGATCAAACCTAGGTAGGCTGCATGCAAGGCAAATGACCTTCTAATGGTACTATTGATCTAGCCCCAGTGTTTCCATTTTTTACTTTAATTTTTGTTGGTTTTTTGCATGTTTTCTTGTTTGTTTTGTAGTCAGACCTAGCAGTGCTTGGGGTTATGCTTCATGGTTTGGCTCACTATTGTAGCCAAGAATGGTGGATCATGCAGTGCCAGCAATCAAATTTGGCAGCCTAACTGTAAACCATGCACTCGGGCCCATTGAGCTATCCCTCATGTTCTTAATTTGACTTTATCTGGAGCAACTGGATATGTCTCTAAGTTGTTTCCTTACTAAGGGCACAGTGATACCTTTCCTGCATCCTCTATAAGTCTGAAATATATTTCTGCTGTTTTCTCATGTGAATGACAATCCTTTGGGCCCATAAATCTCAAGTTACAATCTTTGTTACTCAAACCTTAACTACTGATCCCTATTGATTATAAATGCTGGGGCAAATGAAGTCAAGGACCAGTCTAAAATTTTCCCTTTGTAGCCTGGTTTAATGTATGGATATATGAAATATTTTTTCTTCATCTTAAAAAAAAATATACATGTGGGGCCGAAGAGATAGCATGGAGGTAAGGCATTTGCTTTGCATGCAGAAGGATGGTGTTCAAAACCCAGCATCCCATATGGTCCCCCAAGCCTGCCAGGAGCATTTTCTGAGTGTGGAGCCAGGAGGAACCCCTGAGCACTGCCAGGTGTGACTCCAAAAAAACAAAAATATATATATTATATATATAAATATGTATATATATGTATATATACATATATACACATATATACATGTTTCTCCTCTCTCCCATGGCCAGGATATTCTGGTGTATGATTCTTCATTAATTTTCCCTGGAACCTATTGATTTATTTGTCTAATCATTTTTCAGCGCAGGAAGTCATTTTCTATTGGCTATGTGGATATTACTTCCATTCATTTGATTGTAATGATTATAAATAGCCCTTGGCCAGGGCCTCCTCTCCATCATCTCTCGCTGGGGTAAAGGCGACAACCTCAAACTAGTCTTAGCATTGACTCAGGCCGCAAGTATTTTTTCACTGTTTCCCTTTCCAGCCTGGTCCTGCTTGCTTTAGTCAGGGCTGTGAGCACTGACTTCCCACTGCTTGTGGAATTGGATTCCAATTCTTTGAGTGGCCAGGGTTTATCTACCATGGTCCCTCTGGTGAGTGCCCCACCCAGGTCTCAGCCTTAGCCCCAACCACCCTTGACTCCTCTGCTCCTTCCTACCAACCTTCACTAGTCCCTCAACCCCACTCTGGACATCGAGCATCTCTTCTGTTCCTTCATTTACTGACTATGTATTAAGAGGCACAATAATATACCCTGATGATTCATCAGTACAAAAGAGATGAGGGTCTTTCCTTTGTGGAGCTGAATTCATCAAGCTTCTAGAATTATTAACTAAAACGAGTAATTATGCAATTTTTTTTCTCATTCTACCTCTTTCCCAATGCATACATTCTCTAGGGGTAAGACTGGAATTCCTGTGTCCTGCTATACCATCTTGCACACAATAAAAGCTTGATGAATGAGTGAATGAGTCAGGGTTTTGATAGAAGAGGGATGCACAGTCTCAGTTTAACCAGCTGCAGTAGAAAAGGGGGGTTGGTGCTCAGCAGCCTTCTCTGGTGGCACCTCCTAGCAACTCTAGATCCATGCACAGCTGGATCTCAAGACTTGCTCAAGGCCAAGAGGCCCCCCCCACTGCTTCCCTCTACACGTAGATCTTGTCATCTCCAGCTTTGGATAGATTGTCTCCATGTTGCCAGGGGAGATTGGGCCTGTCAGATCCAAATTCTGCCAGACTCTGCCTAGCAGCTTACCAGCATCAAAAAAGATGTTTTCTGACAGCATCTGTATGTTTCTAAGACTCAGACCGGGGAACCTGATTCTGACCTGTTCCCAGGACATCATTGGTGATTAGGGCATGTGCCTCGCCTGGTGGGTCTTTGTGTCCAAGGGCCCTCTGGTGGACCAGGACTGGATGGCACCCCTCTCCCTGTGGTGGGCAGGCCTTATGACCTTTCCACAAGGGTTCTGCAGGTGGTCCTTAGATAAATGATTATGATAGCAACAGGAAAGATAGGTGTCCCCATGCATTGATGGCCTTGTTCTTTCCTGTTCAGTCTGCCTCTTTCACCTTCTGTATCTCTCCCATGAAGCTCTGCCTGCTGGTTTTTTCAGTGGCTCTTCCTGAACTTGCTGTGCTGAGGGTGGCTTAGTTTCTGTTGTCCACAAAGCCTCAGAGATCAGGTTGTAAGAGTGAATGATGTGTGATGAGACCTTGACGTCTCCACCAATCACCTTGCCCCTGTGCCAGCCGGACCTGCAGAGGGACTGAGGAGTCCTCTCGGTTCAATTTCACCTGTGGAGAAGCTGCTTCACCTGTGGAAAGGGGCTGCCAGTTCCAGGCCATATCCAAAGGCTGGGTCCATACTGAAACCTTCCTACCATGCTTGCAATGTGTCCACAGCCTTCATTAAGATAGTGGCGACAGGGGCCAGAGAGATAGCATGGAGGTAAGGCGTTTGCCTCTCATGCAGAAGGTCATCGGTTCGAATCCCGGCGTCCCATATGGTCCCCCGTGCTTGCTAGGAGCAACTTCTGAGCATGGAGCCAGGAGTAACCCCTGAGCAACTGCCGGGTGAGACCCAAAAACCAAAAATAAATAAATAAATAAATAAATAAATAAATAAATAAATAAATAAATAAATAAAAAAGATAGTGGCAACAACACCCAGACCATGGCATACTGAGAACAATGTCCATTTTTGTCAGGATCACAGAGGTAGTGTCTGGTTCAGTTTCTTCTAAACCAAGTTTCCACCTGCAAGAAAGTATAGGAGAGATATTGCAGGTAAGCAGGACAGAGGACAATCTCTGTGTCAGGTCTTCCTGAGTTTGCCAGTACTTAGGCCACTAAGTGACTTCACCATAAGGGCCACCAAAAGTGCCCCAGCAGTGTCTTAACTACCTTTTGGTGGATCATCCACATACTCGTCTTTGAATACTTTGAACTAGGGTTTACCCCTCACCCATCCTCATCTTCTGCTTGTCCCTTGAATAACTGCAGGCTCCTAAAGCTATATACAGGGACAAAGCCACCCCAGAAGTGATGGGAAGAAGGCTGATTTTCATTCTGATTCTAATTTTTCTGTAACTACTTACCATTTGGAGAAGCACTAAAGCAAAGCCTTTCAGGACAGCATCTCTCCACCACTGTTGGCTATACTCACAGTGACTCTGCAGCCACACACATGTGCTGATCTATCTCAGTGTGGTGAAAGGCATCACATACAGCAATTCACAGGTTGTCCTGGGGGCAATTCTAGATTCTCCCTCATGAGATTCGTGGGACCTTATTGAAACACACTGGACATTTAAAAATATGGAATCAGTTGAATTTTGACAAGCTGTGTGGAGATTATAGAGGCCCATGTCAGCATGGATTGCCTTTCAATAGACATTTTCACTGTATATACACAGGAATTGCTTTTCCACGTTATCTTTTTTTTGGTTTTGAAGTCTGCGGTAGTAAAATGTATAACATCTCCAGGGTTGCACAGCCAGTAAGACAATATGGATGGAGTGACAGACCATTCATCTTGTGAAAAATTATGTGAACTCACATTCCCGATAAATACAGTACAGCACTGTCAATGGATTTCTCTGACAATTTTCTTAATGACATTTTCTTCTTGCCAACTTACTCTCTTGCAAGAACGCGTTATATAATACAAGTAACATACTGAGTATTCTGAATTGACTTCTTTGGTTTGTTTTTGTTTGGTTGGTTGGTTTTGGATCACACTCTGAGTGCACTTTTTTGGTTTTTCCACCCCTGGTTCAGTGCTTGGGGGTTTGTCTAGTGCTGGGGATCACATCTAGGGCTATTGCATACAAAGCATGTGATCTAGTTCTTTGACCCAGAATTGACTTTTTATGTTATCAGGTGTCTGGTGAGCAACAGGCTCTAAATCGCTCTGTTTGGGGGGAGTTCAAAATTATTGCAGATTTCTGACTGGAGAGGGCCTGGTGCCCTATCTCTCATGCATTGCTTGAGTCAACCGGTGGAAGGTAATGTTACCTCTGCATTTATTTCAGAGTGGTAATGGAGATATAAGCGTTTGTCATAAATGTGTGTTGAGTGTGACAGAGCTGAAGAAGATGGACCTAGACTTGTGGCAGGTGTCAGCAGCAAGAAGGCAGCTTTTTTTTTTTTCTCAGTTTAAAACCATCTATTTGCCTTTATAACAGAGCCAGAATGACTGTCTCCACCTGCTGTCACCAGAACTGCCAGCTTTGGTGGCTGTTGGGTCCCCACAGAGGCAGTGAAACTTCTCCCCTGCTTCCTTCACAAGCTTCACCCTAGACAGTCCTAACCACCACCACCCCTGCAGTGTCACCTCAGAGGAAGAGCCACAAGCACAGGCTGCAATGAGGGCACCCCATCCCCCAACACTTGAGTCTCAGTTTTTCCTAGAATCTCCCCAGAAACTCCCAAGTTCTAAAGGACTCACAGTTCCTGAGCCCCAAATCACCTCCAAGGCCAGCCCTGTGGGCTTCTGTGCTCCCTGTGCTCTGGTACCTGGTCCTGAAGTATCTATCCCCTGGGCCAGAATCCTGCTGGCTTTCACCCAGCTGCTACCAGACCTGGGAGTGGTGTTGATGAGGTGCAAAGAAGCTCTCCTTCTGTGGGGCAGGAGCCACTTTCCACCCCAACCTCCTCTCCCCATGGGTGGCACATTCACATTTGTCCCAGCAAATGGAGGAGCAGACACCCGAAAAGGGGAGAGCATCTTCATTTGGATTCTGAGCACAGGCGCACTCTCACCCCCCACTTGAACCTTCTCTGGCTTTCGCTGGCTTAGCTTGTCACCTGCGTCTGAGTGGGCCACACAGAGGCTCTCCCTCTGACAGCCTGCAGGCCTCCAGTGCCCCCGTCACTGCTTCCTTTAGCAGTAGAACGCCAAGTGCAAAGGCGGCCAGTGGCAGCCACTGCTGATTTTCCTGAGTCTGTGAGATGCCAAAGCAGATTGACACCCCCCCCCACAAGCTCTTTGCCCCAAGTCCTCCTGCCCCCAGCCGCTGCACCCTGGCCCTCACTCTTCCTCTAAGCCTCCACTGCCTCTTTCTATAAGGCTCCAGCTACTTTCTTACTCTTGCAGGTCAGTTAGAAAACCCAGCACGTGGGCCAGAGAGATAGCATGGAGGTAAGGCGTTTGCTTTTCATGCAGAGGTCATCGGTTCGAATCCCGGCGTCCCATATGGTCCCCCGTGCCTGCCAGGAGCAATTTCTGAGCCTGGAGCCAGGAATAACCCCTGAGCACTGCCGGGTGTGACAAAGAAAGAAAGAAAGAAAGAAAGAAAGAAAGAAAGAAAGAAAGAAAGAAAGAAAGAAAGAAAGAAAGAAAGAAAGAAAGAAAGAAAGAAAGAAAGAAAGAAAGAAAGAAAGAAAGAAAGAAAGAAAGAAAGAAAGAAAGAAAGAAAGAAAGAAAGAAAGAAAGAAAGAAAGAAAGAAAGAAAGAAAGAAAGAAAGAAAAGAAAGAAAGAAAGAAAGAAAGAAAGAAAGAAAGAAAGAAAGAAAGAAAGAAAGAAAGAAAGAAAGAAAGAAAGAAAGAGGGCCCGGAGAGATAGCACAATGGCGTTTGCCTTGCAAGCGGCCGATCCAGGACCAAAGGTGGTTGGTTCGAATCCCGGTGTCCCATATGGTCCCCCGTGCCTGCCAGGAGCTATTTCTGAGCAGACAGCCAGGAGTAACCCCTGAGCACCGCCGGGTATGGCCCAAAAACCAAAAAAAAAAAAAAAAAAAAAAAAAAAAGAAAGAAAGAAAGAAAGAAAGAAAGAAAGAAAGAAAGAAAGAAAGAAAGAAAGAAAGAAAGAAAGAAAGAAAGAAAGAAAGAAAGAAAGAAAGAAAGAAAGAAAAGAAAGAAAGAAAGAAAGAAAGAAGAAAGGAAAGAGAGAGAGAAAGAAAGAAAGAAAGAAAGAAAGAAAGAAAGAAAGAAAGAAAGAAAGAAAGAAAGAAAGAAAGAAAGAAAGAAAGAAAGAAAGAAAGAAAGAAAGAAAGAAAGAAAGAAAGAAAGAAAGAAAGAAAGAAAGAAAGAAAGAAAGAAAGAAAGAAAGAAAGAAAGAAAGAAAGAAAGAAAGAAAGAAAGAAAACCCAGCACGTTGGTCAGACAGAGGCACCAGTTCAGCTGCGTTCCCGTGTGTTGGCATTTGTCTGCCACCATCTCCTGCAAAGGAAGTGCCTATGGTCTTTAGCAAAGACAAAGGCTGTGCTCTCTGCTTAGATTCAGTTTCAGGCTCCAGCCCACCGTCCCTCCTCCTCATTCCACCTCGCCCTCCTTAGTGATGTCTCTTCTGCCACCAGCTAGGCTGCTAGGGACCCCCATTGGCCCCCAGAATCCTGCAGAATCAGCAGAGACAGACAGGCATGGATTCAGTCCTGGGTTTCTGTAGAAATTGAGCCTGTGAGCTAAATTTTCTCTGATGCTACTCCCAAGACCACAATTCCAGGTCTCTCTTTTGTGTGTTTTATATCCTTACTCCCCAAGGACCAGCCACTGTTCTCCCCATAAGAATGTCTTCTCTGCTCTTCTCCCGTGGCACAGCCCACCAGGACATGCTGTCTCTGCTGCCACCAACACATGTGGGCAGGTGGAAGGTTTCTTGCTATAGACCCAAGTTATTCCTCCGATTATCTCGACTTTGTGGAGGCCTATGGGCAGCCAATAGAGCCAAGAATCTCCGGGGACTGCCTCAGATAAGCTCTGACACCTACGAATGGTATTTAGGGGAGACAGGCCTTTCTGATCAGGGTCCAGCTTCCAACTTGAGGCCTCTTCTCTTAAGACTGTGGCCTGCTTCTCCTCTATCTGCACATCTGCCCCTCTCTGAGCCCAGCCCTGACCCAGCTTTCCTCTCTTTCTGCCTTACTAAGAGCTGAAGGTCTGGGATGGAACCTGAAAACCTGGCCCTATTGTTCCCACGCCAGCTGCCTTGGTCCCATCAGGCTCTCAAAGCTGCACTTTTGCATGTTGTCAAACTGTTCACTCCAGCGTTTCTGGATACCGGGGCACCTGGCTGGTGGGGGTGGGGGACACGTGTCTGTGGAGGTGCTAGTGGGAATATGTGGACTCCTGAGTGCTGGACCCATCCAGCTGCAGTTGCTCCCCCACCCTCTCCCTTCCAGGAAAAGACTCTTCCTCTTTTTTCTTATTTTTTAGGGGTCCATACCTGGTGGTGCTTAGGGATTACTCCTGGCTCTACATTCAAGAATCACTCCTGGAGTCAGAGTGGTGGCACAAGTGGTAGGCTATTTGCCTTGCACACACTAACCTAGGATGGACTGTGTGATTCGATCCTTTGGTGTCCCATATGGTCCCCCAAGCCAGGAGCAATTTCTGAGCGTACAGCCAGGAGTGACCACTGAGTGTCACCGGGTGTGGCCCAAAAAGCAAAAAAAAAAAAATCACTCTGGGATCATATGGGATGACAGGGATCGAACCAGGTCAGCTGACTGCAAGGCAAATGCCCTACTCATATGCCCTGTACTATATAGCTCCAGCCATAAGACTCCTCTTCTTAAGGAATGTTCTGGCTGTTGATGTCAGAGTTCCTTATTTCCCCAGAAGAGAGAGAGTACAGATCCCTTCCAGGGGAAGTATACTCAAAGCCCAGGGCTTTCCACGTGCCTTCAGAGCTTGCAGCCTCCAATGTTGGGCCATAGAGAGGGGACAGGAGGGGTTAAAGCATTTGCCTTGCATGTGGTCAACTTGAATTTGATTCTCAGCATCTCATAAGGTCTTTCAATTCCTGCCAAGAGTGATCTCTGAGCACAGAGAAAAGAGTAAACCTTGAGCACTGCCAATTATGTGAACCCACCCTACCCATCCCCAGAAAAATTATAATAAACAAATGCCCAAACAAAAAAAGGGGGGGTGGGAAGGTGGCGCTAGAGGTAAGGTGTTTGCCTTGCAAGCGCTAGCATAGGACAGACCGCAGTTCGATCCCCCAGCGTCCCATATGGTCCCCCCAAGCCAGGGGCGATTTCTGAGTGCATAGCCAGGAGTAACCGCAAGCGTCAAACGGGTGTGGCCCAAAAACCAAAAAAAAAAAACAAAAAACAAAATAAATAAACAAATGCCAACTTTCAACAGTCTCCGCTAAGAGCAGCGGATGAGTTTCTGTTTATTTTTATTTTTAGGGGGGTCACACCCGGCAATGCTCAGGGGTTACTCCTGGCTCTAAGCTCAGAAATGCCCCCGGCAGGCTCGGAGGGACCATATGGGATGTCGGGATTTGAACCCCCGTCCTTCTGCATGCAAGGCAAATGCCCTGCCACTGTGCTATCTCTCCAGCCCAAAAATATAATAAACAAATAAGAGAGTTCCCCTCTTGGGCAAAGCCAACTTCTCTTTCCTCAGCCCAGCATCTGATGGATTTCCCTGTGCCCTGTGAGTGGATGGGTAAGGAACTTGCTACTTTGCTGGGCTTCTCCCTCTTGCTCCACCTGCAGAGTTAGTGTGTATAGAGAACACCCAATGCCCCATGGAGAAAGAGGGGTGTCTCACCTGATCTGGGATCCAGTATCACTGAGCTCCCACTGTAAAGTTACCAGAGCAGCACCAGCTCACAGCCTCCTCCTTGCCATCTGTCTCCCACCCGCTCATCTCCCTAAGGGAGGCCTGGCACCTCCTTGACCTCCACAGGCCTTCTCAGGGGGGCTATAACCAGCATTCTTAGCAGGCGAGCCCCATCACTCCAGGTCTCCCTTGGATGGGAGGTTGTTTGGATGGGCCAGATTCCCAGCTGTATGAGGTAAACTTTCGGTTCTGACCCACCCCGTGTGCAGTCATCAAGCCCCTTGTAAGTCCCCACTTCCAGCTGATAACCCCGGCCATGAGCCTGGTGAATGAGCCTGGCAATTGTTTTTGACAAGAACACCCATTCAAATTGCCTTCAGGGAAAAGAAAACAGGGGAACGTCCTGGATTGTTGATCACAAGTCACCAGGCTATTAGCTTCAGACTCTACTAGATCTAGGGGTTAACATAGGAGATTAGTAACTACCTCAGGGGGTGGCCACCCTCAGATGGGCAGTCCTGCTGGGTTTACTGGCACACAGCCATGACACACAGCCATGTTGCTTTTTGGGGGGGGGTGGTTTTTGGGTCACGGTGCTCAGGCTCTGCACTCAGAAATTGCTCCTGGCAGGCTCTGGAGACTCTGGAATGCCAGAGATTAAACCCTGGGTTGGCTGCATGTAAGGCAAATGCCATACTGCTGTGTTATCTCTCTGGTCCCTTTGCTGCTTTATTTACCACTTATTTACCACTTTATTTACCACTCCAACCACATGGATGAACCTCCCCAATAGACATCAGTGGCCCCCACAACTGGGAATGTTTTTTTCTGGCTCTTTATTTTATTTTGTGCTTGTTCTATTTTGGGGTGAAACAAAGAGGCTATAGGAGATACTCCTGGTACAGAGCTCAGGGGACCATGTGGTGCCAAGGACTGAACCTGGGGCTCCTGCATATAAAGCCTGTGCTCAGCCCTTTGAGCCAGGTCTCCTCTCCATTCCTGGCTCTTTATAGATAAACAATGCCTGGGCTGGAGATGGAGTCCAGAGGTCAAGGTGCATACAGCTGATCCTGGTTCTATTCCCTGGAGCTCCACAGGGACTTGACTCCCAAACACAGAGCCAGGAGAAACCCCAAAGTAGCACCATGTGCAGCTCACAGCATCCTCACAAAGAAAATCAGTGTCAGTCCTTGGTTCTAACTAACTCATCTGAATTCTATCTTCTTCTTCTGCCTGAAGGTTGTTGTCAGTTCCCCAAAACCCCCAAGTTATATAGTCCTGGAATGGCTGAGATGGGACCCTCTCAGTGAATGCTGAGGTGAATGTGATCACAGGGGAAGAAGTAGTTTATGAAGTGGCCAGAGCAGCAGCTGTCAGTGCCACAGCTCAGCTCTCATCAGGCCAGTGGGAGGCCTACATGCCTGAGTGTCACCTCCGCTCCTCCCCTCTTGTGATCCTCAGTGCTGGAAACCAGTGTGGGGTCTCCAGCAAACCTTGCAGCCCAAGTGTCTTGTTTCCATGAGCACTATGACTGGGGTAAGTAACCCTCGGTCATGGTGGAAAGAAAAGCACGCGGAAGCAGAAATAAGTACAAGCAAACCAGTTGAGTAGTTGGTACCCCAGCTCTTCTGCAAAGAGCTGGAGTGTTGATCCCTATATGTCACCAGTATCACTGTTGCATTTTATCTGGGGTGGTGGTGTAGCCCATACATGTTCAGTGGAGTCCTGTCCAAGCTGTCCCCGATTGATTTTTTTGGTTTTGAGGCAATACCTGGTGATGCTCAGGTATTGCTCCTGTCTCGGTGCCGTGGGATCACTCCTGGTGGGGACCAGATAGGATGCTAGAGACTGAACTCAGTTGGCTGAATGCAAGACAAGTGCTTACCTGCTGAACTGTATCTTCTGCCCTGGTCAGCCTAATATTGAGGCTGCAGTTTCTGGTGATGACCTCCAAGCTCACTGCCTCCAGGAACAGGCACTCTCAGTCACCCCTCCAGAGGCCAGTGGCTAGACAGTGCCAACCACATCAGCCCTCGGCACAGATGTCCCAGTTTAGTTGGATATCCCCTGCTTTCTCAGGTCATGGGAGCTGTGCCCTCATTATCTCCAGCATCTGGTCTCTCCCCATGGCCTGGAGCATCTTGTGTGACTTCTTGTGTGGTAAAGCAGCACCAACTGTTCCCCAATCTCTGAGGAGCTGCTTTCTATCCCATAGGCGAGGCCCTCTCAACCCCCAGAGGAGCTCTGCACCCAATTTCTTATCCCTGCCCATATGAGTGCACTTCCTGGGAGAGCGGTGACAAGCTTGGGAAGGGAGACTGGGTTATGGAAGTCAAGATCACACACCACCACAGCCAGTCAGCCTCTTTGCCTTTCCAAAGGACCCACAGATCTTCAGAAAAGATGGCCTCAAACCTAGGACGTGATGTTGCCTTTGTCACCTAGCGCTCTGCACTCAAGCCCTGACCTCCTGCTGAGCCCCACCTGACACAACTTATATTCAATGTTCTCTCTCTCTCTCTCTCTCTCTCTCTCTCTCTCTCTCTCTCTCTCTCTCTCTCTCTCTCTCTCTCTCTCTCTCCTCTCTCTCTCTCTCTCTCTCTCTCTCTCCCCCCTGCTCCAAGGTTAGCAAAACTCTAACCTAGTCATGGGATGTCTGTGGTTGGGGTGTAGGGCTTCACCCTCTGACAGAGCCCCCACAGCAAACATGACCATTTATTATTTCTATGACCTAATCTCACACCACCTTCACCCTCTTGTCTAAGACCTGTAAAGTAGTTCTTCCTGGCCTGCTTTCTTCCAGAACCTTCCTTCCCTGGCTCCAGGTGGTTGAGGTCACTTGATCCCCACCTCATCTCCCTCAGATTTTTTTTTTGTCTCTCCTGTTGTGATAGTGAGCAACACATCTCCATGCTACAACCTGCCTGTTCCCTGGGAATTTTCTGTGAGAAGCATCCAGAAAAACTGCTCTCGTTTAGTTCCTGTGGTGCTATTGACTAGGACTAGTGCATCTAAGGAATGTTCTCTCGGCAAGCACCTGCTGGGGTTGCCTGTGGCTATTTCTCCATCTCATGGAGGAGAAATTATCCAACAAAAGAGAATGGGGCCAACAAGCAATAAGTGAACCGGAGATGGAGACTTGTAAGATAGGTGAGAATGGGAGCGGAAGCAGGAGGGGATGAAAATAAAAAGAATTTTAATGACCTCAATTAAGACCAGGACTTTGTTAAATATCTCTTTGAAGAAATAAAATATAAGTCCCCAGTTATGTACCTCTTATCTTCATTTGTAAGATTTTTCTTATCGTTGTTTTGATCAGAGCTGAATCAGAGATTTCAATAACAATAACTAAGAAATCTTGATCTGGAATTTAGTCTTATGTAAAGTTCCTCCCCAGCAAGGGAATTTCTTTTCCTTTCCCTTCTACTTTCCAATAACTATTTTATTAAAAAAGGGGGGACAAAGTAATAGCATAGGGGTAGGTCATCTGACTTGCACATGGCCAACCTGGGTTCAATCCCTGGCATCTTATATTGTCCCTTGAGCCTGCCAGAAGTAATATCTGAGTGCAGAGCCAAGAGTAGCCCTGAACGATGCCAGGTATGGAAGAAGGAGAAGGAGGAAGAGGAGGAGGAGGAGGAGGAGGAGAAGAAGAAGAAGAAGAAGAAGAAGAAGAAGAAGAAGAAGAAGAAGAAGAAGAAGAAGAAGAAGAAGAAGAAGAAGAGCAGAAACTTGAAAGAATGAGTAAGTATTGGCAGAAGAATTTTTGAGAATGCCACATATATAATTGAATATAATTTTTGTGCAACGACGATTAGAACTGAAAAAGCACAAGAGAAAAAGAGGGAGAATGAAAACCATATGGAGCAAAGATCTTATTTCAATTACATTTATTCTGATTTTGTATCTTGCATGATGAGATGGAGTAGTTTGTATGCAAGAGGCTCTCCTGCACTATTCTACTCTAACTACAATGGTTTATTGTTTTATAACCCTTAACCTTGAGACTATGATGCTTGTTTATTGTGGAAAATTGTATTTACTCATTGTAAGTTTGTTAGAGGAAATTGAACTTTCCATCCACATTGTAATATTTAACCTGCTTGAGTATGACTTCAGTGCTCTTGTTTGATTTAAGCCAACCATCAGCCTTAGAGGAGAGGAGTTTCTTGGTATTTAGAAAAAAGTATTTGAAAGTGTATCCCCCCTTATAAAAGTTATGCAAGAAAAGCAAGCACTTGTGATAACAGGCTCACATTAAAGTCACAGTGCAGAATTTGAACTTTGCCAGGACATTGTCCTCCCTATGACCTAAGATTCTAAGATTCTTTCCTAAGTAGAGTTGGGTGGGTGAGAAGGGTTCAGGAAGGCATAGGACCAGGTCTAGCTGAGCCCTTGGTAGGGGTGCTCCATTCTCTTTCAGGATCCATGGATGCCCAGGTTTCAAGGATCACTCCTAGTGACCATACACATCACAGGGGACCATACACATTATCAGTGACTGAATCCAGGTCAGCACCAAGTGCTTTTCCCATTGTACTATCTCTCCAGCTCTGCCCAGACATTTGACAACTTTTAGACACTGGCATGTCCCAAGATTTGTTCTAGAGTTCCTGGATACAACTAAAGTCCCCCTGCTTAGCGGGGTGTGGGGATGTGAGAAATTGGGAACAAGTAGAGATTTAATCTTGAGTGCACCTCCAGAGAGCCCAGTGCGGTCCCAGCCCTTTCCTGTCGTTATTCTAGTTCGTCATCATATGGCTGGAGCCCACAGCACAAGCACTTCTGTCCCCATCCAACTCCCTGGCCATTCTGGATTAAGAGTTTTGTCAAAAGAAGGGCTTCCTGAGGGCTCTGAAATTCTCTTTCACCATCTAGACAAAATAAAAGATTAACTCCTTTGGCACAGTGAGAGACATTAGAGAAACTACAGCAACTTGAAATGGATGCAGTCAGGGGGCCCATCTCTCACCATCCAAGCGGCTGACTGTTGGCCATAAACTGGGAGGCGTGAGCCCTGCAGAAGGCACCAGAGCAGGACGCGTTCTTTAAGGATGACTGTTGGCAGAGGGCACCCCATTCATCAGATCCTGTGTGTCTACACTGCTCCCCACACCTATATTTCTACTTGACCTGGTCTGCAGCCAGCTATTGGGACCTTCAGTTCTTTTTTTTTGTTTGTTTGTTTTTGTTTTTGTTTTTTTTTCGGCCACACTCATTTTTGCTCAGGGGTTACTGCTAGCTAGGTGCTCAGAAATTGCCCCTGGCTTGGGGGGACCATATGTGATGCCGGGGGTTCGAACCTCGGTCCTTCCTTGGCTAGCGCTTGCAAGGTAGACACCTTACCTCTAGCGCCACCTCGCCGGCCCCAGGACCTTCAGTTCTTAATACTCCACTCTCCAGCTGTCCTAGAGCTCTGAGTCTCTGGGTCTCTGGCTCATCTCTTATTGTTTTTTGCAGGCCCTGGGCTCCAAGGGTCCTTCCCTTCCTGCTCTTTAGTTCCACATGGGAGCATGCAGGCTCTGTTTAGTGGGATGTGGGGTTCTGGTCCCAGCTGACTCTGGCTGTGCTCCATTCTTCTGGGTGTTTGCTCTCTCGAGCTCCCTCATCAACAGGGAAGGTGGATGGAGAGGTTGACTGTCAACTACCCATTCTATTAGCCAGAAAACATGCAACTAATGAGAGGAAAATTGTCCTGCTTCGTTGTTGACTTTCCCTCTACCTGCACAGAGGGCATCCAAAGAATTGTTCTCAGTTATGGAACATGGGTTCTCTCCTATAGGCACCCCAGCTGACTACCCTCAAGAATTGGTGTGCAAAGCTCCTTTTCTCTCAGCCACTCCCTTTCTCTCTCCTCTCCACTTGTGTGTCCTAGAAAGCCATTCTGTCCTTCACAAGAACCTCCCCCAGGACCAGCACAGACAGTGCCAAGTGCTTGGTTTTGTCCGCTTCACTTGAATGAGGGGAGAGGCACGGGGACTGTTGGTAGAAAACTTAGGAGAAAAATGGACTTTGCACACTTCCAGTATTGATCTCCTGGCAGATGGCTGTGTGCAGTGGTGCGGAAAGAGCTATTGTCTCTAGGGTCAGGAGTCGCTTGATCATGTGCCCCCGCTGGGTCACTCTGGTCTTTGTCTGTCCTGTGTTTCAGCTCCATCACAGCTGACTTTCTATTTCAGAGTGGTTTCCAACCTTTCCACATGGACTTGAAGATCGAATCCTAATATATATATATTTAGTCTGATTAGTCTTCATGTTTTCAAGCCATCAATCAGCAAGCCGGGCAGACATGGTGAGGTTGTCTTACAGAATTTGAGAGGAAAAACCATATCCTAGATGCAGCTGAGTTTCTTCTACTAGGTTTGAAAAATAAAAACAAACAAACAAAACAGGCAAGGACCGGATAACAATACAGCTGGTAGGTTACTTGCCTTGTACATGGTTAACCTGGATTTGATTCCTGACATCCCTTATGGTCCCCTGAACCCTGTCAGGAGTCACCCCTGAACATAGAGCCAGGAATAAACCCAGAGTCCTACTGGGTGTGGTCCCCCCCCCAAAAAAAAGGCAAATCCAGGTACAAAAACCTCGCCTTTAAATCACATGTCTGCATGGTCCACAATCTACCCCTCTGTCTGACTCAGGTTTTGTGAAATCCCCCCAAAGTCAAACCAATTCCCCGTGAGACTGGAAATATCCGGAAGAAAGAAAGGTTGCCAGAGCCTGTGCAAGGCAGAATCCTAATGAGATCCGTCCACCTTCGGCCTCCATCTTCACACAGAGACCACGCTCTCCCCAGCCACCCTCAGTCTCTCACTGCCAGCCTGGTGCCATCCTCCTCTGCTTTGTACAGCTAAATCCAGCCAGCCTGAAAACACCACTCAGCGAAAGAGAAGCCAGCCAAAGGGCACTTTGCAAAACAAAAGCCCAGTCATTAGCTAAGCAGCTAAACAACCCAAATGTTGTTTCTCAAATATGGCCCAGAATAGGCCTTGGTTGATTCCACTAGTCCACGAACAAAATTAAGAAAAAAAAAAAAAAAAGAAAAAGAAAAAAAAAAGCCAAAGCAGATCTTGGTCAACTTATCCCTGTTTTTTAGGACAGAATTTCTACTCCATCCCCAACCCATCTCCTGCCTTGGTTCTCTTCTCAATGTCTGAAGTTGGAGCAGAGGCTGACAAGTTTAGTCCTTGCCAGAACAGGGACAGAGTTACTCTCTTTAACCTGCATTCCAGACTTCCAACTTTTATTTGCTTTTTTACAAACTACCCTTCAGCTGAGTACTCCCCACCAGAACTTTCCTATGATGATGGAAATTTTCTCACCCTCTGTGGCTGCTGAGATTTAGGATATGAATAAGATGAAACTCTGGGCTGGAGATATAGCATGGAGGGTAAGGCGTTTGCCTTTCATGCAGAAGGTCATCGGTTCGAATCCCAGCGTCCCATATGGTCCCCCGAGCCTGCAAGGAGTGATTTCTGAGCATGAAGCCAGGAGTAACCCCTGGGCGCTGCCGGGTGTGACCCAAAAACCAAAAAAAAAAAAAAAAAAAAAAAAAAAAAGATGAAACTCTATTTCTGTTTGTATTTCATCTTAATTAATTTTCATTTCAGTAGCCAACCCACTGTCCTATAGAGCAGGGCAACATCAACCTGGTCCTATCAATAGCAATAGCACATGTTATAGGAACCACTCAAAGAAACTTGAGATGAAATTGGCTGCTGAGAAGTGCTCAGGAAGGGACATGTACGCACTGGGAGACATTTTTCTCTAGTCTCAAAAACCTGAAAATGCAAAACTGCCTTAAACAGCTATTTACTTTTGCTCTGTTTTTTTATTTTATTATTTATTTGGGGAAGGATGTGGCATTGGGCCACACCTGGAAGTACAGCTAGTTCTGGGCTTAAGGGTTCCTATGCTGCTTAGTGGGGGACCATGCAGTGCTAGGGATCACACCGATTGGCTTCATGCGAAAGAAACACTTTAACTTCTGTATTAGTCTTTGGCTCTTGTTCAGTTTTGAATCTTTTTTATTTTTAATTTTTGGGCCACACCCAGCTGTGCTCAGAGGTTACTCCTGGCTATGTACTTAGGAATCACTCCTTGTTGTGTTCAAGGGATCATATTCCCAAATGATCAGGATGCTGAGAATGGAACCTGGGTCAGCTGTGTGCAAGGCAAGCTCCCTATTCAATGTACTATTGCCCTGATCCCTTAGTTTTTAATTCCAAAGATACTGTGAATTGTGGACTCAAACTTGTCTGTCTGGAAATTCAGCCATATTTGGAGCCCACCTCCAGCAGGGGCACCTTGCATGCTAATAGCACCCTCAGTTCTTATCTATTTCCTACTCTGTTGTCTTTATTTTTTTAGTGTATTGTTCCATCATTGCCGTGAGGGTTCATTCAACTGCTCTAGGGTCAATCGATTGAGAGAGACAAGAAATGAGACACAGTGATGGGTCAAGAAAGAGCTTTATTCAGTCTCATGCCAACAGATTGGAAGCTGGCAAGATCATGTTCTTAGAGAAACCATCTTGCCTGCATGGTCATAAGGAATGATTTTTTTTAAAACCTGCAATGTTTTTGATTTGGGGATCGGTCTATGGTACTCAGGGGCTATTTCTGCTCTTTGCCATGGGGGACAGGGCAGGAGTATCTAGAAGGGTTGGAAACCCGTGCATGATACATTGAATTGAACCCAGTCCTCTTGCATGCAGTAGCCTATTAACTTATCTTTCCTGGGTTTTTGTTTTGATTTGTTTGTGTTTGGGAGTCATACCAGTGACACTCAGGGCTTACTCCTGGTCCTGTGCTCAGGGATCACTCCTGGCAGGGCTCTGAGAACTCTGTGTTAGGGAGAATCTAACCAGGGTCAGTTGCATACAAGGCAATTATCTCTTTGGCCTGAGATGTTTCTCCTAAAGGGGGTTACTCCATTCAGATCCTGAAGGACTTGAGTGGTGGACAAAGGAATTCACTGAATAGTGAGATATTTTGACAAACACTAAGTCAGTATTTATTAGAGTGCACTGGTCAGAGACATCACAGAGCCCAGCACAGGGTGGGATGTACCCTGTAGGTGCAGGGTAAGGTATGCTATTTTTTACTGACAGACAACCCTAGGGGGCTGGCTTGGTGGGTAATGAGTGAAGGAGGCGGGGAGTGTAAGTGTGGATAGTTCAGGGTGCTGGATCTCTCCGGTGAGTGAGTGGCTGCAGATGGAAAACTTGTGGTGTGGTGTGGAGAGACGAGGCATTTCTGGGCACATTTACCAGAGTGTTTCCATGACCTGTTTCCCACACGAACTGGAAGCAAACAGGCCTGGACTTTCCCATGGAAACTAAGTGAGACCACTTCGTCAGTCTGCACTTTGGTAGGGGGGTTGGTATGGTAGAATAGTCACCGTTTCAGAGCTGTGAACCTATACATATAAAACCAGTGTTACAAAAATACTTTTTTTTTAATTTAAAATAATTAAAATACTAAATTTAAAAGTTAAAGACAATCCTTTACCCCATTGAATTACCTTGGCACCTTTGATAAAAACCAATCGACCATCAACAGTTTATTTCTGGCCTCTCAATTCTGTCCCATTGATTTGTATGTCTATCCCAATGTTAGGACCATAGTGTCTTAATCACTGTTTCCTGCCTTTGGTTGGTTTTTTTTTTTTTTTCTTTTCTTTTCTCATTGCTTCACTTACTTAAGTTCATTTAACTGGGAGACTATATTATCCCCTTTGTCTTACCCCAAATTGATATTAGCTCTTAGCATGAATGTAATGGAAGCTTCCTAAAATCAAGTCATCAGAATCTCTCTCTTGAAAACCATTGTGAAGTCATTAAAGGGACTACAACCACATTCTTACTTGAACAAATCCCAAAGGGGATCAAGAAAGGAACAGACATTCTAGCCTGGCCACAATAATCGGATTACAAACTCCCAGGGAAAAGAGAAGACACACTGCTAATTATAAGGCAGTTAAGGAATTATTTCCTTCTCAATACAGCTCCAGAATGTTCTAGAACTAAATAACGTCTCTCTTTGAGCTTGTGTTTTGTTGATCACATTCACTATTTAAAGTAAATATTGAAAAAAAATCCTTGAGGGGTTGGATAGTACAGTAGGTAGGGCACCTGCCTTCTATGAGTCTGACCTCATGACCTAGAACCCTATATGGTCCCCTCAGTCCATCAGAAGTCAGGAATAACCCCTGAACACTGCTGGGTATTCCCCACTCCCCAAAATTAAAATCCTTGGAGATAAAAGACACATCTTGAGGATAGAAAGCCCTTTTCCCACAAGAGGGACCTTTGGTAGGTGATGCCAATTGGAACATTACCAAAGAACTTGCCTGTAGACTCAACTCAGGGGCTTTCCTGACTTGTGGGGTTGACTCCGGGTAACTAGATCTCCCTTGAGTAGGAACAAGAGATTTCCTGCAAATGGGAGAAGCTCTATCTATAGTAGAGATCAAGAGAGACAAGTCAGCAGTTGATTCCTTCTTGATTTTTTTTTAATTTATTCATTTGTTCCCAGCACTGAGTCCATCATTTCCCCCATTGATCGGCAGAGCTATTTCAGATATAAATGAAGTGTCCATTCATGCATGCATTTGTTTTGGGATTTTATCAATAGTCGGCTCTGCTTGCTTTTTGAAAAAAACATTTCCCACACAATGTTTCTTGTTTGTTTGAGATGCCAGGAACAAACTTAGGGTCACATGCAAGACAAGTGCTCTATCGCTAAACAATATCATTACTGTCTCCAACACTTTTTTAAGTGTGACTAAAATATTCTCCTGCAATTCCAGACACCATAAAATTTAAACTCTAAATAGTTAAGTGTGTATCCCAAAGAGAAATGGATGTTCCTGGGAACAGAGAGTTAGAGTTAAGGAACTTGCCTTGAATGCATTCAACCCTGGCTTGGTCCCTGGTAACACATATGATCCCCTGAGCATAACCACATAACCAGGAGTGACCTCCCCCCAGACTGCTGCAAATCATTTTATTTGTTTGGTTTTGGGTTTTGGGTTTTTTTTAGGGGGGCCACACCCAGTGACACTCAGGGGTTACTCCTGGCTATGCTCTCAGAAGTCGCTCCTGGGTTGGGGGACCATATGGAACATCAGGGATCGAACCGAGGTTTGGTCTAGGTCAGTCACCTGCATTTTTAGTACAATTCCTGTTCCTTTTTTTTTTTTTTTTTTTTTCTGTACCAATGATTGAATCCAGGACCTCACCCATGCAAGACATGTGCTCTACCACTAAGCCACATCCCCTGCTCCTCCTTTCTCATATTTCTTCTGGGTATTCTTTCTTGTCTTGTTAACTGATTGGTGTATTCAAAAATATAATAGCGTTATTAGTGTCAGGTAAATAATATGAGGATGTGAAATTATCATGAAAGGATTTGTAGTCTTGTGAGCATATGGTACTGCACATAACTTCAAAAATTTTTTTCTTCTAATGATAAAGCTTCTTATGTTTTATTTTTTGAGCCACACTCGTGGTATTCAGGACTTACTCCAGGTTCTGTATTCAAGAATAACTCCTGGGGCCAGAGAGATGGAGGTAGAGCATTTGCCTTGCATGCAGAAGGACAGTGGTTTGAATCCCGGCATCTCATATGGTCCTCCGAGCCTGCCAGGAGCGATTTCTGAGTGTAGAGCCAGGAGTAACACCTGAGTGTTGCCGGGTGTGACCCAAAACAAAACAAACAAACAAACAAAAAAGAATAACTCCTGGACTAGAGTGAGAGCACAGTGGGTAGAGCTTTTGCCTTGCATATGGCATAACTGGGTTTTTTTAGGGGGCCCACACCCAGTGACACTCAGGGGTTACTCCTGGCTATGCTCTCAGAAGGATCCCTGGCATCCTATGGTCCCCCAAGCCCGCCAGGAGTGATTTTCTGAGTGCAGTCAGGAGTAGCCTGCAGAGTGTGGCCCTAAAACAAAAACAAAGCAAAAAACAGAATGACTCCTGAATATCTTGGGAACTATGTGAGGTGTCAAGGATCAAATCCAGGTCAGTCACTGCAAGGCAGATAACCTATTCCTATGCTACTATCTCTCTGGCCTCAGAGGAAGAAGCTTTTATAATTTTTACTTGGGGGGTCATGCCCTGCAGTTCTCAAGGATGAATAGAGTCATGACGCTCAGGGGTCATTCATCAAGACATTCAGGGAATCATACAATAATGAGATCAAACTAGGGGCTGGAGCATGCTAAGCATGCACACCAATCCTTTAATCCATCTCCTGGACCCAGACAGAATGTTTAAGATCCACCCTTACCAACCTTCAGATGCACAACACACAATGATTAATTCAGTTCCCGTGTGGCACATTATAGCTGAGGACTTAGTCACTTCATTCTTGGGAGTTTATATCTTTTAACCCTCCACCTTTTTTGTTTTTAACCTATCCCCCACCTGCCACTAACCTATTCTCTGTATCTAAGAACTTGTTTATTTTTAAATTCCACATATAAGTGAGATGATACGATATTTGCCTTCTTAGTCTGCTTTATTTCACTTAGAAAGCCTTCGGGATACATCCGTGTGGCTGCAAATGACAAAGTTCATTCTTTTCCTAGACAAACACTATTCATTGTATGTAGGGTTACATATTGCTTAATGCTAGGGTAATTCTGAGAAGTGCATTATCTGGTTATTTTGATTGTGCAATCACCAGAGGGCACTTACTTACGTGACCTAGACTGTCCAGCCTACTAATCCCTGAGATGTTACTTAGGAACCCACTGCCAGTGTGCCCTGTCCTTGACGCAGATGCCATGTGCTGGTACCCGCAGCACACAACCTCTTTCTCCTTTTTCCTTTGGGAGCTAGGTGTCTCCATGTCTTAGCTACTGCAGTGATGCCACAACAAACATGGAGAGCAGACATCTTTCTGAGCATTTCATTTCCCTCAAATAATACCCAGAAGTGAAATTACTAAGCCACATGGTAGCTCTACATTTTCATTGTTTTTAATGTTTTTGTTTGGTTGTTTGCTTGTTTGTTTGTTTTTGTTACACCTGGTGACTCTTGGGGTGTTACTCCTGGCTATGCACTCAGAAATTTCTCCTGGCTTGGGGTACTAAATGGGACACCAGGGGATTGAACCAAGGCCTGTCTTAGGCTAGCATGGGCATGACAGAAGCCTTACCATTCCGTGCCACCACTCGGCCCCTGTTTTTAATGTTTTTAATTTTTGAGAAGTTTTCTTTTGGGTTATACCCAGTGGTGCTCAGGGATTATTTTTTTATTTAAAATTTTTATAATTTAAATGCATGATTATAAGATTGTTCATAAATACTTTTCACAAATAAAACTTTTCATGATCGAGTTACAGTCATACAATGTACAACCTTCACCAGTGCACATTTCACCACCAATGTGCCCAGTTTCCCTCCCTCTAACCAGCCCAGTGCCCTCGCCCTCTTCCCTTCCCCCCCCTCTCTCTCCCCCCCCCACCTTTATTCTCCTTTAGACACTGGCTTGCAGTACAATGCACATATCCTGCCACCAATGTCCCTAGTTTCTCTCCCACCTACCCTCCCCTACCTACCTCTGGGCAGATATTTTACTTCTCTCTCTCTCTTTTCCTTTTCTTTTTTGACACTATTACACTATTTTCACTTCCTTATCTCTCCCTCTTTCTCTTCCTTTCTTCTTCCTTCCTTCCTTTCTTTTTGGGGGTACCTTGCATATCACTTTATCCTCAGGGGTTATTTCTTACTCTGTGCTCAGGGATCATTTTGGGGGGGGTCATATTGGATGCCAAAGATGGAACTTGGATTGACCAATTGCCAGCCAAACACCCTACCCACTGTACTATTGCTCTGGTCCCATTTCACTTTTTGAGAACTCTCCATATTGCTCTCCATAGAGACTGCAGCCATTTTTATTCCCACCTATCACGAGCCAGTGTTCCTTTTTCTCTATATTCTTGGCCACACTTGTTATTTGGGGGTGGGGGAGGATGAGTATTGGTGTGTTAGATCCCACCTAAAGGTGCTCAGAGATTAGTCCTAGGTTGAGCTGAGTACCTGTAGTACTCAGGGGACACATGATCAAGCTGGGGTCATCCACATACAAGGAAAACCCTTTTTTTGTTTGTTTGTTTTTTGGGCCACACCCATTTAATGCTCAGGGGTTACTCCTGGCTATGCGCTTTTTTAGTTTTTGGGCCACACCCGTTTGATGCTCAGGGGTTACTCCTGGCTATGTGCTCAGAAGTTGCTCCTGACTTGGGAGGACCATATGGGACGCCGGGGGATCGAACCGTGGTCCGTCCTATGCTAGCACTTGCAATGCAGACACCTTACCTCTAGCGCCACCTTCCCGGCCCCACAAGGAAAACACCTTATCCCCTGTACTATCTGTCTGACCTTTGCTATTTCTTCTTTTCCTTCTTTTTATTTGGGGGAAGAGGCTCACGCAATGATGGATGCTCCTAGCTTACTTCCTCCTAGCTCTCTAATGTGGACTCATCCTGGTGAAGGACCATATTTGGTACTCTATATTAAACTGGGGTCTTATGCAAGACAAGCATCTTTCCTACTATATGATCTCTTTAGCCCTCACTTCTTTTCTTGAAATTCCTTTCCTTCTACTTCCCTCACGACTACAGTGATGGTCAAGGCTACACACAAACACTGGCTTGTATGTGCTCACACTTTCTTCATTAGCTGTTTGATTGGTTAGTTTTTAGGTTGTGCTCTGGTCTTACTCCTGGCTCTGCTCAGGGATCACTCCTGGTGAACTCAAGGGACCCTCCAGGGTTTTGGGATTGAACCCAAGTCAGGCATAGGCAAGGCAAATGCTCTACCTATTGTACTCTCGCCCCAGACTCCATGCTCACACATTTTAGCTGTGGGGCTTGCAGGCTGCATTGACATCACTCTCAGTGCCTATACTCTGACTCCTTGAGGCTCTCTCCCCCTTTGGGCTACAATGCTGCTGCACTTACATGGGGGGCAACTCTAGTGAGCCACAAGTTCTGGTTTTGGTGCTGGTCTGGGGTCACTGTACAGCTCGCACCAGGCGGGGCTCTCAGGATCACACTTCCTGGCTTATACATGGTTTTAGTTTCAGAGTTTATATGGGTCACATCCTTTCCTATGGTGTTAACACACAGCTGGCCATGGGGTGGCTGCAAACTGCTCACAGTGTCAGAGATGGTGGAGAACATTTGGAACTTTGGTTTGGATACAGGCCATTCTAACCGGTGTGAGGGGGACAGCTCAACGTGTGGTTTGATTTGAATTCCTCTGCTCTTAAGTGATGTTGAGCCCCATTTCATGTATTCTTGGCATCTGTGTGCCTTTGGAAAACAATTTTGTTCAATTGGATGAACTTTTTGCTCTTGAGTTGTTTGAGATATTTTCAACGTTAATCCCTTATTGGCAATATGATTTATTAGATTTCGCTCCCGTCTGAGTTCGCCTTTATCAGTGTGTGTGTGTGTGTGTGTGTGTGTGTGTGTGTGTGTGTGTGTGTGTGTGTGTGTGTGTGTGTGTGTAATGCTGGTGATGGAACCCAGGCCTCAGATATGGGAGGAGTACATGTGCTTTTTTCACGGAGTCACATCCCCAGCATTTTGTTAATGGTTTCCTTTGCTGGCAGAAACATTTGATTTGTGGGATACTGTTCCTTTGGTCTCTGGGAAAGTCCTAGTCATTACCCAGCTGTCATTTCCTTTTTGCATTACAATTCTTCTTTCAAGCGGTCCTACCCTGCATTAAAGCAAGTCAGCAAGTCCATGTGGCAACCCAGATTCATTGGAAGGTCTTGGGAGGAAAAATAGGTGCCCCAGTAAAGGGGTAGAGGGTTTGCTCCCCTCTGCCACTTTGCTGTTGTTTGTGGGGACAAAAGCCACATCTATTTTTTATAGTTATACCCCAAGCTTTGGGCGCTGAGCAGTCTTAGGAGATGTGATCCCTCAGAGAACTTGGGACAACCTTCAAATGGAAAATTAGCTCTCATAGCTGAATAACTCAGGGCTGGGGGGTCAGGGTGAGTCTGAAATAGAACCTTTTACTTCCTTCTGTGTTGACATGAAACTGAACTCATCTCTGAAGTGGGGCCAGGGAGAGGTGAACCTCTATGGAACCATCTTAATGAATTCGCTTATTCACAAATAAAAAATTCCTCCTATATACCAGAAATCCTCTATGACAGATCTCTCTCCTTTTTTAATAAATGACTTAAATCCTTTCGGGATGGAAAGGCATGGTAGAAGAGAAAGCACTGAATAATCTTGGTAGGATAAATCTTAGTTGAATCGGGATGGCAGGAGCCTTCAGTGAGCAGGATTTTTCCATGTGCCTGAAGGAATCATGACCTGGAAGTGCTTTTTGTTTGTTTGGGTTTTGGCCACACCCAGCAGTGCTGAAGGGCTGTTTCCAGCACTGTGTGGGTGCCAGAGCTCACTGTTGGTGGTGCTAGGACACTCACTGTCCAGTCTCTGGAGTCAATCGCAGGACCCCTCACACTGAAGGCAAGCCACATTCCGACGCTGGAAATGCTGGGGAGAGGAGGGAGGCACTGGGTTGCAACCTCCTTGTAGCTAAGGAGGAGGTAGTGTCCCGGAGGGGTCTCAGAGGGACCCAGGGCTCCTCAGGATTGCAGGGGAGCAGTGGGAAAAGATTGGGAGAAGTAGGGAGGAAGGCTGGTGGCTGATGCAGCGGGCGCTCATCCAGACAACTGCTGAGGATTACCAGGATGGATCTAGGGCCCAGTGGGATTCGCTTTTAAATGGTTCTCCAAACCGGTGCTCTTAGAGGCTTGATTGCATGCATTCTAATAACCATTGCAAAGTTTCTATTTTCAAGAACCCCTGATGTGGAGGAGTGGAGGTGGAGACAAACACACACAGGCCTGGTGGTTAGGGGCTCTGTGTGTCTAAATAGAGGGGCGGGGCTGGGAGGGGTGTAAAGGATGGGGGTCCAGGTGTGTGGTGTGTTGAAGAATGGGGGGCTGGGGGGCATGTGAGAAATGGTGGCCTAGCGGTGCATGAGGAATGGGGGGGGGGGGTGGGATTGGTGGTACTTGAATAAAACAGAACCAGTCAATCAAGACACTGGAGGAAGCCTGAAGCTGGGCAACAAAAGGGCATTTAGGACACAGAAAGGAATCGTCTTGCTGCTCCAGATGCTAGGGAAGCTGCCAGAAGGTTCTGTGGGGCAGAAGGCAGAGCAGGCACTGGAAAGGGGTCTGAGATACTAGGAGCAGGTGAGACAGGACAGCCCTTGGCCTGGAAGCAGTCAGGAGAGATAGAGAGAACAGAGCAGATTAGAGGCATGTTTCCCACTGGGGGACAGAGTCCAAAGAGGAACATCATATAAATGGGCCCACAAAGGAAAGTGAGAGTGAAGGGGACAGAGATATGAGAATCATATACAAGGACCGCTTGAGGCATATATGGGGGTTGGGGAGGAGGCAGTGCAAGGAATAGTGCCGAGGACCCTGAGTGAGCTGTGGGATGCAAAGGCACTCAGGGACTTCAGGGTGGAGATGGTGATGGTGGCGGCAGAAATTAGACATGGGGTGCAGGGAGTGGGAGCCTATGAGATGGGCAGGATCCAAATTACAGGCCCAAATGAGGTCACCAAAGAAACAAGAATGGGCTAGGATGGGCCTGGGAAAGAAGGAACAGGTGACTTGGGAAGAAGAAGACAATCCCGCAAAGGGGGACCAGAGCCACCCAATGACACGAATCCTGGGGAGAGGCCCCCAGCTCTAGAACACAGAGATCATTGTTCACACATCTTTGGAGGAGTCCAGAGATGAAAGCAGGGGTACCTGGATGTGGACAGGAAGAGGAATGCTTTGGCAGCCTACAGAGGGGGCGTGAACTGGGGTTCAACTGAGAGAGTGGGGTGAAAGGTTTAGAGGAGGTGAGGGTGATGGAGTGTTTCGAGCCAGAGAAGCAGGCACCCAGAGCTGAGGAGTCCAGGATGGACACATGGAGGTGGCAGCTGCTCCTAGTGCTGCAAGAGAGAGCAGAGGTTGGTTGAGGAGCCAGGGGGAAGTCTGAGCAGTGTGGTCTGGACCTTCATTTCTCTCTGGATAAGAAGCAATGCCAGGCTGCAAGGTTGCAATGAGTAGAATAGGGAGATAGGGAAATCCTCACAGAAAGTGGGGTTCCCGGGCCTGGAGAGATAGCACAGCGGCGTTTGCCTTGCAAGCAGCCGATCCAGGACCAAAGGTGGTTGGTTTGAATCCCGGTGTCCCATATGGTCCCGTGCCTGCCAGGAGCTATTTCTGAGCAGACAGCCAGGAGTAACCCCTGAGCACCGCCAGGTATGGCCCAAAAACTAAAAAAAAAAAAAAAAAAAGTGGGGTTCCCAGCATGCAAAGCCCATGCAGGCAGGGTTCTGACTGATGTGAATGTTGTGGCCACCAGCAGAGTCATCGGTCACTTGAGGCCAGATAAGAAGGCAGATAGAAGGGAGAGTCAGGGCTGAAGTGGTAGCACAGTGGTAGAGAATTTGCCCTGCATGTGGCTGACCTAGGATGGATACAGATTTGATCCCCGGCATCCCATTTGGTCCCCCAAGCCAAGGGTGATTTCTGAGTGCAGAGCCAGAAGTAACCCCTGAGTGCCTCCAGGTGTGACCAAAAAAGAAAAAAAAAAAAAAAAAAAGAAGGGTGGGGTCAGGTCTTGATGCAAAGAAGGGAAAAGAGAGTGTCATAAACATGCTGGGTTTTGGTATAGCTTTTGGTACATGCCTTACATGCAGTTGACCCAGTTCAATGGCTAGCGTCACCAGGAGTGACCCCTAAATACAAAGCCAGAAGCAAGGCCTAACCACCTCCAGATGTGGTGACCCAGAAGTCAATAGTAGAAAGAAAAGAAGCTGGGCCTTGGCACCAAAGTAGGATGAGAAGTGAAGGGAAATACAGCAGGGAAGACATACGCCTTCCATGCGACCACCTGGGTTCGATTCACAGCTCCCCATATGGTTCCTGAGCAGTGCCAGGGGTGGTTCCTGAGCGAAAAGTCAGGAAGAAGCTCTGAGCAGGATTGGGGGTGGCCCCAAAAGAACAAAAAAATGAGAAGTAAAGGAAGGAGAGAGGTGCCTCTGTGCAGGAATAGTTGGCACAACAACAGGTGGGAGGAATGTTGTGGAGGGGATGAAGAAGGGAACTGAGGGCCCGGAGAGATAGCACAGCGGTGTATGCCTTGCAAGCAGCCGATCCAGGACCAAAGGTGGTTGGTTCGAATCCCGGTGTCCCATATGGTCCCCCGTGCCTGCCAGGAACTATTTCTGAGCAGATAGCCAGGAGTAACCCCTGAGCATCGCTGGGTGTGGCCCAAAAACAAAACAAAACAAAACAAAACAAAAAAAAAAAAGAAGGGAACTGAAGTTACCCTGGTTATGGCAGGCCACTAAGAAGTCACTAAGCTGGAAGGAGAGGCAGGGTGGTTACCGCTGCAAAACGGAGGTGAGCAGTCATCACGCCGAGAGCAATTTCAGCAGAGTGTTGGTCCCCAAAGCCAGGCTCTAGTGGGCTGAGTGCGAGTGGTCAAGAGCTGGAAGCGGAGGCTTGAGCATAAACAGCTCTCAGGTGCACTGCAGAGTTCGCCTAGAAACATTTAGCCTCCCCTATCTGGGTCTGGGTTGGGGAGGGTGGATTTGGTTCTTGGGTTCTTTTGTTTTAAGGCCACACCTGATGCTGCTCAGAGCCACTCCCGCCACAGTGCTCCAGGGTTGCTCCTAGCTGTGTTTGGGTGCTGGGATCCTAGTGCACTGCCTGCTCTTGGTCCTGTGAATCATGTTCTCCCCAGAGGCAGGGGTAGGGTGGGCAAGTGCTCTGTTTCGCCCACTGGGAGAGGCTGGAGTAGGACTTCCACAGATGCAATAACAGCACAGAGGTGGATGAGAAGCCTGAGGGTCAGGGGCAGCCTCCAAGGTAGGGAGGGGTGCATGCACGTACTTGGCTCCAGGAAGGAGAAAAGGGAAAGAGGGTATGAGGAAATCTGTTTGGTGGCTTCTGTTTCCTCAGACTCAGGTGAAGTCACCAGCAGAAGGCTGCATTGGGAAACTCACTGGATTCTCACTCGGCTTCCTGGTGAGGATTTGTGTGGCCAGACCTGAGCTTTCACAACCAGGTAGGAAAGTGGCCCTGGGCTTGGGAGTGAAGAGAATCCAGAGGGTATTCTGTGATTTTGGGGTATGGAAGGGTCTATGGGAGAAGCCTCTTAAAAGAGCTTCACTTAAAAGAAAGTGAGGGAGGCTTCCTTTCCTCAGGCCCAATGAATAAATGAGATCTTGCGGGGGGGAGGAAGTGTGGGGGCCCTTCAGAAGGAGGTTTTGGCTTCCTAAGAGCTGCCGCTCACTCAATAGAGCCCCAATAACTGGGGCTTCACACACCCACCCCCAATAACTGGTGGGGAGGTGAAGGGGTGGCTATAGGGTTCTTCCTTGCAGTGAACACAAGCGGAATCTCATTTGATGGAAGTCAGTGAAGAGGAGACTAAAAAATAGATTTACCTTCTGAGCTGGAGCAGAGCATCCAGGGGGCCCAGGACAGGGGGCTCAGGAAGGGGGAGCTAACATCTGGCTGCCTCCCTCCCTCTCCCTCCCTCTAGCACCCTGGGGCAGGCACTTGGATAGACAGACGCAGCAAGGCCACGTGGCACCACTCGATCGGCCTTCACAGATGGGCACAAGGGCATCTCTCCCCTCCAGTTCTGCAGATGAGCAGCCACGCAGACCCCAACTTATCTGGCCTCCCGAGGTTCTGTCTGTGATCCTATGACTTGGCCTTTGTGATCGTGACCTATGTCCAGTACTAGGCATTGGAACGCAGGGACTTTCTCTGCTCCCAGTCAACATTGCTTCCTCCACCTGCTCTCACACCAGAGATGGGTCCTTAAGTGAGCCTTGAGGCTAGGGGTGTGGCTCCGTGTAGAACTCCTGCCTCTGTCTGTGTGAGGCCCAGCGTTCCATCCCTGGTACCAAATATGTACTGAGCACCTATTGTGTGGTAGGATCCCATGCTGGCCAAGGAGAGGAGGCTCATTCCTCCAAGGAACCCACAGTCTGAAAGGGAGAGGGAGCAGACACAGAGGGAACTCCCAGCCTGGCCCAGTGGGAGGATGCCCTGGAGGATGGCATTAAGCAGGTGGAGCAACTTGAGGTCACACTTGACAGTGCTCAGGGGTTACTCCTGGCCCTTTGCTAAAGGATCATTTTAGGTAGTGCTCAGGGGACCATATGGGATGCTGAGGATCAATCCTGGGTTGACAGTGCTCAGGGGTTACTCCTGGCCCTTTGCTAAAGGATCATTTTAGGTAGTGCTCAGGGGACCATATGGGATGCTGAGGATCAATCCTGGGTCAGCTGCTGGCAAGGCAAATACCCTAACTGCTGTATTGTCACTTCGGCCCCTCTAGTCTCTTTTTTAAGGTTTATAGGACTGGTGACTGGTTGAAGGAGGGGATAGCAAAGACGGGACCATATTTCTGCCCTGTGAGTGTGTGACTGGGGAGGGGAGCAGAGGGGGCCGGGCAGAGAGTGAATTTGGTTCCCTTGAGGAACATCCAAAGACTAGATGGAGAAGGATCTTGGATCTGCGGGAGAGGCCGAGACCGAAGAGGACAGGGATCTAATCTTCCTTTGAGGGGCAGAAATTGGGGACAGAGTGAGAAGTCACTAACGCATGCTTGGTGGTAGTGAAGATGGTCAGGGAAGGAGAGGGCCCAGAAGGAGAAACAGTAATGGAGACTGAGAAAAGACAGTGAATAAGGGGAACATGGGCCATCAAAAACAAGAAGAGCTGTTTTCTTCCGCAAGTCAGCATAATTGGATGAAAAATACATTTGAAATTTTCTGGGGAAAAACCCCAAGCCTTAAACCTTCCCCTAATTTTGAAAAACAGGCTCTAAAATATCTATAATACGTAAAACTTGCAATACTTCCCCCCACGGTACACCAAAATTACCAAAGGGTGAAAAACCAAGGTTTGGGAATACTCATTTTTAATCTGTTTGTCATGCGGATCTAATTGTTTGCCCAGAATCTCTGGAGCCAGACTCACTCCCCTCCTGAACAGCAGGGGGCGCAAACGCACTGCTTCTGAATCCATGGCCGCACAGAAGCGGGCAGTGAACTTAGGGACACCTTTGCTAGAATCTGACCCCTTTGCCCAGAATTCGGTTTCAGGGGAAACCCCCTCCAACCGTGCCCGCCGAGGACCACCATGATCCGTTCATCCTGATATTTTATCTCAACTCCTCAGACCCAGCTGCATACCTGGCCCCCAAATCCAGGGGAATATCATGGAAAAAAATCAATGATCAATATGGAGGAACCTCATGGAGAATAACCAGGCTCCTCCCCTAACTTTGGGCAACAGCAGTCTAGATGCCACCTTTAGGAAAGGGGCAGGCCGGAGACTGCTGTGGCTTTGGCTGACTCTGAAAGGCAGCAGCATGGACTGGGAGGTAATCTTGAGTGCAGTTGTTGATCTATAACTGGGTC